>NW_025964024.1:707500-1317530 GCF_023055435.1 Haliotis rufescens
GGTGACGCAAAGCAAATACAGCCATGAACTAGTCACCCTTAGAAGATCTGGCTTGAAGTGCGAGCCATTTTCCGATATCCCAGTAATGAATCAGTGAATGAATTTCTGCATTGTTTGTCCGTGTGTAGTTATCAGTTGTAAATTTGGATACATTTAGATCGACAATGGCTCCATTCCGCTGTAGCTCACCCTCTGAACATATAGAAACAGGTAGATACAATACTACTCCCAGAGGTTTTGTAAGACGTGTAACATGGGCTTTGTGGAGGACGAATATCGTTTCTTGTTAATTGGTAACGCATATGGTAACCTTCGCGAGCAGTGAATTCCAGATTAAGTTGTCTATCCCAAGTACTCTAAATGTAATATTCTCATGCTAAACCGAGAAAAATCTTTAATTAGAAATACAGCCATGTTTGTACATCACGCAGGGAATCGTCGTTGTTCAATTGTAGGGTCGTAGACCTACACAAGTACTGAATAAAGAATTAGATTTTAACTGTGTAGACGACATACAACTATCAGAAAATGAACAGAAGATGTCAAAAACGTAACATACACATTGAAATCTTATGTCGAATCCACTGGCGATGACACTACTGATGACTTAAATGAAACACTATTAGATGACATCAATGATATTTGACAACAGTCATACTAGTGACCCTTTGACAAGAATACTCCATAAAAGGGAAATAAATAAATGATAAATTATGTCAATTCAATTTTTAGTAAGCAATAACAATTTCATGTTTTGTGGCTATGCAAACCCTTCTCATTTCCTTATGATATCACGATATGGCTAAAATATTGCCGTTATGTGACGTTAAATATTAACTCAAGTTACCCCCATAATATCATTAGCCAATTTACATATGCATTAAATATATGAATGAGGCAATCCAATACCGTACATTGAGGTAGCTATCATTGTTTATACATTATTCATTACAGTAAACTACGGTTATAACGAACTCAAAGGGACCACTAATTTTAGTTCGTAATAACCGTAGTTCATTGTAGTTTACTGTAGTTAATGCACATCAATCAAAACCACATTTCCTCATGTGTCAGTAGACCGCTACTATCTATGGAATAATGCGTATATTATTTGTAATGTATATATATTAATACCAAACTTTCCGTAAGACGCCCGCATCGTACTGATAGCCATGTCACAGTCATGTAGGTATGTCATGCACTGTAATACATATTTTAACGGCATAATATTTACATGTGAAGATGGTTACAAGTTTCCAGATGAAACATCATATAAATATTGATTATTGTACAAGATAAGGCATGCTTCTACCTAAATGAGTGAATTAAACGATTCCATTGACTGGCTGAATGGTCTGTCTTGTAATGTGTTCATACGCTCATGTGACGTGTATCCTGTCATACCCGGATGTAGGAAAGGCGAATCCCGATGCCCACCGCCAATGGACGTGTTTGCTCGAACACCGTAGGGAACAAATTCCTGAAAAGATAGATTTATGTCTTCATCACCACAGTATGTGGTGTTAATCATGCAGCCTAAGTCTAGACAAGTGTTAAACATATACTCACCCCAAAAAGAAACGCGAACCACAGAAACATATTAATAGTATGTACGTTGAGAATAGATGTTTCAAATGTGTACCACATAATGACAAAAACTAACAATCACTCAAGTCTTACCACAGAGTGTCTTTAATCTTATCACAATGTGCTGCACGTGATTTCGAAACTTTACAGCTAATTCTGCACGAGACAAATGGTCCATCTCGAGTCATGGATCTTTGACGTCACATGTGATGCGTTCATGAGCATCGGTTCACACAACATTCAAGTATGTTCGTGAGTGCATCGAAACAATCTAAAATCTCTTGAATATGAGTCTCCATATATTACCCAACATGTACGGTATTCGCGTTTCTTTTGACGGTGAGTATTTATTATCGCTGTGTGATTGGGGCAATTATTGCTGCTTTATTGATAAACATAATAACATTGGAACGAGCATACAAGAAAGGTGACAACTGAGAGATAAACCAAGCTGTCTAAGGCTACCGGTTGCTCCGAGTGTAGTCTCCCTTTAAAGATATCGCACAAATACTCCCTTAACAAAGAAGCCGACAGGGCAAATGTAATGAGTGAGTGAGTGAGTGAGTGAGTTGTGTTTAACGCCGCCTTAACAGTATTCCAGTTGTATCACGGCATGTCAGCTTAATGTGGGAGGAAATCCCGAAGTGATGCAGGCGAACCCACAAGCCGGGATTCTATTGCTCGTCGTGAGAGGCGACAACATTTGATGGGGTTGTCACTCTCTGTGGTTTGGCTGATTATTTTCTATCCGTGAAGATTCCGGTTTAGAATTCGTCTTTAGCAGCCCGTGCTTGTCGTAAGAGCCGGCTAACGGGATCGAGTGGTCAAGTGATGCATGTCATCGTATCTCAATTGCGTAGAGGGAAGGTAGGGTAGCCTAGTGGTTAAAGCGTTCGCTCGTCACGCCGAAGACCCGGGTTCGATTCCCGACATGGGTACAATGTGTGAAGCCCATTTCTGGTGTCCCCCGCCGTGATATTGCTGGAATATTGCTAAAAGCGGCGTAAAAACCGTACTCACTCACTCACTCACTCAATTGCGTAGATCGATTCACTGGATTGTCTAGTCCAGACTAGAACATTTACAGACCGCTGCCATATAGCTGGAGTATTGCTGAGTGCGGCGTCAAGCAACAAACAAACACATTGTTATTACATACCATAAGACTAGATACGTCATGCCGACCGAGAGCTCCTGTATGTAGTTGTGAAGAACTCTGCCCTGGAGATATATGATCGGAAGCCAACCAATCAGAAACTTTCATGGCAGCAGGTTGTTGAGTACTCCTCTCTCCGTGTCCATCTATTCTGCCTGTTTGTGTATCGTTTAAAAATAAAGATCGTTACACCTGTTTGAGCCGCTGGTACAGATATTGTATCTTTCAAATGAAACACGATATTTGGATTACAAGCTTGCTATAAAATGTGTCCCAATTTGTTGATAGTATTGATTAGTGTAATAACATTATAAACTTATTGATACAAACTGATCCTGCGCGAGAACGTTACATGAAGCACAGATTGCATTTTTGTGGAGGGGAAAGAATTATTTGAGTTTGAACCCGTATCTAGCAGCTCCTGTCTATTCAAGGACCACATGTATATATGCTAAACTGATGACATGGGTGAATACAGAAATCAAACAAAATGTTTCGTACTCATTGTAAAAGCTTATAACTCTTACCTGGAGAATTACCTGTTCTCCCCCGCCCAATGTGTGGATTCATCTGTAAACATAATCAGACGGGTACATGTAGCTGTAAAGACTAATTTGTTTGTGATTTTGGAGCCTACGAATAGTCTTTGAAGGCACGGACATAATTATTATCAAACGGACAAACAATATACATTTGTGCTGTGTTGCCTGGTGTCATCAGTTCAATAATGATGTCATCATTGTGGAGACACCTATGGCTATAATAGCTGTCTATACACAAAGAAGGCAATTGGACATAACAAGTCAGACTCAAATAGGTATTCCTCCCGCTAATGTTTCTGCAGTATTGCTACAAGCCCGGTCAAACCGGGCACCCGTTAAGATCCGAGTTGGAGCTGGTCTTCAGCAACCCATGCTTGCCGTCAAAGGCGACTATGCTTGTCGTTAGAGGCGACTAACGGGACTGGGTTGTCAGGCTCGCTGACTTGGTTGATGCATGTCATCGTATCAAAATTGCGTGGATCGATGCTCATGATATCAATATCTGGATTGTCTGGTCCAGACTCGAGATTTTACAGACTGCCGTCTGGAATGTTGCCGAGTGCGGCGTTAAACAAACAGACAAACAAACAAACAAACAAACAAACAAACAATTAAACCTCCCGGGCAATCTTGTCACAACCCGGTGCTCTTATTTGACTCACCAGCGATGGGTCAACGGCGGCGATTCTCTGTGCCATCCTCCTGTCATCATGGACACGTCCCATGTGATCGTTCACGGGTAAATCTGCGCCATTCGTGTAGTCATTCATTTCGTGGTGAATGTCTGCTCGGGTCACATTGGGTATGCCATCTCTCCTGTTTCCGTCAACGTTAAGTCCGTCAGCATTTTCAAACTGATCGAACCATTCACCTATACGCGTGCCTACATCGACAGAGGGCACAACCAAAGCAGTTCGGGGTAAATCGACGTCACCAACATGACTCGCCCATTCATCTGCATATTGGTTTACGTCACCAACAGGACCCTCCCATTCATCTGCATACGGGTTTACGTCATCGATAGGCCCCGTCCACTCATTTGCTTTGTTCACCATGCTGGCGGCTGATTGGTCTATCCCTTGACTGGCCGGTGTGGTAGGAGATGGTAAGTGACCGGAAGTCCTTTCAGGGGGAAAGATGCGCGGAGGAGGTTGGTCTGGTATATTGTTGTCGTACGCTCCGCTCTGTTCCGTGACATACGCATCACGACCCGCGTGTTCCTTGTCGAAGGCCGGGTTGGAACTCGCCCCAAATTGTGGATCTTCTGAGATTGAATGAAATGGAAGCAAGTCTGGAAAGAGAGCAACAGTCATTTTACATGTAGTTTCAGCTCATGCCATTTAGATTAATAGACTCTTTACAGCCCAATCGTCAACCCCGCAATTCTGTCGTAAACTGACCATGGCGACACGGAACGGCAATACGTTGGGGTAACTGCTGGAGGGTCTCTTGGCACACCAAAACACAGTTACGGTATGTCGGAGATTGGACCCTAATCACAGTTACGGTATGTCGGAGATTGGACCCTAATCACAGTTACGGTATGTCGGAGATTGGACCCTAATCACAGTTACGGTATGTCGGAGATTGGACCCTAATCACAGTTACGGTATGTCGGAGAGTGGACCCTAATCACAGTTACGGTATGTCGGAGATTGGACCCTAAACAAATTTACGGTATGTCGGAAAGTGGACCCTAAACACAGTAACGGTATGTCGGAGATTGGACCCTAAACAAATTTACGGTATGTCGGAAAGTGGACCCTAATCACAGTTACGGTATGTCGGAGATTGGACGCTAAACACAGTTACGGTATGTCGGAGATTGGACCCTAATCACAGTTACGGTATGTCGGAGATTGGACCCTAATCACAGTTACGGTATGTCGGAGATTGTACGCTAAACACAGTTACGGTATGTCGGAGATTGGACCCTAATCACAGTTGCGGTATGTCGGAGATTGGACCCTAATCACAGTTACGGTATGTCGGAGAGTGGACCCTAATCACAGTAACGGTATGTCGGAGATTGGACCCTAAACACAGTAACGGTATGTCGGAGATTGGACCCTAAACAAATTTACGGTATGTCGGAAAGTGGACCCTAATCACAGTTACGGTATGTCGGAGATTGGACGCTAAACACAGTTACGGTATGTCGGAGATTGGACCCTAATCACAGTTACGGTATGTCGGAGATTGGACCCTAATCACAGTTACGGTATGTCGGAGATTGTACGCTAAACACAGTTACGGTATGTCGGAGATTGGACCCTAATCACAGTTGCGGTATGTCGGAGATTGGACACTAAACACAGTTACGGTATGTCGGAGATTGGACCCTAATCACAGTTACGACACTCCGCCGTTGGAAAAATAACACATCAATGGTGTTTCATTCACTCGAACATAATAACTCACTGTATCTTTTAAGATCAGGTACATGTAACTGCCCCACCAGAATCAGAATCAGAAATCCCCTCAAACCGCTGCCGCTACTATAAACATCCCATATGCTTTCTTACATAAAACAAAACGTGCGACCACACATTAGTGTCTAATCAAAGTATAACATTGAAACGATTTCGAAGAATGTTCTACTGCATGAGACAATCACACAATCTGCTAACACGAGTATATATTCACTTTGCTGTGACGCAAGATCCCTGCTGCCCTCTGCTCTGTCCTGTTGACGCTGCGGAGAAAGTATGTACAGTTAGATATGCAAAGAACTTGAAACTCTACTTATTAATGTAACAAAATATGTTTCAGTTTGTTTATTTTGTAATATTCAAGCTATTCCGCGACCTATATTTAATCTTGACAAACCAGTGACGGAAAGGATGAGCATCCTATCAAACCTTCGGGTCAGGATGACACGGCATCAGTTTATTAGTTTGTTGGTTAACGCCGCACTGAAAGTTTCTGATTGGTTGGCTTCTAACCAACATTCAGCAGTATACCAGGTATATCTGTAAATAATCGAGTCGACCAGACAATTCAGAGACTGACAACATCAGCATCCATCTACGCAATTTGGTTGATGACATGCATTTACAAAGCCAGCGTAAGCCTGGTCACTCGAACCCGTCAGTCGCCTCTCACGACAAGCATGGGTTGCTGAAGACGAATTCTAACCCGGATTCTTAGCTGATAGACAACAATCAGCCGAACCACAGAGAGTGACAACCCCGTTAAATATAGTACGTAGCCCCTCGCGACAACCAATAGAATGTTATGATCGTATTTTAATCATAGAATTCCTCCAGAGTTATGTTACGCCAAAGAAAAAGAAAATTTACCGATTTTCTTCTTGGTTGACTTGACAGCTGGGACCGACTTGACAGGAATCGTCTCCTGTAGTTGGCAAACCCAATGCGAACCTGATAAATTAAATTGATTGCTTTAAGTCAAGGTCCCATCATTTCGTACTAGTCAACGGTCCAAACTTGTAAATACAGTGAAAGATTTTATACAATTGTGAAGGTTAATGACTGAGGCAGTGACTGTAGATTTAAATAGCTTTCAATGATGCCTTCAGTTGTCTTATATTTACATCTGATGCCTCAACGAGGAAAGTGTAATCGTACCTTTCTCTTCATCACACACTGAGTGATGAAGATGAACAAACCCTGTAGAGAGTTGATAATGGCGAAAATATATTCCATAACACGTTCTTCATCTTCTACGGATATGACCCCAAATATCCAGGACACCCCGAGCACCGGTATGAGAATACAGATGCCTCTGAGAGACCTCCTGTATTAATAAAAGACAATACATGGACAATCAGGACTCCCGAACTGGAATGACAATACACAAAAGCTACGCAAACCATTTCCATAAGCATAATAAATGTCTGCTAAAAGCATAGTCCATTTTACCATTCCGAGTATGTGTGTATGAATCACTATCAAATGATGATCCTACAAGGTGTTTAATTCGAAGACCTGGAGTTGTTACAAATTTTCAGTGATCCCTTCATATAAGCTTCGTCACTATTTTGCCTGTTACCGCCAATGGAACCTGTTTCGGCAAATAATAGAGACTGGTTGTTCTCTTATGTTGACGTTTCAGTTAGACAGTTAGATGTTAGGCATTGTCAGCCCCAAAAATATAATCGCTTCTCTTAGTGACAAATTATCAACTCATACTCTTAACATACTGCATAATTATCCTCATAATTAGACATGGTAACGATTCATATTAATAAACGTAGGTGCCGCACTTCGATCTGCAGAGCTGCGCCCCAAAGACACCCCTGACATCTATGATCATGGGTTCGAATCCCTAATCGGTTTTCAGGTGTGTCAGCACCCTACCCGGAATCGTGGGTTGCACCAAAGAGGTCAAAGTCTAGAATGTGGATTGCTTCTGGCTTTTCCCCTACATTAAACAGACATATAACAGTGACACAACTGGAACACTGTTTCTAAGGGGCTTAAAACCAAACTCCCTCACTTACTAAAATAACTTACTTAATCTTGTTTTTGACATCCACGTTTTGTAGAGCGCGGGTAGACAGCATTGTGTGTATCAACTTTCCCATTATGATGAAGTTAACCTGCAACAGTAATTCTGAGTACTTCAGAAGAACGGATTAATGATACTATATAAAATGAGGGGCGACAGAAACTATACCGCTCAGTTGATGTTATCATCATCGTATGTTTGATTTGCAATTGAAAATAAATAAAGTTAGCGATATTATATAACAAATGACCTGTAATGGCGCTTAGTCAGCACTCAAAGACTACTAGTTCATGGTTTTATTTTTAATAATTAATTTGATTTAAAACTTTTAAAATGTTTTTACATAATACACAACTGCTGATGGGAATCTTAGACATCTTATTTTGAAAATCAATACAATTTACATTTCAAACACGGTAGGGCTCATGTGGATGTAAATGCATTTTTTATGCTCTTCGAAGTTGATATAAATAACATGTATGTTAGTTTCACAATGAAATTATATAACCACTGCAGCGACCTCGTACTGCTGTTTGCCTCACAGCGCCCTACACGAGCTGGTTCTTCCACTACAACTACTCTGCCTCATCTTCTGCATCTTCCACAACAACTTCTTCAGCTACGACTATATTTTTTGTTTGCTTGTTTGTCGTTTCACTCGACAATGTTCAAACTTGCGGAGGGCGGTCTGCACATAATCGAGCCTTCACAATCGACAATCCAGCGATTGACATCATGATACACAAGATACGATTCGGATACGATGACATGCATCAACCAAGTCAGCTAGTCTGACCACCCGATCCCGTCAGTCGCCTCTTACGACAAGCCTGGGTTTCTGAAGATAAATTCTAAACCGGATCGTCACGTTACTACTACATGTGCTTCAGTAACTACCATTACATTTACTACTACAGCTACCATTGACCTACCACTGACAAATTGCACGACAACCAGTACTCACAATGACTATGAGGAGAACTGGACCAATGAACGCCCATCTCAAGTTATCCTCCATTGACAACCAGCAACTGTTCAAGGATAGATCATTGAATAAGCCTATGGACTCTTGAACACACATCTACTGAACTCTGGTGTGTCAATTGAGTATTAACAGGACAATCTGTTCCACAGTAGGTGGGAGGTACATTATTTCAACGACGGTGTTCCATGAGCTACAGTAATTAACAACTTGACAAGCAAGATAACGTAAACATTTAATATGAAACTTTAACACAAACACAGTCACATCCGATGTTTTTTAACATGGAGATATATTCTTAGCCGAGTTACTAATAATGAATTGGTGAGTGTTATGGGTTTGGTCTGCTTCGGCCGCGGCTAAAGCTTTTTTAACTAAGACCTCTACTGACATAAGGCGGTAAAACCTCGAGGGTATTTAACTTACTTATGTAATAACATCTATTTTGTATTAGTTTAAGGATTTTGACAATGTAACCAATGCTTACTGTTCCGGTGTTCCATAACCATGTAACTGTGTAGCAGCCATGGACACGGTGACTATTACCACAGCCATAACTGCAAAATATGAATGAGCATGGAATAACATTATTTTGATGTGAAATAACAGGAATAGTGTACAATGAAATGAGAATAACCCTAAAGCGGAATAGAGTGTTTTGGAATCAGCCAACAAATAACTCTGGTCTCAGTCACCTGTTAGATAAGGTTTATCACCCGCCAGATAACGACCCAGAACATCAATTACTTGTTTTTCGTCGTATAAATGGAGAGTACGTCGTATGCAGATAGGGGGATATCTGACACAAGCCTGATCATGACTGAAGTATATACCTGGTGTTTGTGTACCAGTGACGTAAGTACAAACGCTGCTAACCAGAGCTGGCTACAGGCAATCAATCCAAGGTCTTCAAAAGTTATCTCCCGAACAGGGAACATCAAACCAACAAATAATGAGTTACTAGTTGCTAATTGTTCTATGCGACTTCAGCTTCTGTACGCCATTGATCCTGCGGTGTACGTTTACAATGGATATGTCGGCGCGGTGCTGACAGTGTAGACTGAGGCCCTTTTGAATGGTGATATAGACGGTGTGGACAGAGAATGTAACTTGCACATGTCATATTAAATCCCTCGTTACCGTCCACAGCAGGTGATTGTGCTCCAGGTGAATGCATTTTCAATGTAACGACGAGCTCACATTCAATATGTACCCTCCAAAGAAAGTAGGGGATCAAGAAATATACTGAACCACAAAAGAAACGTCACCATAGATAGATATATGAGAAACCTTATTTGTCCAAACACTGGAAACATACTTTGAGACATATTAAATGTTCTTAAAGTGAAACACAACACTAGTCTCTAAGAAAATAGCATCACAAGTCAGTAGCTCGTGTGTCCGCCATGTGCATTGATGACTGCCGTGCAAGGTCGATACATGGAATGGATGAGGCGGTTGATGAAGGCCATAGGCACTTGAGCCCACACTCTGAGGAATGCCTGACGCAGTTTAGCTGCAGTTGTCGGCCTTGGTCGGAAGTTATTCAGCCGTCTTTGAATCTCGTCCAACAGGTGATCAATGGGATTTAAATCGGGACTGAGGGCAGGCCACTGCATGGTTCTGATGCCATTCTGTTGGAGGAAGTCTCGTTTTGCTCTCGCAGTGTGGACACGGGCGTTATCATGCTGAAACTCGTGGTTGCGGCGACATGACAAATGCGGTATGGCGTGTGGTCTCAAGACTTGATCAATGTACCGAGCTGCTGTGACGCGATTGCCTCTCCCTGGACAAATGTTCTTGAAGACCACAGGGCCGACCCTCTGTTCAAGACAAATTCCACCCAACACCATGAAGCTCGGAGCACTCCACGAGTCTCTCTCCATCCAACATCACAAGCATCCGAAAAACGTTTCCCATGTTGTCGCCAGACTCTCTCTGCCATCTGCGGTTGAGATACAGTAACGGCTCTCATCTGAGAAGAGGACTCTTCTCCACTGCTGGTGCCGCAAATGCTGGTGCTATGTTGCCCACTGAAGACGGTTTCGGCGATGACGTGTTGTGAGAATGGGTCCTCGGTGTGGCTAGTGACAGTGGAGGTGTATGCTCTTCAACACTCGACGCACGGTGTCCGCACTGTGTCGCTGGTGACGTCGGGTGGTGAACCTTGGTCTTCCACTACGTGGTCGGTCATCTGTAGTGTTGGTGGTCTGGTACCGTTGCTGGAGTCTGTATATGGTCCTTACGATGAATTCATTAGCTACTTGCCGGGCGGTATGTCCAACTTGCAATCATCCAAGGACTTGGTGTCGCGGATTTCTTGTCAATCTTGGCATGTGGTAGCAATTCAATAACGAATGAATGTTATCTGGGTGGAGTTTTTGGGGGCAAGAAATTGGGGAACGCGTGCGCATTTTAATTTCCACGGAACTCACGTGCATCGGGTAACCATGGCCGTTGCCGTGATGCGTTTGGGCGATCGGTTTTATTGTCATCTGCTTTGTTTTTTATCATTAAATTTTATTTTTCCGGACAAGGTAATGTTAATTTGTAGAATCTTTGACAACAATTACCCAGATATTTAAATGACAACTTTTCATGCAATGTTACTTGGGGTGACGTTTCTTAACTAAGGGGCAAAAGAAACGACACCAAGCAAGGTTCTGGTCTAAAACAAAACAGACGCAAAATTTAGTAACAGTTGATGTTTTATTATAGAAAAACACAATTATTTAAAAACGGTAAAAATGAAAATGATAAAATTATATGTACTTCTGCAGACACGTTTATCATGATGTGTGCACTGACCAGGACTCGATCACACCCGAAGAATCGACGTCGATCTATTTTAAAGTCCCATGCTAAACACATGGCTCAATATCGGGTGTGACCCCCTCAACAACGATGCAGCCCCTAACACGACGTCGAACAGAGTCTCCTGAAATCCTGATAAGGTATCCTACGCTATTCTTCCTGCAGGGCAGTTGCCAAGGCATCCCTCGTCAATGGCGGCTGTTGACGTTTCCGAATCCTGCGTCCAAGTTGGCCCCAGGGGTGCACTAGGGGCGACAGGTCAGGTGATCTGGCTGGCCACTGTAATTTGGTCACGTTGTTGGCGAGTTGGACTCGAGTTGTGTGAGGGGTGGCGTTGTCCTGCTGAAACTGCGTCCGTGGGTGTCGTTGCAGGAAAGGCAGTACCACAAGCAAAACATCATTGTAACGACGTGCGGTGAGATTTACGTGGATGATGACCAGATTTATCTTCTGGTCCCGGCAGATGCTACCCCAGACCATGACACTACCAACTTCATAATGCTCCACTTCTTGGACGCAACAATATGCCATTCAACACGTCGTCATATGCCATTCACCCACCCATCAGACATGAAGAGCTGGCACCTTCTCTCGTCGCTGAAGAGCACTCTTCACCAATTTCTCTGCTGCCACTGCTGTACATTCTAGTCCAATCTCAGTCTGTGACGTCGGTGTAGAAACGTTAACGTCATGCCCTTGAAAGGCACGGAGACCATACAGGCGGAGTCGTCTAGCAACGGTCCTTCTGCTGACTGGATTTGCAAGGTTGTTTGCGGATGATGACGTCACAGTTAGGAATCTTGAACTTAGGTGAAGCACCCGTAAATACCGGTCTTTGCGTGGGGTCGTGACCTTGGGTCTTCAACTTCTCGGTATGTCGGCAGTAATGCCAGTGACGTGTGACAAGTCTGGCGATGGTGCACTTGAAGCAGCCCATGATCCTGGCAACGTGCTCCTGCATCGCTCCCATCTGCAACATACCGATGGCTCTCTCCCTCTGCTCTGCGGTTCGTCGAGGCATGTTCGTTGTTTTAAACGGTTTCATGTGATGAGAGAGTACAATCCTGCTTCTGTTTTATACCAGAATTTCATACGGGTAACTTTGTGCACACTTTGCATTTTTAATAATTAAATTCACTTTTCTCGCAAGTCACGTGAGGCACGTGCACATGTTCACAGGGAATTGGTAAGTTGCATTCCAGCTATGTGTTCCCAGCTGTTTTCGTGCTGTTTGACAAATTTGTTGAAAACTGACGTTTCTGGCATTTCTTTTGCCCCTCAGGTCGTCAGAAGGAAAAATGTGAAAATATGCCCAACACACCCAAAACATTGCACGTCGACGATATCATTCCTCTGTGCACGTGGGTAGGGGGGTCATTCTTGATTTCGACACTCTGAATATAGTTTATTTTCACAATAAAACGAAAACTCTCTACTCTTGCTTTAAGGCAGTATTTGTGATCTTATTTGGCATGCGTCATCTACAACATGATGGACGTCAAAGTAGTATCGGTATGCTTCAAACTGGTAGATCTTAGCGAGTGGTAGCCAAAATGTTCAATGTTTCTTAGTCTGTGAGTTCAGACTTTGGAACTTGTTTCTGCAGACAAATGTTAAGCATCGGCCCTGCACTGGGCGCCCCACGTCAATAGCACAAGTCCAGGATCGATTGATCAGATACCAGGCTTCAAGAAACCGAATCCAACCAGTCAATCAAATTGCTGTTCAGCTGCGCCAGGCCACAGGAGTTCAAGCTTCAGCATGCTCGGCGACCACGTGTCGTACCACCGTTAACAAATCTACACATTCTAA
The DNA here is from genome assembly GCF_023055435.1 of Haliotis rufescens. Taxonomy (NCBI): domain Eukaryota; kingdom Metazoa; phylum Mollusca; class Gastropoda; order Lepetellida; family Haliotidae; genus Haliotis; species Haliotis rufescens. Next base: position 720,867 of record NW_025964024.1, read on the forward strand.
TGGAAATGGTAATGGAAATGGGGAAATGCCCGGTGGTATCGAGTGATGTTTTCAGATGAGTCCAGATGCATTCTTGACTTTCTGGATAGATGTGGACGTGTCTGGTGGCGTCCTAGCAGCGACATGCGAACATCAACGTGAGGCAACATGCCAGATTTAGAAGTGGGTCAGCAATGATATGGGTCGGGATCACTATGACGCCACTGCATATTGTCCATGGAATGGCCTACGTTTTAATGCTCATGCCCACCATACATATATCGTAACTGGCTGCACCACGCAGCAAAGCATCACCGGAATGTAATGGCCAGCCATGCGTCCTGACCTTCCCCCAGTGGAGCACGTCTTGGACATGATAGGGAGATGTGCACGTCGACGTCAAAGGCCACCCGCTACGTTACGCAGAACTGGGCCAAATGCTGCAAGAGGAGTGGACAAGACTCCCGCAATTTGTCATTGGGAGATTTATTCGGATCATACCATGACGTATAAATGAATGTTCGACCAATCCTATTACATCTTCATTTATCTTTCAGTTTACTATTCATATAATTATAACCGTTATTTTTCCTTTTACGCCCAGTGGTATGTGTTTCGGTGGAAAATTGAGTCTCGTTTATTCTCTGGCGTTGATGTTTTATATTTACACATCGTATCCACCTTGGCAAACAGACCTGGTCAACGCTTTCACCAACAGGCTACTTCACGCACCAACGTCTTTGGATATAGCAAACTGTTTATGCACGACTTACCCCAGGCTCCAGTCAAGAGGGGTTTCAGCTTAGATCTGACTGCGAACACGAGCACAATTGACCACAATGCCTCCAGACCTGCAGCCAGCATCATGAAGAAGCTCGCTATGTAGAAGAAGTGGAGGGCCACAGCAATGGACGTACACACAGCCTAATAATGTAAGGATGAATTATTGCCATCCAAAACAACAGTTATTTTTCATACGAAAATGTGATATTAAATCTATATATTTCTGAGAAAACCATTTATGTGTTATAGTTAATGGGACAGGAAGTTGAGTTCAGGTAAGATGACAATTATACTGAAGCTGTATAATATTAATGTTATAAACAAAAACAAATGAACTTACTTTATATTTTGTCTGTTCCACCCCAAACATAAACAGAAGCATGGCAATAGAAAGGCACACACAAATATGAACCACGATAACAGATTGATTGGATTTCACGTATCTGGAAATGAAGAAAGAAATGGTTACACTGAATCAACCGAGCACAACACAACATAGCCACACGACCACACTGTGACGATTCAAGAACGAAAGAAGAAACGTATACGATAATAATGAACTGTTGCTATAATGAGTGAGTAAGTTGGGTTTAACGCCAAAATTTCTGCTAGACCTAAGCTTAGATGTTCATTGGTATCAGTGCATGATTGCAATTGATCTGCATAGTGTGATAATACTGCTTCACTTTCCAACTTGTACCAAAGTTACCATAGGTATTTTGTACAGGCTCACCAAACGAATCTTTTGATATAATAATTACCTGAGTTTATACAATAAATAAAAAAATAGATCAATGATGATCGTGAGACATATTGAGTGCCCTGGTATTCCAACTACATCGTGATGACAAATAGCGATGACATCAGATATTCACGAAAAGGTGAACTTATCGTGTCACCCAATGAGATAAACATGTTATTTGACAGGAAAATGAAAATATGTTCGATATTTTTGTTGCATATGATTTGCCGTGCATCCTTCTGTAATTTCGTTCAGTTTGAACTCCCGGGCTGATCAGGAAGTATAACTTAAAAAAAATAAAATTTAAATTATATTTCATGATCAGCCCTGGACTCTGCTTTTAATAGATATTTATAATGATATAGAATTTTTTTTATGCTTTTATTGACAGAGTCTAAATTTCATGAGTGACGCATTTTCTATTTTCTAAATGATCAAACTGAAAGGCAACAATGCAGTTTACCGGGCGCAGCCCGAGCTCTACCATCCGCTCAATAGTGCCACCGCTGTCTCGTTATACCGTTACCGTGCCTCACGCTCTGGTGACTCTCGCTTCACGATCCAACACCCGTTTTCGGTCTTAGGGAAACTTACACATCTTTACAATCAAACACCCGTTCTCGGTCTTAGGGAAACTTACACATCTTTACGATCAAACACCCATTCTCGGTCTTAGGGAAACTTACACATCTTTACGATCAAACACCCGTTCTAGGTCTTAGGGAAACTTACACAACTTTACGATCCAACACCCGTTTTTCGGTCTTAGGGAAACTTACACGTCTTTACGATCCAACACCCGTTTTCGGTCTTAGGGGAACTTACACGTCTTTACAATCCAAAACCCCTTTTCGGGGATCTGAAAAAGTGCGCCCGGTAAAGTGCACTACTCCCAAATAAACAAACCATGTTTATCTGTATGATATTAGATTTTGAGCCGTAGAAGCCATATCATTTCAGGCATATTGACACAACTCTGCAGTGCAAAATGCGGCCCCATAACAATACTGCAATAATACTGGTTTAGATATTTTGACAAGAAGTTACAGCTATTTTAGCAACACTAAACATATACAAACGTGCACAGATACCTATGTCGTAAAACTACTAAGACATATATTTTGATGGTACAAGCTTACCTCCACACCGTGGCGTATAGAATCACAGTCAAAACCAGGCAGGCCACGGAAATACTGCATCCAACTTTTGTTATTATCGTTAAGGGAAGCGGCGTCGGCTTCACTCCTGTTCTCCTCTGCAGACCAAGGGCATTTACATTGTTAAATGAATCCAAAAACAATAACAAACATCACTAGCATTGGTCCAACCCTTTTTTCTGTTTTAAAAGCGTTTTGTATTCTGCATATTGCTACTTCATGTGGGTGTAGGACATTCGATTGTTTTGTGATCACTCTTAACTAGCTACACCACTTGTGGATGAAACGGTATGAATAGTGGTCGTGTAAATTTCTCATTCTATTAACCCGACGATATGTCTTAATAGAGCCCTGCACAGTTAATGTTTGTGTGGATGTAACATTATGTATAAACCACGTTCTACCTAGCCGTTGATCACTTGCTTAATAAAGATACTAGTACCCGCACCACCATATCCACACGTTAATCATCTTGTCTTCATTGATACTACATCTTCTTCATGCCACTTAAGGGGGCACGGGTGGCCCAGTCGTCTAAGGCGCCGCGATTCGCTGTGCAGAGTGTCGTCCCTTGGGCATGCCAGAAACCTATGATTGTTGGTTGGAATCCCGGTTCGCCCCGTTTATGTTTCTAGGTTTGTCAGTACCATACCCGTGCTCGTGGGTTTCACCGAAGTGGTAAACGTCTGAGACCTGCACCACTTCGGGCTTTCCTCCCACATTACGCTGACACGCCGCGATATAACTGTAATAATGCTAAAAGCGGCGTTAAACCCAACTCACTCACTCATGCAACTTAAAGAAATAGAAAACATCATGAATGAGGCCATTCAGCTCTGATGCATCCCTCGCTCGTATATCTTCACGATATTCCGTAGGGTTACACCATAGCATATATTCTTACCGGACTCATCAGTAGGGCGAATGTAGTAAGATGATTACAGGAACATTCAGTGTAGTTTCTAGCTCGTATACTGGCATTGCATCCATCAATTTGCCAGTTACTGGAAATAAAAGCGAAAAAAACATTTACACATTCAAAAGAACTCTCTTCGTTTGTCGATTGTACGATTCCGACTACACAATGAGCATGTGTTTGTGAGGCACTGTCAAATAGTGACGATACCATGTGTTCGCGAAAAGGTGAGCGTATCCTGCCCCAACGGTGGCACTCTTCACAAACACATGCACAGGCAAGTCGATTGATCACCTGAAAAAACACGGGAGCATATGGTACAACTCAAAATATGGAATGGCATCGGACATCATTCTTGCCACTGATGCGTCAAATTTGGAAATATCTTCAACATGTCTACCATAAAATCTTTTGAAAGCTTTACTGAGGCCTTGAATGTTTTAAACTTGATCAGCTTCCGAGCAGCATTCGTGTGGCGCTCTTTGAAACCTTGAAAGATGAAGCTCAATTGAACCTCAAAAGTTGTGAAATGTAGACACCAAAGGCTGGAACTGCTGGGATATTGCTCCACACAAAGGGAAAGTTGATTATTTGAAAGTTTCATTCATAGATTATAGTCTTGTCGAGAGTGTTTTGTCACTCTGAATCTTTATGCATAGATCTAAATATGAAACAGATGAGGCGGTCTCACTGGTTTCCCATATTTCTAGTTCAGGTGGGTAAATCAATGGAAGGGAATGGTCTATTAGACGGTCATTGAACGATATCAGATCATTGATATACCTGAAACTTAAGTAAAACTTCTTGGCCAATCACCTTGTTTTGCCTTTACCCATTCGAGAACATATTCCGATTCATATGCATAAAGAAACAGATCAGCGAAAAGGGGGAGAACAATTGGTGCAAATATGGGATGCCTGCTTCTGGCCGAAAAGTCTCACCCTAAAATTTTACATAGATGTTATCAATGAGATGTACATATATATATATATGTATATGTTATCAATGAGGAAGTCGAGCATTTCACATGTTGATTTCTCAGATGGCATTTTCGTTTATTTTTGACAAATTGACCTGAACCTCGGAAGATAGAAAGCACAACCATTCGTTTTGTTGGCATATTAATAATACTACAACAATAGTTGAATTGAATTGATACATTTTCCTTATGTTACTACTTCGCCTATTCACTTTACACATGTCCGTGGGTCATACAGGATTTGTTCACACCAATGATGCATGGTGACACGAAATGTTCATCCTTGAAAGTGATTCGTCTCAGCGAGAGTGAGTGTGGTTTAACGCCACTTTGAACATTATTTTAAATAGATCTTAGCGTGTCAGTTACAAATGTGAGGAAAGCCTCAAAAGATGCAGGTATCACTATACAAGCGTCATTATCAGATTGGATTTGATGTTCGGTGTTACCGAAGGGACGCAACTATGCACAGCAAATTGCTGAGCGATTCACCGTTCTTCGTACACCTACCGTTGGTCTTCCATTTTCCTATTGACCCGTGAAGATTCCGGTGTAGAATAGGTCTTCAGCAACCCATGCTTGCCGTAAAAGGTGACTTTGCTTGTCGTAAAAGGCGAATAACGGGATCGGTAGGTCAGGCTCGCTGACTTGGTTGATACATGTCATCGATCCCAATTACGTGGATCGATGCTCATGATGTCAATCACTGGATTGTGTGGTCCAGACTCGATTATTTACAGACCGCCGTCATATAGCTGGAATATTGCTGAGTGCGGCGTTAAACAACAAACCAACCATTTTCCTATTCCCTTAACGGTTTAGATTAAAGCCAGTTTCATTATAAAAATATATGCCTACCTCTCCGATATGTTGAGGAAGACGCACTGCCCCCTTGCAGAATCCAGTGATTGCTGGAACATCACAACGTAATTAATTGATTACCAAATCAATAACACTGCGCGATTCAACAACTTGAATAGAATTAGGTCGATAATTTCAATTATAAATACATCCACTGTGCTATTCATCGTAGGATGGATGACAAGAATTATTACAGATACAAATCGTATGACCTTATATATACATGTACGTGCCAGTAGAACAATTACACTTACTATTTTGCTTTATTCTTAATTGCAAAAAAAGAATTTGCACTATTCTTAATCTGGCTAGTAATAGATGAATGATATATTGGTGCATTTAATGGTTGACTAAACATCTCACATTTGTATGAGTGAAGTTCATTTTTAATGGCGGATACAGCTCTTTTTCTGGAGGAGGAAATAGGTTGAAAGCAAAAACATCCCCGCTGACCACCAGCTTTGACGAACTGTTCTGGCTGGAAAAAGAAAATGTGCAAGAGTCAGATACTTTGAATTTCATTTTCACTTGCCCCATATATTTTGTTTTTGAACGGTAAAACTCTTTGGCTTCTGACTCATTTACATCACTGAAGTGTTCTGGAGATCAAATGTTCATTTTGTGGTATATAGGGAAGGGCCAATGGTATCTAGTTTCCAAACAAACACTTCTGTCAAAGCCTTTTACATCACTGAAGTGTTCTGGAGATAAAATGTTCATTTTGTGGTATATAGGGAAGGGCCAATGATATCTAGTTTCCAAACAAACCCTTCTGTCAAAGCCTTTTACATCAATGAAGTGTTCTGGAGATAAAATGTTCATTTTGTGGTATATAGGGAAGGGCCAATGGTATCTAGTTTCCAAACAAACACTTCTGTCAAAGCCATTTACATCACTGAAGTGTTCTGGAGATAAAATGTTCATTGTGTGGTATATAGGGAAGGGCCAATGGTATCTAGTTTCCAAACAAACACTTCTGTCAAAGCCATTTACATCACTGAAGTGTTCTGGAGATAAAATGTTCATTGTGTGGTATATAGGGAAGGGCCAATGGTATCTAGTTTCCAAACAAACACTTCTGTCAAAGCCATTTACATCACTGAAGTGTTCTGGAGATAAAATGTTCATTTTGTGGTATATAAGGAAGGGCCAATGGTATCTAGTTTCCAAACAAACACTTCTGTCAAAGCCATTTACATCACTGAAGTGTTCTGGAGATAAAATGTTCATTTTGTGGTATATAGGGAAGGACCAATGGTATCTAGTTTCCAAACAAACACTTCTGTCAAAGCCATTTACAACACTGAAGTGTTCTGGAGATCAAATGTTCATTGTGTGGTATGTAGGGAAGGGCCAATGGTATCTAGTTTCCAAACAAACACTTCTGTCGTCTGTTCATAGTGGTTAAGCATGATTTAGGTTCAGTTGACACAGATGTGTTCTGATGACAAGTGACGCTGAAGAGGGGGCCTACCCAAGCCCGTCTTCTGATGGTTCCTTGAGCTCTGTCCCCTCGGGGAGTAGCGATGATATGTTCTTGTAATAGATCGCACTGAACCGTACCGTCCCATTAGCTGAAAAAAAAGTTTGGATGAAACCGAGTAACATTGGGATACCATTACTTAATATGAAGGTCGTATGAAGAAAAGGCCCGTTTAATATTATCGCACATATTGTACTAGAACAAATATTCTCCTGCCAAATCACCAAAGACTTGTTGAGTTTAGACGCAGCGCAGACGTCATGTACATGATTGATTATTCCCTGAAAATATAGCATATATACATAACTATCATCCAGCGTAAGAAGCTAGATTCAAATTCGACGTTGCGATATAGTTCCAGGTCGCTCATACAGTTTGAACAGTACCTGTCTTCAATGTTTCACTGGAAAGTCTCAGAGAACTGGTGATCTTCGAAGTGTCCTTCAGGGCTTTCTGCTCTGGAAACACGATGTCTTGTATGCTGTTCGGGCTCGTCTTGCCGACCTGAAGGTCTTTGGAAGAAATGTTAGAAATTATTCATTAATTTTAAAAATGTACATGTACAAATACAAGTCATTGCAAAATGTGAGATCCTGTTCTGTATTCAGAGATAGGACTCAAACCAAAAAAGGTACGAGAATTTGTACTTTACTTAGAAAGTGTTATTCCAAATATAACATTTGTTATATCCCTGAAGAGATATGTGGGAAACCCAGATCTGACGGTTCCCTCACCATTCTAGTCACGAGCACCAGAACAGATTAATGTCACTTATAATATTCGGTCAGTACTACGGAGCTGTTAGTTGTGGTGATATTACAGTTGATTCTGTGACGGCCTTGTTAACACGCAGAGAATGGCTGTACCTATGTTGGGAGACGTGATAGTTTCTACTTCTCCTTCGTCGAGGCTGTTGGCAGCCACCTCCGTGACGTTATCCACCAGCTCCAACACCGTGGTGGGCGTGGTCGATGATTCCTGGATTGACGAAAACAGCTCTGTTAAAATATCACGAAGTCCCCTTGTAACAAATAGGCCTTAACTCACCGTTCAGTCTTTATGAAGATTACAGCAGTTGGTTTAATCAGAAATTGTAACATAAAAGTAACAGTTTAACCAGTTGTCAAACTTTCAAAATAACAAAAGGTTTTTATCAAAAGTATGATGATAATTTAAACGTTCTTCTGGTGTAATTCGTGGCGAAGGAAATGATTTTCTTTCCATTCACTATTACGATAATCAAACCAACACACACCGTGCCCTTGAGTGAGTGAGTTTGGTTTTATGCGGCTTTGAACACTATTTCAGTTATATCACGGCGTGTCTGCTTGATGTAGGAGGAAAGCCCGAAGTTAAGCAGATCTCAGACGCTAACCACTTTGATGAAACATAATCGGGGCAAATTGGGATTCGAATCGACAGTCTTAGGTTTTGGGATATCTAAGAGACGTCACTTAATGAATTACATGGCCTTGATTGACTGGGTCACCCGTCGTTATAGGTGTATGAGAACGTTTAACATCGCCGCTGTACTTGAGGTGTTTGATGTGCATGTCTTACAAAGTTGATACGTCAATGGAGTCTACGAAAATTGAACAGAATCATATTATTGTCGTTTACTTGTATACATACGTAACTAGCAGGGCCCCAGAACATAAATCTGCTACAGTAATCAAATTCTGTGGATGTTTGACGGTCTTAACCAAACAACTATGAAACAAGTCAGTGTCACACCAACCTTTAAATTTTCCCATTTGTCGACAGTCTTTGGATCGAGGATGTTACTAGCGCTTGTAACAAAGCCCTAAAACAAAGGCGTTAAAAGAAAAAAATAAGCAAATTTGACAACAGAAATAACAGAAATAATGAACACTTACTTTGAAGACAGGAGCCATAGTGGAATAGATTGTATGCTACCATGGTACAGGGTATTATGACACCAATAGAAAAACAATGTATCACACATCTCGTCTTGGATTCAAATTAACCTGTGGGATTTTCTAATCAATGGAAATGAAACAGGAACGTGCTACCTTAGTATCTTGATCTTCGGTTATATTACCCATCACATAGAAACAACTTATTATCACCGGGGGGTGTAAAATATGAAACACATTATACAGTGATAATGATAAAAATATAATATATAAACACTGCAGTGTGTTGATACAGTTACAGTGAGTGAGTTTGGTTTTACGCCGCTTTTAGCAATATTCCAGCAATATTACGGCGGGGGACACCAGAAATGGGCTTCACACATTGTACCTATGTCGGGATTCGAACCCGGGTCTTCGGCGTGACGAGCGAACGTTTTAACCACTAGGCTACCCGACCGCCCCTGATACAGTTAGAGGGTAGAACTACCATCTATTACAACTGAAAGGAATCTGTTGTGAAACCTTGGTGAACTGTTTCGTCTCATTCTTATTCTCTGTGATGTTGCTCTCCTTAGAAATGTTCAACAGTCGATCCAGTGACTGTGACACAAGACCAATCTCCTTGCTCCCGAGGTCCTTCGGCTTCGTGTTCGCCGAGAGAGTCTCCGCAACGGTGGAGATGTTTGCCACCTGGACTCCGTCCTCAATCCACGCAATCTGAGACACATTCCGTCAACAGTCATATTAAATCAGATTCAAATAATAGCATCTATAAATGAAAACAAAGCATATACTTGAAATTTGGATTTGACCCAAACATTACAAACGTTATCAAAACGTTAGTAGGCCGAAACCAGTCTTTGAAACACGGCAATTATAAGGCCCAAAACACAACTATGCTACTCGTATCGAATACATCACAATCGAATAATCATTTGTTTCATTTGTAGCTACATCACATATTGGTGTATACTTTCGTTTTGTCAAATGAATGTACCATTACAACAACACACGAACCGCCGATTTTCGGAATAATTTAGATGACGCAAAGTATGTATTGTAAGTACCCTCAGTTCTCTGATTACAGTGTCACTTGATGATAGGTATATAGTATATAGTTTTGCTTTTATCAACGTTGCAGCAATACCACAGCGGGGAATACCAGAAATGGGCTTCACACATTGTATTCCTGTTGGGAATCGGACCACGGTCTTCGGCGCGATGAGCGAGCGCTTCAACCACTCCCGACCGCCCCTAGCTTTTCAAGTTATCAGGTTGTCTTATCAATGCAAGTTTTCTCTTTAAAGAAACCCGTATGTGCTGCAAGTGGGGCAGTTGCGGGGATTAATCGACACTTGGGATACACTGCGGCCAATTATATGTACTTTCTAAATCCATTCATTTATTTGACGGGATTTCTAGACATTGTATGATTCACAAGCCTTGTATATTCATGTACTTACATCAGCAAGGACCTTTTCTATCTTCGGACTGACACACTGGCTCTTATTGACTTCCAGCCACGACCCATCAACACTGCAGGTTCGACTCATTTCACCTGTGAAACGAACATGCATATTAACATTGCGGTTTATACTCCCCAGGGAGTTCGGAAGGAAAGTCGTGGGCACAGTGTTCCATTGACCAGGATAATAATAATGTAGCGCTTTGTCCATGCCCCCGTGTGCTGTAGACATTTTAGCAGAGCAATATAAATAGCCTTATTATTATTATTTACAGATTAAATAAATGCCGCGAAGAGGGCTTGGGTGATCCTGGCACAGTAAGGCTGGTTAGGCTCATCATTAGCTCGGACTCTCAACACGCAGCCCAGACAGCGAATGGGACTTCTCCCATAGAGCGCTGTCTGGGCGAAATCACCAAGAACGTTTCGGAGAATGTGAAGACTTCCCAACTATGCAGCCTTCTGCATTACCCTGTTTGTCAGAAGAACTGGATTCCTGGCAACAAACGCGGCTACTCTCCTGGTTTCGTCAACAGATTGGAATATACCAAACCTAAGGTACCGCGAACAATGAGGAATCGGACAACTTGGTACTTGAATTTTTCTCATGATCGGAGGGGTGCATAAATTTGTAGCAAAACGGCCATGAGTGACGTTATCCGTCTTACTACTCATACCTCGTTTGACTCTCCACACAAAACAGTTCCTCCATATCTGTGGATTATCAAGACGATAATAATAATGCAAACTAGATAACATCAAAGAACATTTATTTCCACTCTATCACGTAGGTGAATTCGACCGAAACTCAATAACATATCAATGAATTAAAATCAGGAAAGTAGTCACTCATGATCCCTCCCTTTGATCACCACCGTGAAATAGCTAATCACGCACCTGAAAGCCAATTTCACACGTTTGTTACCAGTTACCTCAAGCAGATTTCGCACTCGAATATACTGTTTATACCATTTCACAGACATCGATATTAGCAAAACCAAAAAGCAATCCGACCCTCACACAAAACGTTCGAAAAGTGCTTCCTTTAAAAGGATCTGAGTTCATAGACAGTGTATTGATTAAAGAATCACGGGGACGTTATGTTTGTTTCTTTGTTGTTTAACGCCGCACTCAGCAATATTCCAGCTATGTGACGGCGGTCTGTAAATAATCGAGTCTGGACCAGACAATCCAGTGATTGATATCATGAGCATCGATCCACGCAATTGAGATACGATGACATGTATCAACCAAGTCAGCGATCCTGACCACCCGATCCCGTTAGTCGCCTCTTACGACAAGCATAGTCACCTTTTACGTTAAGCATGGGTTGCTGAAGACCTATTCTACCCCTTAACTTATATATGGCAGGTCCAACTAGTTGTGGGGACGGGTTTCTTACTAACAGTGTCCAGACTATCGGGATGTCACAATAGAAGTTCTTACACCCACCAGTTTGTTCATCAGGACACGGAGCCTCTATGGTGAGCCCTGCTTTGGTTGTCTGCCACGTCGCTTCATTGCCACACCGGATGATGTCCTCTGGAAACAAAGTGTAATTGATATGTTCATGAATATCTTCATAACTAATTAGCTAAATAATAAAAGTGTAACGTAATAACCCAGCCGATTTTGTTATTCATATCAACAGACGTCGTTTTTCTTTCTAAACCAATGTAAATTGTCAACGCAAAAGAATAGCCAGTTCACATAATCGGCCGAAACAGATTACATTTAGTGTAAAGGGCAAAATAGCTGTGCAATTATATGAATGGACGACTGAAAAATCAGGAATGACACCAGGTGTTCTTGAAAAGGGTAAACGTGCTCTGCCCTACAGGTAGCACCCACCATTCACACAATTTGTAGGTGAGGTGAAATGGGGTTTAACGTCGCGTCCAAGATTATTGCACTTATATAGCGACGTGCATGCACGTGTGTGTGTTTGTGTGGCTGCTTGTACTAGTCCTGATGCCGATTTATAGTGCTAGCTCAATGAGATACCATGCCACAGTTTAACATGAATACCCCACTCAGACGCAGTATACTGACTCCGAGCCGACCGGTCCTTGTTTTAGCCCCTTAATGCCGAGCGCCAGACAGGGTAACAACAAGTACCATCTTTTAACGTCTTTTGGTATGACGCGGCCGAGGATCGAACCCCAGACCTTCCGCTCTCCGGGCGAACGCTCTACCAGTAGACCACAGAGGCGGTCACACAATTTGTATAAAAAGTAAGTATTTAATGCCTGACGCAGCACAAAAGTGCTCCTGATCATGCGACGGTGGCGTGTATACACTAATTATAAATATAATGATGAGTATTAACACATCGAGGTAATATTTATCATCCCCCAAGAAACAATCCAACAATCTTTTCCGTTCAGCATGCGATCACGTCCCTGTTACTTTATCCATCTTATAACATCGGGTCCAAAATTCGCCGTAAGTTTTATGTATTAATTAATAAATGTCTCCACACACATTACACCTTCTCATGCAGAGACACTTCAGCATCTACTTCAGCACCTTCTTCAGCACCGCAGTCATTTATGGTCGTTCATGTCAGTTTCAAACACTACCACCGATACCAGCTTCTGTGCAGCTGTTGTTAATATCACACTCGAACATTATACTCTATGTTGTGTTTGTTTGTTTGTTGTTTAACGTCGCACTCAGCAATATTCCAGCTATATGACGGCGGTCTGTAAATAATCGAGTCTGGACCAGACAATCCAGTGATTTATATCATGAGCATCGATCCACGCAATTGGGATACAATGATGACATGTATCAACCACGTCAGCGAGCCTGACCACCCGATCCCGTTAGTCGCCTCTTACGACAGGCATAGTCGCCTGTTACCGCAAGCCTTGGTTGTTGAAGACCTATTCTACCCCGGATCTTCACCGGTCCGAACATTATACTCACGTTTTATGATGGAAACGCTGGTAATGGCACTGTCGTCCCCCTCTCCAACTCCGTTCTTTCCCCTACACGTGTAATTTCCGTTCGATTCGATATTGCCCGTAACGCTAAAGTTGCTGGACATTGATTTTTCTAGAAAAGAGTGAGTGAGTGTTTGAATATTCCAGCTTTATCAGGGCTGTGTACAACCTCATCTGGAACAGGCAAACCATGCGAGTGAGCTGAAACGCAATCAGCCAAGTTGCCAAGCCTGACCACCCGAGGCAAATTGTACAACAAGCTTGTGCTTTGAACGCAGATTACCCCACGGCGAAGATCTAGCAAAAAGACTGTTCTAGTCCCATTCTACTCAATGCTAGGGCACACATAATCGCCTAAACAATAACTGAGTACAAAATAACTGATGTATCAATTGAAACACGGATCAGAATTACGGGTACGTTCAAACCAAATCATGAATACTTATTATGTGCTAACTGACCCATTGTAGCTGTGTGAGATATTTGACTGATTCCGGAAATAAAATTTTGAAACTTTGCTTACCTGTTTGTATAGGATTGCCATTTTTATAAAACGTTATGTTGGTGTCGTCTGTTCCTGACTCTGTCACGTTGCACGTTATATTGATCATGCTACCAGACGTTATGTAGACGTTCTTCAGAGGCAGAAGCCTCACAACGGGGCGGGCAACAACCGTAACCCTAATCGTCTTGTTGTCAGACCGGCCTCTTTCGTCTTTGATGATACACGTAAAAGGTCCTGCAATAAACAGATAACCTCACATTAGAAAGAAGCTGTGTGCAAATGTCTGAGGTAGTAATGGTGGTGTTATAGGTGCAGGGCAACGTGGGCCAGCAGAATGTCTATTTGAGCCCAACAAATTGAATTTACAAAATAGGAATAACAAGGTATTATTTAAAAAACAAAACAAAACCAAAACCAAAAAACAACAACAAAAATCATTACAAAAAAGAAAAAAAAATCAAAAAAAAAAATCGTTCAGGTGACATAATGGAGACCTCAGTATAAGTACATATTTCGTTCGGAGTGCCAACATCCCACAATTGGTTCAAACCTATTAAAATAGATTTCAAAATCTGAATGGCTCTGTCGAATGTCTGATACATCGTATTCAGGATTTTGTACGATAATCCAGACTTGGCCAAATTATCTGAGATCTCATTCCCTTGTATTCCAGCATGTGCTGGAACCGAAACAATATCCCCTGTAATTACTGCAGGTAATAGTTTGTGATTACAAATGCATCCCTGGATCCATTTGTTTAAACTTCTACAGTTTTATTTGTGGCCATGAAATTTGTAAAGATCATTGCTTCAAGTCATGTTCATCTACCAATACCAGGGCTTGAAAGTGAGTACTTCAGCTGCAAAAGATAATCAGGAAATCTAAACAGATTAGAAATGGAAAAATCAGGTATCCAAAGTTCACCAGCAGTACGATAATTGGATGACTCTATTAATGCATCAGTTCATATGCGACAGAAAGTCTTGAGGTAATGCTTTTGTTTCATATTGCTGTCATATTTATAGTTAAAATCGTGTTCAGAACTCAAATTAGACTTGAGCAGAAACCACAGGGATGTGCTAATCAGACCAGAAGGATCCACTGGGTACCAATTATACACACTGTGTTGAGCAGATAATCTCTGTATGTTTAACCCAAAGGGAATTTTGCCGTGAGACCATTCACACATGACGTACTTCACACAACCTTCTAAAATACGAGAACCCGTACTTTACTGAGAAAGTGCCATATCAAATATAACATTTGTTACATTTTACTAATTTCTAAATGGCATTGTGTGATCATGATTTCAAATGATCACTTTTGCTATTTCATTTATTTGTGTGTTGACATTTTTATGAGCCATATCAACAACATCATTTACAAGATCAGAAAAAAGTGCCCAATTGGTCTACTTGAATTTCCAGCGACGGACATTATCACAAAAAGCAACAAGTGATCGGACCTGAATTTCAGTGAAAACTGGGGAATGCTCACTGTCTGAGGCATCTTCTTCTTCCAATACATCCCAGTTACGTTTACTGGCTATTGATTAAGATGTATCTGTGAGATCTAAAGGCGAACAGGTCAATTTGTCAAGATTCGAGCTGTTCATTTTACCATCATTTGAAATGACAAGATCTGCTTCTTCCAAAATGTGCTCAACAGTTTGGCCATTGTAATCCGCTGCGCTACTTCCCTACGACACATTGTGGCTGTTTAAGTCTCCACATTAAATATATGAGTCTTCACTGGGATCAGCCAATTTCAAATACTCATCTACGTTTGGTTTACCTGTATTAAAACTCTTAACAATAGTAATGGTTTTGTCTTCAACATAATGTTTTTTTTACTGCATAAGCCTCATACACTGCTTTTGGTAAATTGTGAACCATATGATAAATCAGAATAAATATATAAATATAGCACAACCACCTCTCCAAGTTTATTTGGTATTCGGATTGCTTGTTATTCTGTCCTGTCGAAGAAAATGATAACCATTAATTCTAAAATGACTCTCAAGGCAAAGCAAAACTTCCTGCGCAAAACCTATGGTAGCGGAGAGAGAAAAAGTTTTAAATTATTTCCATTAGTAATAAGACTTTCGGCATTCCGTTGCAACAAAAAACCCAAGGCATCCATTATTCAGCCGCATCATGTTGCACCAACGGCCCATCGATTTGGAGATGTTTTTTTCCCTTTGAGACAAGGCGACTGATCTGATTTTTTTTGGTAGTTGCAGTAAAACATATGACAGTCACCTCAAACAAGAATGCTAGAATGGTTTGCGGGGAAATACCAAGGATGGGACGCGGTAAATTAAGAGTGATGACTTGAGCAGTAACAGGTGGACACAGTGCGGGATTCTGAGTAACCATAGCGAAGGATGACGTTGGATTGGACTTAACCTTACGAGCTGCAGCAAGAGAGATTTTATTCTGCACTCGTACCTTTTGCACAGATTTTGCCTGCTTGTATTTTCACATCCCTTGGTTACCTCCACAATTAACATTTGTCGGGTAGCCTAGTGGCTAAAGCGTTCGCTCGTCGTGCCGAAGACCCGGGTTCGATTTCCGACATGGGTACAATGTGTGAAGCCCATTTCTGGTGACCCCCGCCGTGATATTGCTGGGATATTGCTCAAAGCGGCGTAAAACCATACTCACTCACTCCTTAGATTCACTAAGACTATTAATCTTTTTTGTCTATGTCTCGAGCCAAGGCAATTGGACTCTAGCGTATCTCAAGTCAACAGAAATAAATAGAACAAATGTGATTGGTAAGACAAAGGACACGTCATTCGTAACTCAAACGTTTGGATACCATCGATTCTTAACCAGGCCAACCGATGCCTGATACGATGACTCTGTGATCTATTGCGACCATCTGATCCTCATTTTAGTCGAGTGTCACTGTATTCTGAGATGAAAGTATCTTGTTTCCACCTACAGCCTACACGTTTGACGTAAGTGAAGAAAGTATTCTGACAACTTTATGAGCTTTGCACCTGACTGTACACCTATTCTGGGAATTTAAGTACAAATCTGTGTCATTAATCAAAAGTTTGATTGTATACGCACCGAGATAAATATCATATCGGTTGCTGGTGTATGATATTCATATCTGAATACAATTTCACATTTTACATGACTGCGACACCAAGAGTGTATATCATATCATGGTCAACACAATTATATACTAACCTGTATCTCTGAACAAGATGTTACTGGCCGTCAGAGTTCCGCGGTAAACACCAGTAGAAGGACTCGTGAGGTTTGTCTGTAGGCGAGAGTAGGCCAAGGGTACTACGAGTGCATTGTTGGACGTCATCCGCCATTCCATGGTGACGTCACCAACAGGTTGGACAAAGGTGCCAGTACACGTCAACTGCACGTGTGTGTTGTTCCTTGTGTACTCAGGTGTATTTGCATGTACACCAGGACTTGAATACACCATGCTTGATATGAGGGCGAGGCCAACTGAAATATGATACAGGTAGGTCATTTTGTCCCTCTTAGGCTACGCCGTGATATAACTTGAATAATGTTAAAAGCGGCGTTAAACTCAACTCACTCACTCCCTCTTAGGCTGCTCTTATTGTCTTTGTTTAACCTTGCAGTCAGCAAAATTCAAACATTTTCATAAATGTCTGTAAAAACCTGAGGCTTGGCACAAAAGACCAGACTGCAGCAAGGTTTAGTTTCTGTACTAATGTGCCGCGTAAAAGTAATTATACATCCATGTTTGATGGATGCTTAAACTGAAACAATTTAAGAAATAGTAATTCGATACTAATGTATTCGATATGGTTACGAAAGGTGATGGTACAAGTATCATGTATCAACGAGTATCTCACAACGGGTAACTTGTCATGCGGGTGGCAATTTCGGGTTCGATGGGATTTTTTATCGAGATGAGTTAATTGTTCAGCTACAGCTATAAAACCAGATATTTTGGGGATTTATAACTATGAGCCTATAAGATAATACCTTGCAACAATGTAATTTTTGTGGCAGGCAATTCTTTTTTTCAAAGTCTGATACAAAATTATATTTTTCAAGAATTTTGGGAGACAATTTTTCTTTCTTTAAAATTCCAGCCAACACCCCCACCAAGAATATCAAATGTTCGGTCCTTAATAGCATACGGTATTACTTCCCGAAGAATGCTCGTCCACTACGTGGGGTTTTCGAATATATTTGTATATACTACAATTCAAATAATATCTTACCTTGCTTTCTGGATATGAAGCTTGTTCTGTTCACTTCCAGCGTTCCAACAGTGCCGTTATTTGCTATAGATGCGTTCAGTTGTTGAGTGGCATAAGTAGAATTTTCTTCGTTTCGAAGGAACAATGTGAAGTGTACGTACACACTACCCTCACTGCATATAGACACAATATGTGTATAAGATCTAACAGGACAGGACGAGTAAACCTTATACATAAACTAAGCGGCAAAAGAAAGTTTAGGTTGGCAATTAGTAATTTTCCTAAAAACAGCGATAACTAGTGGAAAGTGGGTATTGGGAATATGACTGCCCAGGAACAGGTACCACAAAAATACCTCACCCGAACGCGCCACCTTTGACGGCGCTCGTGCGGTGACAAAAAAAATGGTGAAACAGGTTTCCCGCCTATGGCATAACCTGCACGTGCATGTTAGCTGTATAAATGCATTCGTCTGCAGGGTATTACCACACGTGATGAAAGCACACAAAAGAAATGCCACGACTGTCACAGGGGCAGAGAGAGAGAGAGAGAGAGAGAGAGAGAGAGAGAGAGAGAGAGAGAGAGAGAGAGACATGGGTATGGCCGAATTGGGGCAACACAGGTCCAAATTGCCAGAAGGTTTGGTTGAAAACCATTGACAGTAGCCAGGCTGATTCAACGGTACAGGCAGACAGGGAGGAAACAGGATAGGCCTAGAACCGGACGACCCCGAGTGACAACACTACTGGAAGACGGTCAGATACGGCTCATTCACCTGCGAAACAGATTCGTAACGGCGACGGCGACGGCAGCAACAGCGTTAGGACATCCCATTAGCCAACATACAGTACTACGACGACTTCGTGCTGCTGGAATCCGAGCGTATCGTCCTTTCCGAGGAATGGTACTGACTGCTCAACATCGACGCCTGAGACTGCGATGGGCGAGGCAGGTTCGACGCTGGAAAGTGAGAAATTGGCGTCGAGTGATGTTTACTGATGAAAGTCGGTTTAACATGTTTCGAAATGACGGCAGAGAACGAGTTTATCGACGCAGAGGAGAACGTTTGGCTCCGGCATGTATTCGAGAGGCCCATCCATTCGGCGGGGGAGGTGTCATGGTCTGGGGCGGTATTTGTAGAGATCAGAAGACTGATTTGGTGATTATACAGGGAAACCTGAACGCTGTGCAGTACAGAGACCAAGTGTTGCAGCCAGTTGTGCTTCCGTTCTTACAAAACCAACAGCAGGGTACATTGTTTCAACACTACAATGCCAGGCCCCATACTGCAAGACTGACTCGGAACTTTCTAAACCAGCAGAACGTTGACGTTTTGCCCTTGCCTGCCCACTCACCAGATATGAATCCTGTTGAAAATTTGTGGGACCATCTTGACAGACAGATTAGAGCACGCCATCAGCCTCCCGTCAACAGACAAGAATTGCAGCAGGCCCTGAGAGACGAGTGACAACGGAGTCCAGTCCACGTCATCAGAAGACTGACGTCATCGATGAGGCGGCGTATCACAGCATGCATTGGGGCAGCTGGAGGTCATACACGCTATTGAAGGCAATTTTGTCGACAATGAACTTGTAGTGTGTCTGACAAGTTTTTGGTGACATTTCAGACAACTTTTGAAAATTAAAATTGTTTACCTTGAGCTTACATTACCTGTGATTGCACAATTTCCTTCAAACTCTGGTTGATCAATCATTTGTTACACCTCCCTAGATTATATTATAATTCACAACAAAAACTCTTCTTGTTATTTTTATAATCGATCATGGAACTCGACTATACTTTCTGTTGCCGCCCAGTTTATTTTTGAAAGGTCACGAGGAAAGCGTTTTCAGTGTCACCGTTTACTATCAAATAAAGCGACAAAACCTTTGCCATATCCAACAGAAATCTCTGCATAAAGCTATACACATTTACCATTATTTCATTCAAGCATTGTATTATTTGATTCAGGAACTATTCGAATGCAGTGACAATGTATTCAGATTGGTGTAGGGTGTGCTATCAACAATCTATCGATGCTATGATGACGGAAAAATGTAATTGTGCTTCAAATTAAGTGGTGAAAGTGTTATGTTCTTGAAAATAACAACATGACATTGGGTCATTCGTCTGATCAATGTTTTAAATTGATTGACAAAATCCAGATCTGGCGACAGGGCGACACGCCATACAAAGGGGTTGGTGTTACAACTGGTCAGATGACTGACAACAGCCATAATCATGAAAGGTGTTCAGATGAAGCCTGGACTCTCCTGTGAACAATGTACTGTCCACGTCTTGTATTCCAAACCCCAGATGCTGTCTACACCAAGCTAGGCGTGCCTGACGGTGACGTGGAAACAACATTTGGCGTATTGCTGGATGTTGGGGCCGAGCTGTTCATCTGGCAGTTTGGTATCCATTACGAAAATGCACCAACTGAATACGGTGGTCGTCTTGTGTCCCCTTGCAAGGTATGAATGTTGACCTGCTCTAGATAACGTCTCCAAAGAGATGACATTGTTTTGCGATGAACATTAAGATGCTTAGCAACTTCGTTTTGCGCCATTCCCGTTTGCAGCGTACAGACGTTTATTTTCAGCTTAGCGTGAACGTATTTAAACAATCATTGTTTGCTGAAAAAACAAACTGAACTGAATCCGCCTCTGATGATTAATTATCGATACTAAACATATATTGAATAAAACTGACCCATAAATACTTGGTTCTACATTGACATTTATCGTAACATCACACCCGAGACAAATACATATGATCGATATTTTTTTACTTTTCATTTTTCATGTCTAATTATAAGACATCTATCATACGTCCTGTTTTTACATGTGTATATAATGGTGTGAGTATTAACGTGTTTTATAAAATAAATTAAAATAAGGACTCAATTAATTTCAGGGTTTACAGATACTGTGCACACAGAAGATTCTCAACATCAAGTCCTGTTTATAGAACCAAAAATGGCACGCGGGATTCAGCGGTCTATTTTTAGGGTATTCAGTACTCAGCGATGTGGTATGCGGGACTCTTATAAAACAGTATTTGGTATGCAGATTCAACAGTTATTAAAATTTAATGGTTTACGCAAGAGTTTCCTTTATATATTATATTTTGATATGTTTTCACTTATCCTGCAGAATCAGACAAGGGTTTCAAGAACGCAAGACCACGAACTGAATGTGCACCAAAATTGTGCCAAACATTTAACTCTAGCATGTTATCTCATCAATGTGCATGGTCCTTTGTAATTGTTGTACGGGGTAGTGAGTCATAGGTTATATGTAACAATGAATGCTAAAGTTAGTTTCGTAACCAAGTTCGTTTAGTGTCTGTGGATCTCTCTCATAGACAGATGCAAGAATCACAGAATGGCTTGTCCAGTCGGTTTCCATTTTCCTCCTCGCTTACTTCGCTTTACCCAAACTAAATCGGCCTTCTGCTTGGTCATTTCAAGAAATGACACTTGGTATTTTGTTTAATGAAATAGTACACCCAAACGTCAACGTTGGCGGACGTCTCTCCACAATGATGCCACAGCTACAGATTGGCCCCCAGCTTGGATTTCAATATGTATGCGCGATAGCTGTGGGGTCAGGGCAGTTGCTTTTAGATAACAATGAAATCACATATAAATCTCTTTGGTGTAAATATGTACTTTGTAAGGCTCTTTAACCGTTTTTAAGAAAGTTATTTTTTTCGAACTTAAAAGTCGAGGAGATGTCTTCATGAATATATATTGACAGATGCATTATTAAAGTTCAAAATATATTTTTTTTAAATTTATATGAAGCACGTTTACTTTTTTCCGTTAGCATATATGAAATATAATTGTTTAACAGCGATAGTAAGTTAGGAAATAATATGTTGTCTTCAATGGTGTATTATGCAATAATGAGTTCTCTTCAATAGTGGGTTATGCAATAATGTGTTCTATTCAATAGTGTGTAGTGCATAATGGGTTCTCTGCAATAGTGTTACGCAATGATTAGTTCTTATCAATAGTGTGTAATGCAATGAAGTGTTCTATTCAATAGTGTGTTATACAATGAGGATGTCTCTACCATGGTGTGTTATGCAATGTAAAATGTGTTCGCTCACCTGAACAACTCAACATTGACCATCAGATCTGGCAGTTTATTGAGTTCATCTTTAATCTGCAAGAAAGGGAGAAAGGTAATACTATAACTCTGTAGTGTCATTTAAGATGAATTTCCAAAATGTCACCCTGTCATTTCTATTTACCTCTTGTGTTACTTCAGATCTGAGAGCTGAGAAGTCTGACGACGACTGAACGCCGTAGGCAGGGATCCATGTTTTCTTGCTAAGCGAGAATACTGCCGTCCTAATGTAGGCTGTCAGAAAACAAACATACATGATATCAAGTCTCGGATTACATTCAGAAGATGGTGGAACAAGCATACATGATATCAAGGCTCGGATTACATTCAGAAGATGGTGGAACAAGCATACATGATATCAAGTCTCGGATTACATTCAGAAGATGGTGGAACAAGCATACATGATATCAAGTCTCGGATTACATTCAGAAGATGGTGGAACAAGCATACATGATATCAAGTCTCGGATTACATTCAGAAGATGGTGGAACAAGCATACATGATATCAAGTCTCGGATTACATTCCGAAGATGGTGGAACAAGCATACATGATATCAAGTCTCGGATTACATTCAGAAGATGGTGGAACAAGCATACATGATATCAAGTCTCGGATTACATTCAGAAGATGGTGGAACAAGCATACATGATATCAAGTCTCGGATTACATTCCGAAGATGGTGGAACAAGCATACATGATATCAAGTCTCGGATTACATTCCGAAGATGGTTGAACAAGCATACATGATATCAAGTCTCGGATTACATTCAGAAGATGGTGGAACAAGCATACATGATATCAAGTCTCGGATTACATTCAGAAGATGGTTGAACAAGCATACATGATATCAAGTCTCGGATTACATTCAGAAGATGGTGGAACAAGCATACATGATATCAAGTCTCGGATTACATTCCGAAGATGGTGGAACAAGCATACATGATATCAAGTCTCGGATTTCATTCAGCTTTTTCTATTTTTAACAACTTTGTTGTATCTAACTTTTCAGGGTTATACAAGTTATTGTTGGCTTTAGTTTTCTTTCATCTTGTTTATCTTTATCTTAATTAATACTCGTGTACTATACTGTCTGTTCAGTTATTTGCTTCATGCAGTTTTAAGCTGTGTCAGGAACATAAAGTTATTCGCAAATGACATTAGTTCATAGTTCCGATATAGCAAATGTAACACACAGATATAGGAAACATCGAACATTATTACTCCCGAAAACGATTAGAACCATGAACTATAGTAAACTCTTAAAAAAAGCTCTTCTTTATTATTTACGGAGCAACGTTACAACATATTTTATTTAAAAAGATTCAAGGCAAAACCACCTACCTATAAGAATGCTGAAGTCAACGTAAACAGTGGCTTCGCCGGACTCCCTGACCAGGGTGATAGTTGTTGATACGTTGTGATTCCCCAGTGAACCATTGATGAGTCTCAGAAAACCGTTAGGCGTGATTTCCAGCTCAAGATCTGAATCGGCATCGATAAGCAATGAATCTAATGGATAACCAGCTCCTGAAATGAACCTGGACGCTCCGTCTATGAACAAAAGCCTTCTTTCTAAAACATTTCAATCTAACTAGTATTCAAACTAGAAATAACTTTATGTACAAAATACTATGTTTGTTTATTATAATCTAGACCGCAAAAGAAACGTCACCATGGATAGATATATGAGAAACCTTCGTTGTCCAAACATTGTAAACATACTTTGAGACATATTAAAAGAATGACACTTGGTAAAACTGATCAAGGTTAAAATTAAAGTGTCTAATGTTCTTAAATTGAAACACAACACTAGCCTCTGAGCAAATGGCATCACAAGTCAGTATCTCGTGTGTCCGCCATGTGCATTGATGACTGCCGTGCAGCGTCGATACAGGGAATGGATGAAGCGGTTGATGAAGGCCATAGGCATTTGGGCCAACACCCTGAGGAACGCCTGATGCAGTTCACCTACAGTTGTCGGCCGTCATTCAGCCGTCTTTGAATCCCGTCCAACAGGTGCTCAATGGGATTTTAATCGGGACTGAAGGCAGGCCACTGCATGAATCTGATGCCATTCTGCTGGAGGAAGTCTCTATTTGCTCTCGCAGTGTCGGCACGGGCGTTATCATGCTGAAACTCGTGGTTGCGGCGACGTGCCAAATGAGGTATGACGTGTGGTCTTAAGACTTGATCAATGTTGATATACAGTAATTGCTCTTACAGATACAGAAAGAGGACCCTTCTCCACTGCTGGTGGTGCCAATGCTGGTGCTGTGTTGCCTACTGAAGACGGTCCCGGTCGGCGATGTCAGAATTGGTCCTCGGCGTGGCCTGTGACAGTGCAGTGGAGTTGTCTGCACGACGTCTGTCGACGCACGATGTCCGCACTAATGTGTCGCTGGTGTGTCCGAATGGTCTGTCGAGCAGTTTCCGCAGCAGAAACAGAGCGATCTTGAAGATGCTGTCGCACAATCTGACGATCCTGACGTCGGGTGGTGACCCTTGATCTTCCACTACGTGGTCGGTCATCTGTAGTGTTGGTGGTCTGGTACCGTTGCCGGAGCCTGTATATGGTCCTTACGTGGACGTGAAATGCATTGGCTACTTGCAATCGTCCAAGGGCTTGGTGTCGCTGATTTCTTGTCAATCTTGGCATGTGGTAGCAATTCAATAACGAATGAATGTTATCCGATTTGGGTGGATTTTTATAGGGCACAAAATGTGGGAACGCATGTGCATTTCAATTTGCACGGAACTCACGTGCATCGGGTTACCATTGCCGTTGTCGTGATGCGTTTGGGCGATCGGTTTTATTGTCATGTGCTTTGATTTTGTATCATCAAATTTAATTATTTCCGGACAAGGTAATGTTAAATTTTAGAAACTTTGACAAAAATTACCCAGATAATTAAATGACAACTTTTCATGCAGGGTTGCTTGAAGTGACGTTTCTTTTGCGGTTCAGTTTATAACAATACAGACAAAATTCAGAGTAACCAATACTACATGATCAAATAGGACAGCCTCCGTGGTCTAGCAGTTTAGCGTCCGTCCGGAGAGCGGAAGGTCGGGGGTTCCTTCCCCGGCCACGTCATACCAATAGTTGTTAAAAGATGGTACTTGTTGTTACCCTGTCTGGCGCTCGGCATTAAGGGGCTAAAACAAGGATTGGTCGACTCGGAGACAGTTTACTGTGCTACATGTGCTTCAGTGTGAGACAGGACCGAAGTCCTAGAAACTCTCAGGAGTCAAGCTGCCGAACACGCCACCCAACTACTCTCCGAGACCGACGTTGCTAAACGTCACCTGATTTGTGATCCGTGCACTGTGAACAGGACCACGTGCCATCACGTGTAAAGTAACGACGAAGTGTCTAGATATTTTTATTTAAAATTCTGCAGTTGTAAATTATAAGGTTGGGACTTTCATTATGATCCAAATCGACATACCGATACCACAGTTAGACGACTGATCAATCCGTAAAGAGCCATAAACTCCTTATCATGATCTAATCATCATCATCATCATCATCACCATCATCATTAGCAATACACTTTTGTTATACTTTGCCACATCTTACCTCCAGTCACTGTGTAGCTTGTGCGGAGATCTGATATTTCAAACCCGTCGCTGGTGTCACATTTCAATTTGCCAACAATTCCTTTCATGTTTCTGTAATTGGCGTACAAGGGAGAATCGATGCCACAGCTTAAGCGCACAACTTCTATTTGGACATTGACGAGTGTTTCCAAGCTCGGAATACCGTCATCCTTGATCTAGATGAGAAGGAATGTGTGACAAAGGAGGGGATGGGCTTCACAAAGAATTTCACGACGTGACAGTTTGATATTTGTAAAGCCAAATGTAATTCTTTGTACAAGAGAAGCATGCACGAAGAGGAATATATGATCAAGTTGAACGTTCGGCTCCTACACTGTGTCATCAGACACAAAATGGATCTTGTAAGGAAGAGAATGTATGGATGTCAACTTCTATATTATGAGGGACAACGTTTCGGAGTATATACATACTCCTTCATCAGGTGAATGTACTGCATCTCCATATTTATGTCGTATCAAGTCTGAAAAGGCAATTAGAAGTGATACGAGTACACATTCGGAAGAGAATTTATGGGTGTCAAAGTCTTTATTATGAAGAACACGAACATTCACACGATGAAGGGGTAGGTATATACTCCGAAACGTTGTGCTCCTCATAATAAAGGAAATTCTCTTCCTTATGTGCAACACATCTCATTGCCTTTTAAAGACTTCATGTATCTTGTATTTCACAAAATTCGCAAGACATCATGGACCATGGGTAAACTATATCCATCACTACATATCAACATAAAATATGAACACTTAATAATGTAGTACCTCTATGTCAATTGAAATAATGCCAACTTGGAAATCAAACATCAGTTGCCCTTTCACTCTGTCTATGGATATACCAGGACGGTTGCCTAGCAACAGAAAACAATGATCAATTTGTATGATAAGAATATAAATGTCTAGACAATCTGAATGAATAAAGGTTTAAGTTTTTTTAACGAGTAATTGGGGATGGTTGGGTACAAGACAAAACTGATCCTTAAAATAAAGTGCTCTGAAAAAGCTAGGCACAGAGGCTTCCTCGAGATTGGAGTTCCCGTTCTTCAGTGAGTCATTGGCAGTTGATAAGCTGCATCAACAATAGTACAACTTTGATAACATTCACAAGTCTCATAATATTATTTTTTTTAAATAATCTCATCAGTCAAAACAATCATTAATGCAACCTTTTTCTAAATGCACGATACAGTCAGACTGAGGTACTGTTTATCTCTTATGCCAGGGACCCTATCATGTAAAACTTATACAGACTCCCTGGTTATTGCGAACCATGTTAACATTGATCGGAAACTGCTTATTGTGCTGAAACAATATTCACATGGTGAACGTGTGTATGCTCTATTCAGCAGTCCTCGATCGTCACGTCAATAGCCTAAGTATTATTACAGCTTAACCAATTACGATTTCTGAAGAGACGACGAGGTTAGTCGGTCTCCACGTTTACCATTAACGGCCTGGCCCCTTACACAAAACAATGTTAGCATTACAGGTGTATGATATTAACTCAGATTGACATATCTATAGCAAGACTACAAGAAAGTGTGCGAAATGGTAAGGTTTTTTTATTGACCACCAGGACTGAAACAGCGTTAATACGCCGGTTTAACGCCGCTTTTAACAGTATTCCAGTTATATCACGGCGTGTCAGCTTAATGTGGGAGGAAAGCCCGAAGTGATGCAGGTCTCAGACGTTTACCACTCGTGAAACCCACGAGCACGGGTATGGTGCTGACAAACCTAGAAACATATTCGGGGCCAACCAGGATTCGAACCCACAATCATAGGTTTCTGGCATGCCCAAGGGACGCAACTCTGCACAACGAATTGCGGCGCCTTAGACGACTAGGCCACACGTGCCCCCAATACGATAGTGGACTAACCATGTACGGGTCATTTCAACACTTGCAGGTTTTCAAATAATAACAGACCAAATCAGAAATATGGCTCAGTCTACAAAAAATACCTGGTTTACCGCGTTTTTCATAAACCTAAGCTCATTTTGGTATCAAAAACATGGTGAAAACATCCCCGTAGGTCACTGACATACTTATGGTTAAATATGGTGAATGAGTTAAAATTTAACTTTACATCAGCAGTATTTCGAACATACAGTAACGAGGCTAAGCTGTAGATATCTATGTCTTTTCACATAATAAGTCCAAAACGTGCCAGTCATAGCCAAAAAAGCTAGTTGTAAATATCTGATAACCGTTTGAAAAATGTTTCCCATGTTTTACATTTTGCACATTTCCAGTGGGGACAAAATGCCCATACCATACCTCTTCCTTAGTTCGATCAACATAAATCAGAAAAAAAAAATATGAAAAAAAAATGTTTGAAGACGTTACCTTTATATGTGTACGTCAAGGCGTTATGATCGGTCACATTGAAGGCCTGTTCAACACTGATGGTATAGGGACTAACATCTTCAGCCACGTTCAACATGTATACCCGACGTGGTGTGGTCACATCTGGGGCTTCGTTGAATGTTACCGAAAACACTATAGAATCGTGCTGTGGATTCATGTTGTACTCCCTGGCTTGTAATGTCACCTGAAAACATTTCCATTTCAAAAATGTAATGTTGGTGAATAAAGTTTCAAAAATCCGACACATGTCGTCTTGCCAAACATTCTATGTCAATGACTTCTTCAAATACGCCACCAACAGACATGGTAAAATAGCTCTTGCACATATACGTATCTACATTTCTTTATAATCTACAATGATAATTCTTATATGTCAGTGTAAAGAAAACCATTCAGTCCCTTGATCAATTCCGATCGGGATTCTATGACCTTTTGTTCAATAAAAGTAATTTTCATGGAACGGCTAACATCAGAACATGTTTTACTCTGAATAATGCAAACATCAATGTCACGTTATTCTCATATCTAACAATTATTATGAATTTAAAAAAAAAATTATGTCCGAAGTTTTTACATTTTTACAGACTACCCATCCTCACATCTGTTTCACATAGTACTGTCTGTAACAAGTAGCAAACAGCTTAAAACTATTGCTCAGGATGTTCACCATGCTGTGATAAAAAGAAAATGAACTCATTCCTTGTAAAACAAAATGTAAAAAAATCGTAGCATGGGCTTAATTTCCATTACGTTATTACATATATAAATAAGAAAATATGAAATATGTACTTTCAGTCACTTGGACGATTCCGACTTTTTTAAGGTTACATGGGTTAATAAATCACTGTCAAATAGTGATGATACGAGGTGTTCGCGAACAGGTGAACGAATCCTGCCCCACCGGTGGTACGTCAATATCGTGGTGAGAGCGGGAGGTCCGTGGTTCGATCTCCAGGCCGTGGTACAAGTCCGAACTAGTACAAGCAGCCAAACACACACGTGCACGCGCACACGCACACACGCACAATATGCACGGCGTTATGTAAATGAAGTAATCTTGAACGCGACGTTAAACCCTATTTCACCTCACCACACATCTTGAAGTTATATGATTAATTGTGTATTTTACACCTTCTGAAAACAGGCTCAACTGATTAAGGTGGTCTTGGTAAATTGGGACCTGTAGGTTTGAAGGATATCGACGTTTATTACAAAAATCGTGATATATGTTGTTTTGTTTGTTGATTAACGTCGCACTCAGCAACATTGCAGCGATATGACGGCGGTCTGTAACCAGACAATCCATTGATTGACATCATGATCATCGAGCCAAGCAATTTGGGATACGATGACATTAGCAATAATCCATGTAAAGGAGATGAGTAATGGGTGTTTGGGAATCTGTGCTGAGGAAGTCGTATTATTATTATTATTATTATTATTATTAATTATTATTATCATCATCATCATCATTATTATTATTATTATTATTATTATTTAATGGATGTACAGTTTATGAATAAGGAAATGAACCCGTTTAGGATAAAACATGACACCGAGGCTTTGGCTGAAAATTTAAGCGGGCGAGAGAAATGCGCAAGGGCGGTAGGCCCTGGGTCTTTCCCGAACTCGTCGTTTTACATTTTCAACCAAAACTGGAAAGTAGTGTTTTATCCAACTTATGATCCGTCAAAATGAACCGGGTGAGGTGAGGTGAAATGGAATTTAACGTCGCGTCAAAGATTATTGCACTTATTTAGCGACGTTCATGTACGTGTATGTGTTTGTGTGGCTGCTTGTACTAGTCCGGACTGATGCCGATTTATAGTGCTAGCTCACATGCCGCATTTTAACATGAATATACCACTCAGACACAGTATACTGACTCCGAGCCGACCAGTCCTTGCTTTAGCCCCTTAATGCCGAGCGCCAGACAGGGTAACACCTTTTAACGTAACCCCGGACCTTCCGCTCTCCGGGCGGACGCTCTACCATTAGACCACGGAGGCGGTCCAAAATGAACCGTCTAAAATCAAGAAATACAGAAAATTACGAAAACATCGGGATGCCGTATAAAAGGAATTCAATCAAAGCGTGCGAGAGAACTAAAGTCATGACATGTAAATTGAACAACCTTTCATCACGTACCCCGGTGGGTCAGTGGAAAACAGCGGGTTACAAAACTTAACAGGATATGTGAAGGTCCAGGTTCGATTCACGTCATGTAAAAATAATTGTGACTTTTAACCAATGAAAAATCATCATTATATTCATATCAAAAGTGAAGTTTATAAAACGTCAATTGTAAAACCAGGTCTTACAATTCAAATGTAAAACCTCTGAGCAGATCTCACTTGAAAGTAGTACCTCTCACAAGGTTACTATGAGATAGGAGAGATACCTACAATACAATAGGTTAATAAAGGGCCATCAACATACGTGAAAGTGACTGTATATGGT
Source organism: Haliotis rufescens (assembly GCF_023055435.1). Classification (NCBI taxonomy): domain Eukaryota; kingdom Metazoa; phylum Mollusca; class Gastropoda; order Lepetellida; family Haliotidae; genus Haliotis; species Haliotis rufescens. Next base: position 751,352 of record NW_025964024.1, read on the forward strand.
TTAACGCCATTTTCAACTGTACTTTAGATTCATAACGGATACACCGCCTCCTTGGTCTAGTGGTAGAGCGTCCGCCCGGAGAGCGGAAGGTCCAGGGTTTGATTCCCGGCCGCGTCATACCAAAAGACGTTAAAATATGGTACTTGTTGTTACCCTGTCTGGCGCTCGGCATTAAGGGGCTAAAACAAGGACTGGTCGGCTCGGAGTCAGTATACTGTGTCTGAGTGGTATATTCATGTTAAACTGCGGCATGGTATCTCAGTGAGCTAGCACTATAAATCGGCATCAGTCCGGACTAGTACAAGCAGCCACACAAACACACACACGTACATGCACGTCGCTATTTAAGTGCAATAATCTTTGACGCGACGTTAAACCCTATTTCACCTCACCTCACCATAACGGCTACATTATTCGCTTATGATATAGTCTGAATCGTACAACTGAATATGGAAATGGTTTTGTTGCGTTTTATTCGTTTTTGTTTTTTATGTTTTCCTATATCTACATGTATATAAAATATAAAAAGAGAACACTGTATTTTATTGATCACAAGACAATCGTACTTACGTTCAAAATAGGTTTTAGTGGAAAATTACCCTCGTTGAATGTCCCGTTGACGTGGAGACAGGTTTGCCATTGCCGGTAGTCAATATTGAGACAAAACAGATTCAACTCCTCTTCTTCAACAATCTCGAACTCGATAGAGTCGTCGTTGTCGTAGCAGTATGAGTAGTTGGTCGTGTAGTACATGTCTAGACACACTATAGGCTTCCTCCTGTCGTGGATGTCGAGCTGGTAAGTGACGGGGTGGACTCCTTTTTTGCAAACAGGAGCTGGCGACTCTTGAAACATACGAGTCGATTAAAGTGGTGAGTGAGTTGAGGGTGTCACAGCTTAAAACAGTATTTCAGTCAAGGCCTCTCAGTTTTACATGTGCGTGTGAGGAAAGTGAGTAAAATTCCAAGAACACTGGTTGTATTGCCAACTAATCAAGGAACTTAATCTGGTTGAATTTTCAACGCATTACGGTTTTTATAGATCTAGAAATTATGGCTGTACTTCCATGGCGTGGATCATCATACATTTGGGATGCTAGAAAACGATTATCGAATGACCGCCGCGATAACGCAGGAATCCTACGGTGTAAAACAACATTCCTCCATACAGGGAAGGTTTATTGACATTAAAGACATGTATATCGTGTGTTTTGTGGGGATATCCAATATAGATGGTGTCAAAACATATCGCAGCCGTAACGTTTACATCTGACGAGCTCACCATTTCGAGTTATAGAGATGAAATCATTATACAAATGAACATCAACCCAAAATAACTGTGATCATATGAATTCATTGACCACATTATTATTTCGTTTAGTGTGTGAGTGAGAATGGCCCATCGGAGGAGGGTGAGCTGATCCAGACGTTTCATAACTTTTGTAAACATCAGAACAATTGCTGAAAAGGATTCGAACATGGCAGTTTGAATTTGTCAGTTAAACACCTCTGTACGGAAACGTAGTAGGGCCATGGTGAAATGTTTTTTTTGTCTAAGTATTTCCTACATAGGACTTAGTATCTCCTACGTAGGACTTACTATCTCCTACGTAGGACTTAGTATCTCCTACGTAGGACCTCCTATCTCCTACGTAAGAGATAGTAAGTCCTACGTAGGAGATACTAAGTCCTACGTAGGAGATAGTAATTATAGGCCATACTAAGTTCTACGTAGGAGATAGTAAGTCCTACGCAGGAGATAGTATGTCCTACGTGGGAGATACTGTGTCCTACGTAGGAGATAGTTATTCTAGTCTACACTAAGTCCTACGTAGAAGATACTAAGTCCTACGTAGGAGATAGTAATTCTAGGCCATACTAAGTCCTACGTAGGAGGTAGTAAGTCCTACGTAGGAGATAGTAAGTCCTACGTAGGAGATAGTTATTCTAGTCCATACTAAGTCCTACGTGGGAGATACTAAGTCCTACGTAGGAGATAGTAATTCTAGACCATACTAAGTCCTACATAGGAGTTACTAAGTCCTACGTAAAAGATTGTAAGACAAAAAAATCACCGTGGCCCCACTACGCTTCCGTACCTCTGGGATCCAGTTTCTGCCGAATGGAAGATCAGTGAAGAAAAAGACTGATCAAAGTTTAAAGAAAAACAGAAAAGATTATTTTAACGGTGTGTTTCTACAGAAGGGTCCTCGTGGTCGTACCTGCACTGGTGACGATACACCGATCAAGCGTGCACTGCTCGTTGTCTTTACATCTTGCCCCTCCACATCTGATGCTGAATTCACACCGAGCACCTGTAGTTCACAAATCATCATTTTTAGAGACTAAGAATTATTTCTAACACAACACTAGAGTTCATGTGGCGCTACAATTATGAAACATGGTCAGTTGAAGATGGTATTGTCTTCACGCACAAACTCCAATCAATGTTACCATTGCAACAACGACGACTCACAATAACTACAACTACTAATAGTCCTGGAACTACCACCGTAACTCCGAGAACTCAGAGACATCAACTACAAACACAATGGCTGTAGACTCATGTATGATGTACTTCCTCTGGTCATGATCGTGAAGGTGTTTCACCTGACAATATTACCACCATACAAGAACAACAATATATCAGAGCAAGAACAATAAATGTTCCGTCTCCTGTCACTAAGGCGCAACCGTGAAGATCCGTATAGGTCTTCAGCAACCCATGCTTGCCGTGAAAGGTGACTATGCTTGTCGTTAGAGGCGACAAACGGGATCGGGTGGTCAGGCTCGCTGACTATGTTGATGCATGTCCTCGTATCCCAATTGCGTGGATCTATGCTCATGATGTCAATCACTGTCTGGTTTAGTCCCGATTATTTACAGACCGCCATCATATAGCTGGAATATTGCTGAGTGCGGGGTTGAACAACAAACAAACAGACAAACAAACCCTATGGTGCAACTAATTGAATTGCAAGTATTATTTTTCTGTTGGGGCTACAACTGCATCTCACTACAGATCTGACATCAATCATTACATCTTAACATTGTGCCCTATCTCTGCTACCTCTAAAAGCATGAACCGTCGTCCTAACGCCTGTTCCTCATTTTGTCCATATTCCATAAGTCAATGACCCCTGCATATTTAACTGACTTGTCAGAGCAAAAACAATTTGACTCAAGTTTTTTGTGCGGATATGCCTCTATGACACCATGTAATGTCCACACCAACAGATTTCACTTCTGCCCAATTCCTTCTATGTGAGGCTTAGAACTTATCAATCAACGCTCGTCGGTACCTGTGAAGCTCTCGGAGCACACGCAAACGGACGGCAACATATCTGGATTATTGCTGCACTCCCAGTCGTCCAGTTCCCGGCAAGTGCCATTGTTCAGACAGGTGTCGCTCCTGCAGATAGGCTCGGGGGTTGTGACTGTCGCATCCGACACAGGTCCGATGTCTGGAGTTGTCGTTGTGGAGCAAATAATGATATTAAGTTTGACGATAAAATCCACCACTACTAAGCATGATAAAGATCTCCCGGGTCTCATGCTTTTCAAAATTTTGAAGACCTGAAAGATAAATCATGAGTTGTTTCAATGAATCGTTTTCAGTTCCTTGTGATTTTCGGAAAAAGTTTTGGTGCTCAGATTGTTAAAATGTGGTCTGACGAATGAGTTGTCATCGTACACCAACGGTGTGGGTAATTGCTCACGCTGTCCAACATGGTATAGCGACATTATCATTTCCATAAGAAATGTCTACTGAAAGCCGAATCCTTTGTACGACTCCGCTTCTATCATAAGCATATGGATTAAAGTCGAGTCAACTTTCCACACCTATATTATTGCGGACAGCGACGTAAATGTTCACTCACTCACTCACTCACTCACTCACTCACTCACTCACTCACTCACTCACTCACTCACTCGATCACTCACTCGATCACTCACTCGATCACTCACTCACTCACTCACTCGATCACTCACTCGATCACTCACTCGATCACTCACTCACTCACTCACTCACTCACTCACTCACTCACTCACTCACTCACTCACTCACTCACTCACTCACTCACTCACTCACTGTGTTAACTAGATCATTTTTAATATCAAGACAAAATCACATGTAAGCACAAAATTTGTAGCACTGATACCGTGTCTTCTTTGCGGTGATAGGTCAGCCAACTGGTCAACTTTAGGTTTGTACATGATCTAATCCGGTTGTATCGAACAGTGAACAACACAGTATGCCATATCCAAGTTATATGTAAAAACATTTTCGAGTCTCATTTGATGCACGACAAAAGAACCACCACCCCATGGCCAATGGGACATGAAGACATGCAAATGAAAGAAACTAACAATTTCCATTTCAATCTTACAACAGACATGAGGGACAGACGACTGGGGCTGAATTATGACCAATCCTGGCTCGAAATTCGCATTGTGTGCATGAATGTATCTAGATCACATGACTTCTACTTCATCACGTTTCAAATTTAAGTAAGTTCACCAGTGGACGTGTACGTGTGTCTATATCAAATAATCAACATTGAAAACAGGCAATCACATAAGACGTGCTTGTGCGTATGCGTGTGCGTATATGTGTGCGTATGCGTATGTGTGTGCGTGTGCGTATATATGTGCGAGTGCGTATGTGTCTACGTGTGCGTTTGCGTATGCGTATGTATCTGCGTGTGCGTATGCGTATGTGTATGTGTGCGTGTGCGTATGCGTGTGCGTGTGCGTATGCGTATGTGTGTACGTGTGCGTATGTGTGTGCGTGTGCATATGTGTGTGCGTGTGCGTGTGCGTATGCGTGTGTGTGTGCGTATGTGTGTGCGTATGCGTGTGCGTGTGCGTGTGCGTGTGCGTGTGCGTTTACGTAGGTGTGGTTTGTATTTACTTTAAACTCAGTCCATTGTTTATATCCAGGTTATACAGAAAATAAAATCAATGCACCCAATTCAGACTGCATGTATATGTAGGCGTCAGTGGTAACGACAAGACAGCGCACCTGATGGAACGACGCAACAGATTCAGAGACACAGAACATGATACGCGTCTGTCCTCCATGGATGTATGTATTAATTCTATGACACAATTTGAAAATGAGTGAGTGAGGGAGTTTTTACTCCTCTTTTAGCAATATTCCAACAATATCACGGCGGGTGACACCCAAAATGGGCTTCACACATTGTTCCCATGTCGAGAATCGAACCCGGGTCTTAGGCATGGCGAGCAAACGATTTAACCACAAGGCCATCCTACCGCCCCAAATTTGAAAATCTTCTGCCAAACAGGATAATATAAGATTACAAGGACAGACATGTTTCAGAAGGTTGAAGGACGATTCAACAGGAGTAAGTAACAGTGAGTTGGTGTGTTCTGTAAAATTTTAGTTTATCAAGGTTTATCTTTGAAAGCCGCAATGGGTATCTGGGGTGGGATAGGCATCCGGAGAGACACATACATGGTCGGCAAAAGAAAGTATACACCCATGTTTGATGGTTGCAAAAAATGAAACAAACAAGAAATGGTTATTCGATGGTGATGTATTTGTGAAGTTTGCAGTCTTTCGCCGATCATTTCCAGCCTGGTAACGTTTTGATAACGTTTGTAACTTTTTGATAACATCTAATTTACAAGTGCATATTTTTTTGGTCTGGTAGTTGAGTAAGGACCAGGTGATAGCATTGCGTACCTGGCTGATTGCTGATTGTGCAACCGGGCGGCGTGCAACGTGCGTTGTGCTGTTTTCGAATGTTGCTAAAGTCTTGTACAGTAAACTACGGTTATAACGAACTCAAAGGGACTACTATTTTTAGTTCGTTATAACCGTAGTTCATTATAAGCATATATACAGCATAACTACAGCAAATAGTCGGGACTAAAAAGTAAGTTCGTTATATCCGTCAGTTCGTTATAAGCGTGTTCGTTATAACCGTAGTTTACTGTATACTATTCTAACTGGTTAAAGGTGTTCATAAACTTTTCCTCCCTGGAAAATACAAATAAGAAAATCGATACGAACGGTCGAAAGGAATGATATGCCATGGGTAAGTATATCTTTGTGCTTTACACCTTTAAAAATACCTTCCTGTTAATGAATAATGTTTTTGGGACCATTACAGTGAAGGGCGTGACTGCTCACAACGTTTAAAAAGATCTTTGACTCGGTAGTTGCCGTGTTCTGAGTATACGTAATTGATATGTACCTCTTGACGTGTCATTGAAGTAACCCCTTCTGCTTGACAATCTATGCATATACAATTGAAAAATTGAAAATAAGTTAAGAGCATACGTTCGTCTCGTATGCAGACATTACATGCATCGCGTGTGGCCTGTACATACCACAAAGCGAACTGTTATACCGAAAGGACATATGCATAAGAAGTGCGTTTTAAATGGTACGTGTCACATTGTCCCCTTTTGCGTAACAGTCTTAACAAATGTACACAAATCATTCGCTGATAAAAACCTTCTGAAACCTATACACTCTTCAAAAAAAGAAACGCACAGGTAGTATGTAGTTCATTGAACCTGACTACACAAAGAATCCGGTATATAAATTGGATATATGTTATTGGAAAATGTTGGTGGCCTGATATTCGACAAACGGTGCGTCAAAACGCGGCCATTGAAGATTTGCAATGTCTTAAACGTTATTATTTTCACTCTTGTCCAAAAATGTCATGGAGGAAAACAGTTAAGCAAAATGCACGTACACGTTATGGCATTCGTAACTCGTGGCAGGGGCTATAAAAAGGCAAGCATAAGCCAATAATTTGTCATTCAATTGTCAACATTTTTCAAGTTCGAAAATGCCGAGACTCAGCGCTGCCGATCGGAACATCGCTATAGGACGTAACCAAAGAGGGAATCGCAGTCTTCTGTTGCACCCCACTTCAACGTCCACCCAGCACCATTTGCCGCCTTTGTGGCAGATACACACAGTTTAACTCCACTGCAGACCGTCCGAGAACCGGCAGACCAAGAGTTACCACCCCTGCACAGGATCACTACAATCGACTGTTCCATCTACGTCATCGCAATGCCACAGCTAGGAGATTACAGCACACATCCCTAGTTTGAGGAGGATATCGGACCAGACTGTCAGGAACCATCTTCGCGAGTCTGGAATCCGACCCAGAAGACCAGTTATCGACCCTGTTCTGCAACAGATCCATCGACAGCGACGCTTGCGTTGGTGCCATAGCTTACAGCCTTGGAATTTAAGAAACTGGAGACGAGTGTGATTTAGCGATGAATCACGATTTCTTCTTCACCGGTGTGATGGAAGACAACGTGTTTATCGTCGTTAAAATGAGCGTTTTGCTCCACATTGTGAACGTGAATTCGACAGTTTCGGTGTCGGTAGTGTCCTGATTTGGGGGACAGTTCGTGCCACGGTAGACAACCTCATAATATCAACATCAACGACTTGCCCTGGTCGTCGAGATCTCCAGATCTCAAACCAATCGAACACCTATGGGATTAACTCGATCGACGTGTACGTCAACGTCAGAACACGTCATCTCGCAACTGACCATTACAGACAGAATGGCGCACAATTCTGCAGGACAGAATTCGTACACTTATCTAGTCAGTGCCGAGGAGATGTAGAGCTATGATTGCTGCCCAGGGCGGTCACAGGAGATACTGAGTTCAGCGCAACTTTGTGGCCTTATGTGACATGACAATGACAATGACAACAGTTTTCAATGCCTGTGTACAACGACAACATGTGACTATCGAGCCTCAAAATTTCATACTTGTATCTATGATATTATATAAAATTTATCGACTACAATAAATTAGCTAAAAATCTACCTGTGCGTTTCTTTTTTTGAAGAGTGTACATACTCGAATTTATAACTCACATTAAAGAATTAGACGTTGGAAATCAAAATTTATATATTCCCGAGAATATGTCAGACATTCACTACTTACATTTAGACAAATATTTGTCAATATGATTGTTGATTTTTTACACAATTTTCATAAAAAAGCCCGTGTTTGTTTGTTACCTAACACTTCACCCAGCAATATTGCAATACGCCAAAACTTCTTTTCAGTGAAAAGGGCAAAATACTAACAAAATGATTATACAGCAGGACTGATGAAGATAATACAATTCACGAATCTCAGGCATTTGAGTAAACATTAATCTACCAAAAATAATATATTTGTATTACAAGCATGAACAAATATTTAAATACACCAAATGGAAGATTCTATGCATCATTTATCGTAAGACCTTTGATCTCGTTGATCGATAGAATATTTTGTACCTGTTTTTGTGCTACGGGTGACACGGTAGAGTATTTTATGTTATTTGAAATATGTTTTAGAATGTTTTGTCAAGAATGAAGCAGTCCATTCTGTACAGAGAGTCGAGTGTTTCAAGGTTGTATATTTAATCCAGGACTATGTAATATATTTTTCGTCAATTAATTAGTATCTTACATGTATGACAACTCCCAAAAGATTTATTTTAGACCAGTCAAAATCCTACTTGACGATAGTGTCATTTGTTGATGTTGTACTCCTGGTAGACACTGTTTTCCAAATGCAGCTAGATATTTTAAATACATTTTGTCGTAAGTGGAGGAAGAAGTCCAATATTGTTATGTTCCACAGTGGTGAGATTATGAGAATAATTTTATATCACTTTCAAATTATTACAAATAACTTAGTTTTGTGATTTCATCCAGAATGGTTCGGTCCAAGGCCAATGACATTGAAGCTGTACAGGCTAACAAAGTAATTTTGCTAATAACGCATATGTTTTGGACATACCCAAACCTATACTTTTCGTTTACTCAACGTATATTTGATTCCAAAATTCTTCCAAAATTATCACATAGGGCAGACATTTGAGGATTCAAGTACGGAAATGATGTTGAGAAAGTGTAAGTTAACTATTATACATTTCTTGCAGTAAATAAATAGATATATAACAATGTAGTGTTTTATTTATGTGAAGTTATCTTGTTGCTTAGTGCTAAACGAGCGTATTAAATATTGGTGACTGTAAAATTATGGATATGGAAAATGGTCGTATCCGAGAGAATGGTACAAAAGTACAAGTGTCATGGCGACAGATTGAACTACACGCCTTTTGTTAGAAATCTTCTGTTTCATTCAAGATTTGATTTTGCCTAGATTACACAGGACAGGTGATGCTAAGCTTTTATTGATATATTGCAGCAAAGACGCAAAGCAATAGTGACTGAAATTTTAAAGAGTCATTCTACCTCCAATCGCTTCTTATTTTGAGAAATTATATGTTTTAAGATCCTTATTCAAAATAGCCTGCCAGGTTAAAAGGTTTGAAATATCCCACCAGAAATACATTTTCATGATCAGGAAATTTTCAGATAACAAATTCAAACAAATGTGATCAGTCTGCTACAGATGGTGCGTATCACTTTCAGCTACATGAGTAGTTAGTCTGTTTTAGCGTAAACGTTGTGTAAGACGCGCTGTATAAACGGGTAAACCTTGTACGATGTCCTCGCTGAGCTGCAGAGGGAACCTTACACTAACGCTTAATCTCTGAAAATATATTATTTTGATAGAAACAAATAAATTCTTTTGAATTGAAAAGGAGCCCCCGTGAGATGGGGGATCCTGGACCTGATGAAAATCTAGCCTTGCTTCATTTTGGGCTTTTGCGTTACAAAAAGGGCATGAAAGCATGTGATCAGATCATTCTGCTACAGATGGTGCGTATTACTTTCAGCAATACATGCGTAGTATGTCCTGCCCCTGCAGACAGTGACAAGAAATAATTCCATTATGTTACTATACATTCTCTTCCTATGATGGGGCGGTCGGGTAGCCTAGTGGTTAAAGCGTTCGCTCGTCACGCCGAAGACCCGGGTTCGATTCCCGACATGGGTACAATGTGTGAAGCCCATATCTGGTGTTCCCCGCCGTGATATTGCTGGAATATTGCTAAAAGCGGCGTAAAACCATACTCACTCACTCACTCTTCCTATGATAAATGCTCGTTGCTTATGTCATGCACCAGTTCAGTCATCCTTGCTATATTCATCAAACTGACGTTTGAAGGAACAGGATACTTGTGTATATGAATAACACCAGTCTGTCTATTGACGTGTTACTGATGCAGTAAAAAACAACTATATGTTGTAAACACGAGCAAGCGCACTCCATTGTCTGTTTCAAAAGTGTACCTTGAGGAGTGTATCCTTTCATACATGCATAAAGATTCTGAAATTATACAACCTGGCGAGGCAATAATTCACTTAATTTTCCTATGCTCAACAAATGGTTAGGAGCGAACGTGAGTATACACACGCGTCGAAAAAAAAACAAATACAGTCACACTGACATAGATAAAAGAGATTGGTAAGGAATTTATTAATACGAGACCATAACCACCATTAAACCACCAAGTACTAAGGCTTTAAGTACAGTAAACTACGGTTATAACGAATTCAAAGGGACCACTTATTTTAGTTCGTTATAACCATAGTTCGTTAGAAGCATATATACAGCATATATACAACTAATGGCCGGGACTAAAAAATAAGTTCGTTATATCGGTCAGTTCGTCATAAGCGTGTTCGTTATAACCGTAGTTTACTATAATTATAAGCAATAAAAAGTTGAACCCACACAGCATGAGTCAGTCTAATACACAGCCGACCCGATCTAAATATACAGAAGGTATTACAAACCTACACAGGTTACAAGTTACCACGATATCGAATCAAGCCACCTGTTACCTAACCAGCTTCTGTATGCCTACCTGAACATCGACTCTGGGGTACCGAACTTAAGTTCGTGATTTTCCCGCAGAAGAAATATAGCTTAAAGAAGGGAGGGGCGACAAAGCGCGGACGTCGGAACAGGAAACTTCCGCTTTCACCTGAAGCGGCTGGCCAAGGTTATTAAGTGTCTTTTTTCAACATAATTTATTCCGATACCTCGGATAAGCATTTTAACTAACAAAAGTTATAAGATCACCATGATAGGTGCAGAGTTGGCGCTTAAAATATGTTTAATATATAATAAAGACCTTCGTGGTTTATTAATTATCGTCTAAGAGGCAAATAAAAACCCGAAGGAATATAACATATTTTTAGCAATAAAAATACAAGGAGCGGTCACTCAATCTGGGACCTCGTCATATCCCCCTCCACGCTGCCAGGAAATTGACTTAACAGCACTATTGCCGTGAAACGTATATGAATGGATCACTAAAAATCATTGATGACACCAGTTGTTCATTGAAAGGGTAAGCACCCGGGACTCACACAAGTTGCTATCTTCCCGAGGCAAGAGAGTTAACTGACTTTAAAAGCCCATTTTCCACCCTTGCCGAACTAGGCTGGAATTCCTGGGCTCGATCGTAGCGCCACCAGTGGTTATTACGAGTTATGTCCCTTCTAAGCCCTTAGGCCCTTCTATGGACCAATCCATCACTTGCATTTGTTTCAACAAAATGGTTGCGCCCAGTCACGAAGATCTGATCAATCATCAATATCTATATTGTGAAAAAACGGGCCTTACATCGGCGAAGTACATCAAATATCTGTTGAAAACGAGTTGGCGGTGCACATGCTTTGCAAATCCTGCAATCGACCGAAATCTGCACTGAAGTTTACGAACCGGATTTTGATTTCGATGCGCGATTTTGATTGGACTATGCTGAGACTCGTTAGTCCAGCCAAAACGTAACTCCATAATACCAGCCTTGTTCGGCAAGGGTGGAAACTGGACTTTTATAGTCAGTTAACTCTCTTGCCTAGGGAAGATGACAAGTTCCATGAAAAGAGTAAGCGTTTGTTTGTAGGAAACCACAGTTTGAAGAATCATATTTTTTGTTTATTTTTGTAGGAAAGAACACAGTAAAAGCGCCAATGTGAAAAGGTAAAAATCTTTCACTCCAGAAACAGAGCTACATTGCAATAATGACAGCAGGCCCCGATTTCTGGAAGCGAACTTAAGTCTGTGTTTTGACCTAAGACTGACTTTTTACTCACATTTCAGACGACTAAGCAAAATGCATTTCTCGTAACAAGCTGAGTTCAAAGTTGAATTCCTCGCAAATGCCGCTTAGATCACGGACAAAAATGAACCGCGATCCTTCTCAACCTCAGAGGTAAAATCTGAGCCTACGTATACTTTTGGCTGAGTTTGCTTTGAGAAATGCGACTGGGTAAGTTCAAATTAATCTGAAACTAACGTTCAGCCAACTCAGCGAGTGTGACCACCCGATCCCGTTAGTCGCCTCTTCCGACATGAATGGGCTGCTACAGCTCCATTCTAACCCGAATGTTCACGTGCATTCAAGTAGTGACGCTTCTCGTTCGTGTTCCTGTAATTTATTAGACAGGTATAGCTTTGGGTCATCAGTAATCTAAGTATTCTGGCAAATACACATGTGGTTTGAAATTGAAACTATCTACTGCAGTGAGTGAGTTAATATGGTTGTACGCCGCTTTTAGCAATATTTTAGCAATATCGCAGAGGGGACACCAGATATTGGCTTCATTGGAATCGAGCCCGGGTCTTGGCGTGACGAGCAAACGCTTTAAACAATAGGCTACCCCACCGCCCCAATCTACTAATAACGCCTCAGGTTAAATTTCGCCACAATACAAAAAACGGCGCTTTAGAGTTTGACATTCTGGTACATCCCACAAACGCAATTAGTATTAAGATTCGTATTAGCTCACTTCCTACTAGTAATATGTCTGAAATAAAAACAAAATACTGTAGCAGTTCGTGGAAAATAGTGAATCAACCGCCTAACGGTATTTGTGTCAGTATTTCAGGATCGTGGGACGAGAAGCGATTATATCTGTACGGGTGTGTCTTTGTTTACGTATGATAGATTTGATACCTTGTAAACATGCCAAGCATGATTGTGCTGGGTGCAGACAGCAACAGTGACATGTATTGAGAGTATGTCCAATCAAATCACTGTGTGCAACCAGGAAGACCGCTTATGAATCGCTTCCAGCTATATCCAGTTTCTTCACGTATGAACACTTTGGTGTTTGCTGGTATATCAAAGACCCGCCCTTTTCCATACCGTGACGGGTATTGTTCGGATTCTGAAATAATTCAGCTGCCATATTACAGCCACATGTAATTGAATATGGGCGGGTCTGAGAATGAGATCGTGATGTGCTTTTTAACCGTAACCTATTGCAGTTGAATGAGTTGGGTCTGACGCCCCGTTGAATAGTATTTCACTTAATGTCAGCTTAATCTTAAAGGAAAGCCCTTACATATGAACTACACGATAAACGATCCCACGATTTGTACAACTTTAGAAACATATTATTGTTGATAAGAGATAGTTATATGATATAAACCTTTGCTCTTTTTATTTCTATTTTTCAGTGTAAGTTACAAGTCAAAACGATCTTAGCTCCAACACTGACGTGATTATGTGATTAAGTCTCTGGAACGCATATTGTATAAACATTCATGTGATGCAAAACCATGGGGTTCCTGGTGAGAAAAATGTCTCTTATAAGTATCCAATATGTTTGATCTGCGTATCATCGTACCCTACGGCCTGGTTTGCCCGGCTCATGTTCGGACATCTACAGACTGCCGTGATGTCGCTGAAATATTACTTAAGCTTGTTTTTATTTTATAAGTGAGTGAGTGAGTGAGTGAGTGAGTGAGTGAGTGAGTGAGTGAGTGAGTGAGTGAGTGAGTGAGTGAGTGAGTGAGTGAGTGAGTGAGTGAGTGGGTGGGTGGGTGGGTGGGTGGGTGGGAGCGTGCGTGCGTGAGGTTTGTTTTAACGTCGGCTTAAAAAACAACATCATTTTAGGTTTCTAAAATATTTATATATTTTCAAGCACCTACCTCTGTCTCGTCTTGAAGGTATATTGTGTCACTGTCGCCTCCAAACTGTATAGGTAGACTACACGAACAGTTAAATTCGGTACAACACTATTCCAATGTCGGGATCAACGACCACGTTTGTATACCAGAGACGCCTACTTGGATATGACATATCTCTACGCCATTTAATAACAGATGCACGTGTCTTCCGGGTCTCCAATGGGAGAACCCCATGTAAATGCAATGCCCACTCTCAACCATGACTCAACACCGGTTTTCAATGTTGCACTTATAATGCAATATGTATGTACAAAAAAAGTAACGCTTACAAAATATTGTGACGAAAGCGTACGTGTGGTACTGAAATTCAGCACAATGATCACAATGACAATTTACGATCAACACGTTGAAATATCAAATGCAATATGTGACACATACAATTTCTTTGTTGCCGCTCATGTATTCATGCGTTGTATATGTCGCAGGTTCGGGCTTCTAGTCGTCCCAGACAAATATTGAAGACGGAGTTTCTTTTAAAATGTATTTATTTGCCTGTAACATGAAACGTCAACATTAGAAAAGTGTTGAGTGCTGTCGGCCAATCCTACCAGGCTGACAGGTGACAATTGACTGTCCGTATTATATATGATGTATATAATAATGATGGGAGTAAAATAGGCAAAATATATATCTAAGCACTGTGGCTATGCACAGAGTGCTTTTATGATGAGATAATATGCTGACGTCACACTTATGGCGCGAAGTCAGTGATCCATAACATTGTGTTTTTGGTATATGTTATTAAAATATGAAACATATATACATATAGTGTTATTCCTTTCACACACTGTCTTACGTGCTATGCTAGTGCAGTGATTAAGTTAGTAATAGCAATTAGCGCGATGTTTACAATATACGCGATCGATTCTTAACTAACTTGAAGTTACATTACTTGATTGGTTATTAAGTAGTATATTCCCTATAATTGATACACTAGCAATAAGATATAGATGAAGAAGGCATTTATAAGGAAGATGCTTACTGTAACATGAAACGTCAACATTAGAAAAGTGTTGAGTGCTGTCGGCCAATCCTACCAGGCTGACAGGTGACAATTGACTGTGCGTTCAAATTGCCGTGACGTCACAGGTAGAAGCCCGTGAATTAGGCGTTAAGCCAGGTACGGGTAGCACGTACAACTCATTACATGCAGACAGTGGAGGAGCGGCCTTACGATGGATAAAAGTAGAAATAAGGCTGCCGGCGACATATTCCCCCCCTTTAGAAAATGTTGTCCCCAACATTGAAAAGGATGAACCAATGAGAAGAAGTCATTGGGAAAAGGGTTGCTGGGTAATGATCCAAAAACGAGAAGTCATCGGAGGAACTGATGCACACTAACTTACACAGTGAACAACAAAGGTTTGAATAATGCTCTTCCCATTGAATGAAAACGCAGGCAAAACACAGAACTTGAGCAACACATACAAACTACAACTGCTGAACAAAACTATATACAATCTTACAAATGATCCTATACAAAGACTTTGTTCATTGTGTCTGGCTTGTTCATTGTTAAAACAAAGTTGGTAACCCACTCTTCGCTCCTCATCCAGGCAGGACATGTTCTCCGTTGGGTAGGCCTCCCCGGCTTTGGACTGTCAGTTTGGGATGGAGCTGGAGGAGATCCAACAGTGTTAACAGGAGAGGCTGCAACATCCACAGGTTCTTCAGATATACTAGGATACGACTGGCAGGTCGAATCATCTGGAGCAGAACCTGTATGAGAATTGGTATCAGGTGATGTAGCTGCTACTGATGGATCTTGCAAAACATCGGGTGATGAGTACAAGGGACCCGAGTCTTGAATCTTTGGCTGTGTCTGATGGTCCTCAGGGGATCCACCCGACACAGAAGACACAAGAGAATCCTTGGTAAGACTGTAGGAAGAACTGTGCTCAGTGGGATGATCACTGGAAGTGTGATCGTTGCCTGACATGTGAATGTCAGACTGGGCTCTAGATCTTGCTTCACTCCTAAGTCTTGGTAACAGTACCATTTCCTCTTCACTGTCTTCGTCAGGAGCTCCTTCAGCAGCAAGGTATTCCTTCACTTGAAGGGAAGTTGATTTTTGGCTGCGTCTAGAGTTCTGTTGTGGCCGCTTCTCACAGTAGACAGGGATATCCAAATTTGGCTGTTTCACAATCGTGTAAACATCCCTTGCCCACTTGTCAGCGAGTTTGTTCCTTCCTGTGAGTCCAATTGCAGCCAGTCGTACTAACACTCTGTCACCAGATTGAAGATAGGACTCCTTGGCCTTCTTGTCATTCTGGTGCTTGTGGCGATGGCCTGCTTTCTGAGCTTCCTTGGATGCAATGTTGTAGGCGAACCGCAGTCGTTTCCTTAAATTCTGAGCATACTGGGTGTGATTCACTTGTCCTTCTCCCACTATGGTTCCCAGGAAAGCATCTATAGGGAGACGTGGATGTCGACCAAACATTAGATAGAATGGGGTGAATCCTGTGCTCTCATGCCGGGTTGCATGGTACGAGTGTACAAGAGGTGAGACAAAGGTTTTCCAGTCTGATTTCTTTTCTTCATCAAGAGTGCCCAACATGTTCATTAGAGTCTGATTGAAACGTTCCGTCATACCATTTCCTTGGGGATGATATGGCGTCGTTCTTGTCTTCTTGATTCCAGTTAGCTGGCACAACTCTTTGATGATATTCCCCTAAAAGTTTCTTCCTTGGTCGCTGTGGAGTTTAGTTGGGAATCCGTAGTGTACTAGGAAATTGTCAAATAGTACTCTTGCTGTGGTCTTGGCTGATTGGTTGCGAGTTGGGATAGCAATGGCATAACGGGTAAAGTGGTCTGTTATGACTAAGATGTTTTCATAACCTCCCTTGGATTCCTCGAGCTTTAGGTAGTCTAGACTCACAAGTTCCAGTGGCTGTGCTGATTTGATATTCACGAGTCCAGCATCTTTCACAGTGGTCTTAGATTTGCGTCTTATGCAGTTTCCACAGCTTTTCACATACTCCTCAACGTCATCAGACATTCCAGGCCAGAAGAATCTAGATCGAATAAGATTGAGAGTTCGATCCCGTCCTTGGTGTCCAGAGTCATTGTGAAGAGACCTAAGAATACTTGGTATTCTCTCTTTTGGCAATATTAGCTGGAGCCCTGTCCCATCTGGACTCTGCAGCTGTCGATACAAGACGTCCTCCTTCACAACCAACTTGTCCCACTCATGAAGATACCTTCTGACTGTTGGATCCTCCAAAGAGCGCTGACGAGCTGTTGGTCTGTGTCCAAGGTTGTAGAAGTGTAGTACCTTATCACTTAGTTGCTCTTGCTGCCAAGACAATGATGATGGAGCCAGTGGGAATACTTCATCTGGGCACACAACATCAACATCACAGGAGAGACTCTCAGCAGCAACACATGAGGTCTGGTGAGCTTGGCAGATGGCCTTGATGACTGATTGTTTTATCTCCTGTCTGTTCTCTGAATAATCTGGCCGCCTTGACAATCCATCAGCATCCTTGTTAGTGTTACCGGCACGGTAGGTGATGATAAAATCATATGCTGAGAGAGCAGCAAGCCATCTGTGTCCTGTAGCATCGAGTTTGGCAGAGGTTAAGACATATGTCAGAGGATTGTTGTCAGTCTTAACTTCAAACTCGTTCCCATAAAGGTACTCGTGAAACTTGTTCGTGACTGCCCATTTGAGTGCCAAGAACTCCAGTTTATGAGCAGGGTAGTTCCTTTCACTTTTCCTTAATCCTCGACTAGCATAGGCAACCACTCTCATCTTGTCCTCTTGTTTCTGATACAGAACAGCCCCGAGTCCTTCTATGCTGGCATCTGTGTGGACCTCGAATGGAAGAGAATAGTCTGCATAAGCAAAGATGGGTGGTGTAGTCAAGTGCTCCATCAAAGTGTCAAAGGCTTGTTGGTGTTCTTGATCCCACCTCCAATTTGGATCTGGCTTAGCATTCTTTCTTTTCTTTTTTGGCTGTCCATTCAGGAGATCATTTAAGGGTCGAGAAATTCTGGCAAAGTTCTTGACAAAGCGGCGGTAATACCCAGTGAATCCTAGGAATTTTCTGACATCATTAACATCCTTGGGGATTGGCCAGTCCTTGAGTGCAGCAATCTTGTCCGGGTCTGTTTCAATTCCGTTCACAGATACCACATGTCCCAAGTACTGTACTCGGTCCTTGAACAATTCACATTTGGAAGGTTTTAGTTTCAATCCGTTGTCTTTCAAACGTTGAAATACAGCTTCCAGACGTTGCAAAGGTTCTTCAAAAGTGCTGGAGAAGATGATAATGTCATCCAGGTATATCAGACATTCTTTCAGATTAAGATCGCCCATACAGTTTTCCATTAGTCGTTGAAAGGTTGCCGGAGTCCAAATGGCATCCGATTACACTCGTAGAATCCAAGTGGGGCTACTGAGAATGCGGTCTTTTGCTTATCATCTTCCTTCATCTCCACTTGCCAATATCCCGAGCGTAAATCCAGCTTTGAGAACAAGGAAGAACCAGAAAGACAATCCAGAGTTTCTTCTATCCTTGAAATGGCGTAGGCATCTTTAATGGTCCGTTCATTTAAGCGGCGATAATCTAGACAGAATCTCAGAGACCTATCTTTTTTTCTCACAAGGACAACGTTGGATGAATATGGACTGTGGGATTCCCTAATGGCTCCACAGGCTATCATTTCAAGAAGATGCTCTCTAACTTCCTCAAACATCCCAGGAGGTATTCGTCTGTGAGGCTGCTTGAAGGGAGTATCATTTCTAAGCTTGATCCCATGTCGGATGGTAGTACTGTGTCCTAAGTCCAAAAGGCTCTTTGACATAATACAATCCCAATTCTAGAGCAAAGTGTTAGCTGTGTTCCTGTGTTGCTCTGTCAGACATGAGTCTGTAAGGTCAATGTTAACAGTTGGAGCTGTAGTGACATCTTCTTTGTGACGAGTCCTCGTGGGCAGTGCATCGATTGGTACGTGGCTGAGCACACGTACCTGATGAAGTTGACATAGTTTTGCTTTGGCAGGAATGGTGATGACTCGAGCTGATAGATTACAGATTCTGACTGGTACTCTGGAGAGTCTACCTCTCTTACCAATCTCTACTAGTCTTGGGCAAACAGATAATCCAGTCTGTAAGTCTGTGTCCAAGTCATTATGTTCTGTGACAGCCATGGATCTTCCTGGAGCGTGTCTGACAAGGCCACAGATGGTCATCATCTGGTTTTGATAAATGCGGATAGGAAGTTTGTTGGTTGACTTGACTTGGCCAAGTATTCCTCCTACAGCCTGAGAGCGCAGTGCTGTTATTCATGGTGCTGGAATGTCGGTGTCTGGTGGTTTCATTTGCATCTCAACTAAATCAATTACGTTGGTTCCAAGTACGAGTGGTACATCCTTGTTGACCTCAGTGTTGGTGGTAACGAGTTTAGGTACCAGATACTCTGTATCGACAAAGGGGATGTAGATCCTAGCCTCGATGTACCCTGAATATGGAAGCACATAATCACCTGCCAGTTTCACTTCAAAGTCTTTGAGGTCCTTCAGTTGAAGATGACTAAGACTGGATTGGTAATATCCTTCTGAAACTGTGGTAATCATGGATCCTGCATCTAATAGTGCGGGACAGTCAGAACCATCAATGTTGATAGGGCCTATAGCTATATTCGCCTTGCCGACCATTCTCTGATGTAAATCCAATGAGGGGCTAGTCCTGTGTTCAGCCTCCACTTGCCCCGCAGCAGTAGGCTGAATTAGTTTAACGATTGACCACGATTATACCTCCTGCCTCTTCCTTCACCTCGGCCTCTACCTCTAGACCTGGTTGGCCTCAGGTTGTACTCTGGAGGTGGGTGTTCCTTGCGAGATTCCAACGCTGTTAATCTGTCCAAGATTTGCTGGAGTATCTTATTATCGGTCGTTGGTTTCCTCTGAGATGTCTCTAGTTTCTCCAGTCTACTAAGAACTTCCGATAACTGCTCAGACACCTTGCTGGAAGAGGTGGTTGATGAATCCACGTTCTGTGGTTGGTGTTGTGTACGAGTGGACTTGGGCTTGACTTGAGTATGGGAAGTGAGCTCCTGCTCAATAATTCTCACAGTCTGCATAAGTGTACTGAAGTCCAGGTTGGAATAAAAGTCCAGAAGCGGTTCCTTAGCATAGCACTACTAGCTGGTTTATCTGTATACGTTCCTTTTAATCAGTGCTCGTTGAAGTAAATCCTCAAGACGAATAGCCCAAGACGCTACTGACTCTGTATCTCCTTAACATATATACATATAGTGTTATTCCTTTCACACTGTCTTACGTGCTATGCTAGTGCAGTAATAAAGTTAGTAATAGCAATTAGCGCGATGTTTACAATATACGCGATCGATTCTTTACTAACTTGAAGTTGCATTTCTTGATTGGTTACTAAGTAGTATATTCCCTATAATTGATACACTAGCAATAAGATATAGATGAAGAAGGCATATATAAGGAAGGTGCTTACCTGTAACATGAAACGTCAACATTAGAAAAGTGTTGAGTGCTGTCGGCCAATCCTACCAGGCTGACAGGTGACAATTGACTGTGCGTCTTTAAGTTTATATATTTTGTATGTATGAACACATGCTGTATGTACATGAGAAATATAATAACGAAAGTCAAGTTGCCCTCTTTTAAATCCCTTTTTAATCCTCAAAAATCCCTCTATTGTACACTTGTCAGTAATGGTTGGGTAATTTTTAACCCAGAACAATAGGTGCCGGCAAACCGAGGTGTCCCTATCGGTGACTTGATGATCGTATTCAGACAGCGTGTCAAGCTGCTCAGTATTACTCTCTCGTGAGACCACTCCTTAAGAACAAAACACCTTTAGTACGGATTGTGTAATATCATCACTTGCGAACGAGACTATTTTGACATCAGCTGGTCAATCGAATACGGCGAGTCGGTAGCGCTGAGCAACGCCATTGTGCAACATCTACTTTACTCCCGATAACATTTCTGGTGTCCCCCGCCGCTTTTTGCTGGAATATTGCTAAAACGGCGTAAAACCACACTCACTCACTCACTCACTCACTCACTCACTCACTCACTCCCTCACTCACTCACTCACTCCCTCACTCACTCACTCATGTCAATTCCGTGAGATTTTACAGTTAATCTATCTATACACTCGTTGTCATACAAGGGGTAACTAACAGGACACGTATAGTAGTGTCAACCACAAGTTTGTCTGTTCAAGATTCAAAATAACAGACAGCATTGCTAGAGCTTTACAAATTGCCACGTAACACCCCAAAGAAAAAAAGACAAACTCAAGCAATTCAGTGATAATTTTAATCTTATTCCTCGTATAGACAAATAATTCCATTAACGAGAACTTTCGATTTTAAAACAATAATTATGCTACCAAAATGGCACCTTTAGGCTTCATCTGTCAGTTGATATGGCTTTCATTTAATTACTGCGTTGGGAGATTTTGGATAATATGCACATGTTACATTCTTGACGCAAAATACATATGGTGTAAGGCTGGCACTGTGTGAATATGACGTGTGCCTAACTCAATATACACATGTAGTATGCCTCACACAATACACACACGTAGTATGTCTCACATGATATACACATGTTGTATGTCTTACACAATATAAACATGTATGTCTCACACAATATACACAAGTAGGATGCCTCACACAATACACACACGTAGTATGTCTTACATAATATACACATGTAGTATGTCTTACACTATATACACATGTATGCCTCACACAATAAACTAATGAAGTATGCCTCACACAATACACACATGTAGTATGCCTCACATAATATACACATGTAGTATGCCTCACACAAAAAACTAGTGTAGTATGCCACACACAATAAACACATGTAGTATGCCTCACATAATATACACATGTAGTATGCCTCACATAATATACACATGTAGTACGCTTCACATAATATACACATGCAGTATGCCTCACACAATATACACATGTAGTATGCCTCACATAATATACACATGCAGTATGCCTCACACAATATACACATGTAGCATGCCTCATAGTATATACACATGTAACATGTCTCACACAATATACACATGCAGTATGCCTCACATAATATACACATGCAGTATGCCTCACATAATATACACATGTAGCATGCCTCATAGTATATACACATGTAATATGTCTCACACAAAACACACATGCAATATGCCTCACACAATATACACATGTGGTATTCCTCACACAATATACACATGTAGTATGTCTTACATAATACACACACGTAGTATGCCTCACACAATATACACATGTATTATGCCTCACACAAGATACACATGTAGTATGCCTCACACAATATACACATGTAGTATGCCTCACACAATATACACATGTAGTATGCCTCACACAATATACACACGTAGTATGCCTCACACAATATACACATGTAATATGTCTCACACAAAATACACATGTTGTATGCCTCACATAATATACACATGTAATATGCCACACATAATATACACATGTAATATGTCTCACACAAAATACACATGTAATATGCCTCACACAATTTACACATGTGGTATGTCTTATATAATAAACACATGTTGTATGTCTTACATAATATACACATGTAGTATGTCTTTAACAATATACACATGTAGTATTTCTAACATAATATATACATGTAGTATGCCTCACACAATATACACATGTAATATGCCTCACACAATATACACATGTAATAAGCCTAACACAATATACACATGTGGTATCCCTCACACAATATACACATGTAGTATGCTTCACACAATATACACATGTCATATGCCTCACACAATATACACATGTGGTATGCCTCACACAATATGCACATGTAGCATGTCTTACATCATACACACACGTAGTATGTCTTACATAAAACACACACGTAGTATGTCTTACACAATATACACATGTAGTATTTCTTACATAATATACACATGTAGTATGCCTCACACAATATACACATGTAATATGTCTCACACAATATACACATGTAATATGCCTCACACAATAAACACATGTGGTATCCTTCACACAATATACACATGTAATATGCCTCACACAATATACACATGTAATATGCTTCACAAAATATACACAGGTGGTATGCCTCACACAATATGCACATGTAGCATGTCTTACATTATACACACACGTAGTATGTCTTACATAATATACACATGTAGTATGTCTTACACAATATACACATGTAGTATTTCTTACATAATATACACATGTAATATGCCTCACACAATATACACATGTAATATGTCTCACACAATATACACATGTAATATGCCTCACACAATAAACACATGTGGTATCCTTCACACAATATACACATGTAATATGCCTCACACAATATACACATGTAATATGCTTCACAAAATATACACAGGTGGTATGCCTCACACAATATGCACATGTAGCATGTCTTACATTATACACACACGTAGTATGTCTTACACAATATACACATGTAGTATGCCTCATACAATATACACATGTAATATGCCTCACACAATATACACATGTGGTATGCCTCACACAATACACACATGTGGTATGCCTCACACAATATGCACATGTAATATGCCTCACACAATATACACATGTAATATGCCTCATACAATATACACATGTAATATGCCTCACACAATATACACATGTAGTATGCCTCATACAATATACACATGTAATATGCCTCATACAATATACACATGTAATATGCCTCACACAATACACACATGTGGTATGCCTCACACAATATGCACATGTAGTATGCCTCACACAATATACACATGTAATATGCCTCACACAATACACACATGTGGTATGCCTCACACAATATACACATGTGGTATGCCTCACACAATATACACATGTAATATGCCTCACACAATACACACATGTGGTATGCCTCACACAATATGCACATGTAGTATGCCTCACACAATATACACATGTAGTATGCCTCACACAATATACACATGTAATATGCCTCACACAATACACACATGTGGTATGCCTCACACAATACACACATGTGGTATGCCTCACACAATATACACATGTAATATGCCTTACACTATATACATGTACACATGAATGCCTCACACAATATACACATGTATTATGCCTCACACAAGATACACATGTAGTATGCCTCACACAATATACACATGTAGTATGCCTCACACAAGATACACATGTAGTATGCGTCACACAATATACACATGTAGGATGCCTCAAACAATTTACATATGGCTTATGCCTCAGACAATACACAGAGAGTGTATGTCTTACTGTTATTCCGCTTTCTGCATAATACCCCATGCAAAACAGCCGTGTAGTAATTTTACATAAATTCACCGCTATCTTTGTACCGCCGGATCCTTCAACATATAATTCGTGTCAAATGATGTTCGAATTTAAAATCGGCTTTTGCCTAAACGTTATGTATATGTGGTAAACGCCCGAGGCCTGCTTCACTTCGGGCTTTCCTCCCACATTAAGTTGACACGCCGTGATGTAACTGGAATAATGTTAAAAGCGGCGTTAAACCCAACTCACTCACTTTACACCAAATGGAACCTGTTTCGGCGGATAAACTAAATTGGGTATTCTCTTGCATTGCTATTCTATATTTTTATTTACCTGCGTGAAGAAACAGAGTTTATTAGTCAGTCGCAGAGTGATGTGTGGCTGTGTGTCGTCCGTATTTATACCTATTCTAGCTACTACAGATAATCTTAATTTCTGAGTAAAATGGCGATAAATGTGTTAATGCGAATTTTAGTGACGCTATGTCGACAATTACATAATTTAGCTTGGCGAATGCATTGATGATAACGGTGTTTAAGAGTGAAGTTTAATATGAAGAATAATAACTGTATGTCACCGTCTGTATACGTGGTGACCGCCTCCGTGGTCTTGTGGTAGAGCGTCCGCCCGGAGAGCGGAAGGTCCAGGGTTCGATCCCGGGCCGCGTCATACAAAAAGACGTTAAAAGATTGTACTTGTTGTTACCCTGTCTGGCGCTCGGCATTAAGGGGCTAAAACAAGGACTGGTCGGCTCGGAGTCAGTATACTGTGTCTGAGTGGGGTATTCATGTTAAACTGCGGCATGGTATCTCAGTGAGCTAGCACTATAAATCGGCATCAGTCCGGACTAGTACAAGCAGCCACACACACCCATACACGTGCATGCACGTCGCTATATAAGTGCAATAATCTTGGACGCGACGTTAAACCCAATTTCACCTCACCTCACCTGTATACGTGGTACATGTGATTTGATAAGGGTGGATGACAAATAGAGCCGAATATACAGATAAAGGTATTAACGCCTGAAATGTGTTTACCTAACTCTATCTGACAGCACAATAAGAGATGTTGTTCCTAGATGATATCCGATGCGCATTATATCAATTTGAGATTTAAAATTTGGTCAGTTAGTTTGTAATATTCCCTTATTTCACAATTTCCAATTCTTAATGTGTCACATGTAACGAGACTACTTATTTGTAAACTTTGTTCATTTTCAAACGTTAATACATACATGTAATATTACCTGTGTTTTCATTGATATCATAGTATTAGGAACCAAATTGTATTATGCAAGCCTTTTGTGATCATAGTGCATAATATTATGTTTTATTCCTTAAATAAGATATTTACGATACGGAAACACGAGGATCATAATCTCTTTATCACAAAATGTCTTTCTTGGATTATCGCATCCATAACACTACCCATTATATGATAAGTCGAGTTTTCAGTAGAGAAACCAGGGAGTACCGTAGAAGACCCCAGTGTCGATGCAGTGTCATCTGGGGTACTTAGGTTACACCTTCTTAAGTGATATATCGAGAAACATGTGATAGATTTCAGATGGAATGTTTGCCATGAAGTGTGCATATGTAAAATGTAAATCATCCTTTTGTTGTAAACATACCCACAAAAGTACCACTTCTAAACTGCAGGGCCACAGAAACTATACACTTGAAACCTGGATTTGACAAAACAATTACAAGCATTATGAAAAGGTTACAAAATTGAAAGCAGTCGCCGAAACACTGCAAACTAAAGGTCAAAACACAACTGTGATACCTGTATCAAATACATCAACTATAGCAATCAGACATGAGTGTATACTTTCTTGTGCCCGGTTTTTTGTATGACGATGCGTTCATGTTCCCTTATATACAAATAAAACACATGAGTCTTCATGCAGCTAATGTAAGATGTCCCCGAACGTACTACATGTATTAGATGATCAATGTGTTCGACTTTTCTGTCACAGACCCTGAAACATATATATCCAATACAGCCCATGCAAGTTATAATACTTGGCAAGTCTAGATTACTGCAGTATCTGAAAATGAAGAGTTGGGCTCCTTTTTATTATATTTCATAACTATAATTTAACAACAGTTTTTTGTTACTGTTTTTATCTGTAAAGTATGTCCATTTCAGAGACTTGATGTTAGTCTAGTGGCCAACATGTATACATTGCTTGTTGTCCGTCCAAGGGGTCAGGCCAGGGTCAGCCGTGACACATACTGTATGTCGGATGTCAGAACGAACTCCTCCATTTGTCGGCTTCAGTTGACCGTGTATGTGAGTTTGCCAAGCATGGACATTGCACCCTAGCGGCCAGGGTCCGGTCCCACAATAACAGGAAGACAGACGATGGCATGCCCTTTTCACTCTCAGAGATCAGGATATTTCGTCGTCAGCTATTTCATTTATGTCGGTAATACGTTACCAATTACATATTATGAGTATGGAAAGTTTGGTGAAACAACAATCAATTGCAACAGTCATATTATACATCTGATTTATCATCACGCCTTATTTAGTGTCATACTGACAGTGAGATCCCTCGTAGAAACGTAGGATGCTTCTTATTATAAATATGAAAATTCATTGCCACAAAAGAATAATTATGATCATTTTTCCCTAGAGCTGTTAAGGTGTCATTCAAAAGGATGTATTTTCGATTTTGGATACTTGGTTTACTGATCTGTCATTTAAAAGGATGTAATTGCGATTTTGGATAGTTGGTTTACTGATCTGTCATAAAAAAGGATGTAATTGCGATTTTGGATAGTTGGTTTACTGATCTGTCATAAAAAAGGATGTAATTTCGATTTTGGATAGTTGGTTTACTGATCTGTCATTTAAAAGGATGTAATTGCGATTTTGAATAGTTGGTTTACTGATTTGTCATTTAAAAGGATGTAATTTCGATTTTGGATAGTTGGTTTACTGATCTGTCATTTAAAAGGATGTTAATTTCGATTTTGGATAGTTGGTTTACTGATTTGTCATTTAAAAGGATGTAATTTCGATTTTTGATAGTTGGTTTACTGATCTGTAAATGAGCGCTGTCACGGAGGTGTCATTAAACAAGCATATAGTATTAATGAAAACGTGGTAATAGGTTCACAGGTTTATTATTAACAACTAATTGTACCAATAGATAAAAGAATCAAATAAGCTAAAACGCCGCTGACGAAATTCACTGATTAATTAAATCAGAGCAAATAAACAAGGGGCTTACACAAGGGTATATTTAAGCACCCGTTCTTCATTGGTATTGGATAAGTATCCTGTGGATACCCAGGCCCTACTCAGTACCCACCCGACCCGGATACCCGAGTTACCCGTCCGAGCCCTACTATCAAATCTACCATAATCCAGCTTAGAACCAGCACAGGTTGCTGGGAACTTATTGTAACTCGAAATCCTATAGGGTCGCAACCATCAATACGTTTTGTGAAATTCCAGCTTTCAAATGCCACTTGAACGAATCTGTTCGGAAATTCTCATACCAGTACTCATATCAACATAGTGACAGTCATGTGGCATGATTCCGGGGTATTACAATTGACGATGAAAAGTTTCGACAATAACAGGTATTGTGATATTTTGTATAATGACTGGCTAACCATTGCCCGTATATTTACCAGGTATGTTGAGGGTTGTCTCGACAGGGGCATGTCACCCGTACATCACTTCAATGATCTCAGCTCACTGGTATCAATGAAGACAAGAAAATGAAGTTTACGAGCGCTTCGTGGAGTTTGCTTTATTTGAGTTGCGTCCCCTTAATCGCTCGTTCGTCGAATCTCGCGTCTCATTCGTGACCAACTCGTGTTATTACGGGACACGCCTTCTTGTTACGGAAAAGGCGAGTGGTGACGAATGTTCTTGCAGGTTACGGAAAGGGGCGAGTGGTGACGAATGCTCACGTCTTTGATTTTCATGAGTGGGGGATTTTCATGAGTGGGGGATTTTCATGAGTGGGGGATTTTCATGAGTGGGGGATTTTCGTGAGTGAGTGAGTGAGTGAGTGAGTGACACACAATCAACCGGGCAGTGGGGTAGCCCAGTGGTTCGAGCGATCGCTCATCACGCCGATTACCAGGGATCGATTCCCCACGTGTACAATATGTGAAGACCATTCCTGGTGTCCTCTCCCTGGGAACAGACATGTGATATTAATCTCAGGGCGTTGTCGGCGGAGTAGTGAGTGAGTGAGTGAGTTTGGTTTAACGCCGCTTTTAACAGTATTCCAGTTATATCGCGGTGTGTCAGCTTAATGTGGGAGGAAAGCCCGAAATGTTGCAGGTCTCAGATGTTTACCACTTCGGTGAAACCCACGAGCACGGGTATGGTGCTGACAAACCTAGGGGCGAACCGGGATTCGAACCCAGAATCGTAGGTTTCTAGCGTGCCCAAGGGACGCAACTCTGCACATTGAATCGCGAGTCGGCGGAGTAGCAGTTCAGGACAATATATTAGAAGTAGAGGCCGACTAAGGTGAAGGTCGGCTGACAGTTCTATTTGACAATACTGATCTGTGCTCGTGCTGTATAGCCTGTGGTTGCTTGTACTTGCCGCCGTGACATACTGGATTCTTGCGGCTTAAAACGCCATTCACGTGCTCCCGCATTGTGTGCTATGAAATAGCCTCGTGAGTAGGTCGTGTTGCCACCCCGTGTTATGTCAATATCGTCAGGACGTTATTTTATGCCACCTTCAACTGGGTATTATTTGTCGTAGATATCCTGGGGCCTATTGTCCCCATTGTTTCGTTGGTGACACCGCCACCTTCACCACTCGTATCATTTACACACTGCCGCCTTTCTCCCACTCAGTAATGTAATCTCATGGACTACTATTTGTAGCGTTGTATAAGTCGAATCAGAAGAGATGGTAGTGGCTTATGGTAGCGAAAGGTAGTAGAATATAGTAGCGAAAGATTTATTGAACGGAATGTTAGTTGGTTATAAAAGGGAATACCCGTGGGTTATTGAAGGGAATGGTAGTGGGTTATGGAAGGGAATGTTTGTGGGTTATGGAAGGGAATGTTAGTGGGTTGTGGAAGGGAATGTTAGTGGGTTGTGGAAGGGAATGTTAGTAGATTATGGAAGGGAATGTTAGTGGGTTATGGATGGGAATGGTAGTGGGCTATGGAAGGGAATGTTAGTGGGTTATGGAAGGGAATGGTGGTGGGCTATGGAAGGGAATGGTAGTGGGCTATGGAAGGGAATGTGAGTGGGATATGGAAGGGAATGGTAGTGGGCTATGGATGGGAATGTTAGTGGGATATGGAAGGGAATGGCAGTGGGCTAAGGAAGGGAATGGTAGTGGGCTATGGAAGGGAATGTTAGTGGGTTATGGATGGGAATGTTAGTGGGTTATGGAAGGGAATGTTAGTGGGTTGTGGAAGGGAATGTTAGTAGATTATGGAAGGGAATGTTAGTGGGTTATGGATGGGAATGTTAGTGGGTTATGGAAGCGAATGTTAGTGGGTTGTGGAAGGGAATGTTAGTGGGTTATGGAAGGGAATGTTAGTGGGCTATGGAAGGGAATGTTAGTGGGCTATGGAAGGGAATGTTAGTGGGCTATGGAAGGGAATGGTGGTGGGTTATGGAAAGGAATGTTAGTGGGTTGTGGAAGGGAATGTTAGTGGGTTATGGAAGGGATTGTTGGTGGGTTATGGAAGGGAATGTTAGTGGGCTATGGAAGGGAATGGTAGTGGGTTATGGAAGGGAATGGTGGTGGGTTATGGAAGGGAATGGTGGTGGGTTATGGATGGGAATGTTAGTGGGTTATGGAAGGGAATGTTAGTGGGCTATGGAAGGGAATGTTAGTTGGTTATGGGAGGGAATGTTAGCTGGTTATGGAAGGGAATGTCAGAGGGTTATGGAAGGGAATGTTAGTGGGTTGTGGAAGGGAATTGTAGTAGGCTATGGAAGGGAATGTTAGTGGGTTATGGAAGGGAATGTTAGTAGATTATGGAAGGGAATGCTAGTGGGGTATGGAAAGGAATGTTAACGGGTTATGGAAGGGAATGTTAGTGGGTAATGGAGGGAATACCAGTGGGTTATTGAAGGGAATACCAGTGGGTTATGAAAGGGAATACCAGTGTGTTATGGAAGGGAAAACCAATGGGTTATGGAAGGGACTGGTTGTGGGTAAGGGAGGTAAATGTTAGTGGGTTATGGAAGGGAATACCAGTATACAGACGCATGCGTCAATCTGCAAGGTTGGTGAAAATCTGCTCTCGCAAAATACCTAGTTCTCTGCTTCTAATACTTCTATCAACAAGCTCCAAGACGCATTAAAATGATGCCCCTGAAGCGCTGAACAGAATTATGGTATGTAAAATGAAAAACAATGCATATCTTGCATGGTAACTTGTTGCAAAGTTTCAAAATGTGAGTTCTAAGTTCAAAATGCTGAGCCAAGGAGGGAGAGTTGTACCCAAGCCTGTCCAGCCAGCCAAGCCGCAGACCCTGGACTGATTGATAAACAATAGACCTCACTACAACACAATGAGCGGCTCCGAGAGTGACGAGGGAGACACTCGTTATTACACACAACCAGTGGAGGATATAGACAATGATATATTCCGTGAGATACACCAGAAGTTTGGACAACTTGACAGGATTTCATTCGAAAGTGAATTGGTCGAGTTATATACAGGGGATGAAGACAAGCTGAACGAGGTGAGATACAGTCTTTATGATATAGCCAAGGAGAGGTGTCAAAATGTGCCCATTGGATTTCTTATGAAGAGGGTACAAAGGGAAAACTCAAGAAAAAGCATAACAGAGAAATATGCTTCAGATGTGTTTTATCTATACGGATTTATAACAGGATCTGTCCACCCTGACGTCCTCCAGAAAGAGGTTTTGAATAAGCAAAAGAGCCGAAACCCTGAGGACACTGTCATTGATTCTGTTTCTTGCCAACAAGAAAAACAATCACAGAAGACTATGGACATTACATCATTCATGTTTGCCAAAGTTTTAGAAATGCATGATTGCTTAATGGAACATTCACAGTCCGTTGATCGCAAAATTGAGCATATGTGTGAGAAATTTGACTTAAACATCAAAGCCATCAACCGATCATTGGAGGAGAAAAATAAAGAGCTGATAACTGCTACTGGAGAAATAGAAAGACTTCATACCGCGGAACTAAAACTACGCAGTGATATCAGGGTCTTAGTATGTCAAATGAAGGATAAAGACTCACAGATCAGCCTCCTTAAAGATCAACTTAAAACGAGCATTGACACAATCTCTCGCAAGACAAGTGATATTGATGGAAAACTGAATTCATTGAATAACAGAGATAGACTATTGTACTCTGAAACACTAACGAGTCCTCCAATGCGTAAATCCACCAAAACTCCTGAAAACGGCAGTATACAGCCTGGAGCATCCATAGATACACAGGCAACATATTCCAAAGAGGTGGAGTATAATTCCCATACACCCGCCAGGGGTGATGGATCATGTGACGATGATAGCGCTGACGTAATCCTGAGTACATGTCACAGTGATACACGGATTCAGGCAAAGGATAGACAAAGTACACGTGGCGAGACATTACAAGAGTACGGGCAACGTTCCAACAATGATATATCTCACTCACAAAGAAACATACACTTTGACGGTGAATGGGAGAGGGCTTTCAAGGGGGCTTCACCTAGATTTAAAAGAAAAAGACTTGTACTGTCAAACATCAAAGCTGATATGCCTTTTGACGTAGTTCGTGATGCTATTGTAGCATACGCCAAGAAACAAGATGTCCATGTGAGCATGGTCAGACTTTTGAAACACTGGACCGGTATGTACCCAACATATACACTGCGGATCAACATTGACACTGGATCAGGACATAAAGTTCTTGAAAATGAACATTTTTGGCCAAAGAATGTAAAATGCCGCGAATGGGTGTCCTACCCGCGGCGGGATGCTGGAAATAAGTAACCATAAACATGTTTAGGTTGCTCCTAATACTGTTCATGCTGAACATCGGCACTTGGAATACCAGAGGTGCACTGTACAGTCGGCAGTACCTTGAAAACATAGCTAACAAATGTGATGTGTTAACTGTTTCTGAACACTGGTTGACCAAAAGAACTGAGACATTTTTCGACTCGCTGAGTTCGTCATATGACGCCGTGGTAAAAATCAAAGAAGACCAGAGAGGATACAGAGGCGAAGGTGGAGTTGCTATTTTAGTTAAAAAGGACTCGTTCAGTGATATACAGACGTACGTCCCTGGGTATGACGGAGTAGTTGCTGTAAGGCTATCTAGACCCAACTATGTTGACCTATCTGTGGTCTGTACACTCCTTCCATCCACCAATAAGAATGTGTGTGCCTATCAAGAACGATTGAAGGAAACATTCGACATTGTTGATGAACTCTCACAAACCAGTCATACTATCCTGTGCGGCGACTTCAATACAGACATAACCAATAATCAAAACTCGCATCGATCACGCCTACTCATAGATTATCTGTCTGTGCGGAATATGGTATCTTCCTATGACAGCGGTAAAGTAGTAGGACAACTAATGACATGGAGGAACAAGAACTTCACACAATCGTCCATAATTGACTATGTATTTGTACCTCAACATCTACAACTATCTGTCAACAAGACACGTATATATGATTCAACTCCTTTCGATGTGTCTGACCACTTCCCTGTTATAGTGTCCATACATGATGACAAGCTAAACAGCACTACATGTAAAGCGGACATGCCGTCGACTCCATACAAATGGACAAAAGCTAGTCACTTAGAACTAAGTATGTATGAAGCCGAGGTTCACAGATTGCTTGGTGATGTAATGCCTGACACTGGGAATATAGGAGCTGATGTAATAGAGAGTTATTTTGACTCGATTGTCAGCGCACTAAAGACGTCTGCTGCTAAGTTCATACCACGTGGACACTATAGAGCCTGAAACCTTACTGGAAGAGTTCAAACCTTGACCTCTATCATTACAAGATGCGCCAGGCGAAAAGATTGTGGTCAGCAGAAGACAGGCCTCGGGGTGCCGGTAACGACTCGTATACCCTATACAAACAGGCTAAATGTGACTTCCGACGTTGCAAAAGACAGGCTGAGAGACAATGGAATAAAGAAAAATATATTGAAATAAACTCAGCATGTGAAGTAGATATTGCTGAATTCTACAGGATTGTAAAGAAACAAAGACAATCTAAGACTGTAAATACACACCTCAAGTACAAAGAACGCTGTTGCAATACACCATCAGAGGTGTGCAACTTGTGGGCAGACTACTATGCAGATTTATTATCACCTCTCGACCGGCCGGAGTTTGACAACGACTTTCGTGTTGAGACGGACTCTAGAATAAACAACATCTCAAAGATACCACTTCTGGACGATGATCCTATACTGAAGAGAGACATAGAAATACACGAACTAAAACGACTGAAACAAAGCTTAAAAATGAGAAAGTCACCAGGACCGGACCAAATCACAAATGAACATATCTATTTCGCTGGAGATATGCTTCTAAAACACTTAACTCAACTGTTTAACATGATGATACGAACATGCTACAGCCCTGCACTGTTGAGATCTGGAACAATTATTCCAATATATAAAGGAAACAATAAGGACAGATCGGATCCTGCAAATTACAGAGGTATCACTCTGACGTCAGTGGTGGGAAAACTGTTCGAAAAGATCCTATTAGAGAGAATTGAGAGACATATCAAATATATGGAGCCCGACTTCCCACATAGATTACAATGTGGCTTCAGGCGAGAACACGGTGCAAACATAGCTACCTACATACTGAAAGAAGTCATATATTTCTATACGGAAAGGTCTTCCAACGTATACACTGTGTTTCTTGATAATGAGAAAGCGTTTGATCGCATCTGGCACAATGGACTACTCCTAAAATTATTCATCCTTGGTGTGCAAGGGAAAGCCTGGCATATCATACGTCAGTCGTATCACGAATCTACTGCATGTGTCAAATATGCCGGTGAGACAAGTCGAACGTTCCCAATCGGACAAGGTGTAGGACAAGGACGTGTCTTATCCGCCTGGATGTTCCTTGTGTATATTAACGAGCTTATAATCCGCCTTGACCATTTGAAACAAGGTGTTATGCTTGGACGTGATCACTTCCCAGTTGTCCTACTCGCGGACGACACAACTCTCATAAGCTCAACAAGTAGTGGCATATGCATGTCCTTACAGACTGTACATCAATATGCTTGCCAATGGAGATTGACATATAATGCAAGAAAAAGCTGTGTTCTGGTGTTTAAAGGTGGAAACAAAATCAACCAACCAGGTCCTTTTAGACTAGGTAACCATATACTGGAAATGAAATCGAACACAATATATGCAGGTTCTATTATCAGTACTCATTTAGAATCCGAAAGGACCAGGAGAGCTTGCGCTAAGGCGAGGAAGAATTTGAATTCCCTGAGAGATATTGGTCTAAGAGCAGGTGGTCTGAACCCAGTCTGCTGTATGAACATATGGCGTAGAGTAATAATTCCAGGTGCCTTCTACGCGTGTGAACTGTGGTCAAATATGTCCAAGACAGAACACAATGAAATTGAAAAACTCCAGCGCTACTTTGCACGTAATGTACAAAATTTTCATGTAAGATCTTCGACCGTTGCAACTATTCAGACGCTGGGATTGTGGACAATGACATCCGTGATTGACAAAATGAAGCTGATGTTCCTTGGGAGGATGTGTAGAAGCAGCCACAGATATGCCCCGAAAAAGGTGTTCTATTTCAAGTGTGCTCAATATATAACAGGCAGTGACAAAAGTAAGTCTGTAACACATGATCTACTCAATGTGGCAAAGAAATATGAATTATGGACCATAATAGTTCACTTTATGAAAACTAACCAGTTTCCATCCAAGGATGTGTGGAACAAAACCGTACAGACTAAAATAACAGAACATGAAACTGCTCATTGGCACACGAGTCTGCGAGATCACCCTGAATTAAACAGATTTATTAAAATTCACAGTAAGCTTGTTCCTCATAGACTGTGGAATATGTGTATTCTGTACAATATACCAACTAGACCAATGTATGCACTTGTGAAACTAGGAGCACTACCAATAACACCTGGACAGTGTTTAATGTGTGATGAGGAGTGCGATGACATAATAAAGCACCAACTGCTATGTTGTACAGCTTTAGCTGATGCAAGGAACACCCTCTATGAACATCTATTTTACTCTTTAAACCTCGAACAATACATGCATATTGAGGACTGTGCAGATGACGAAGTCAAACTTGTGACATTGCTAGGTGGTATAACCCCTATTGTAGAGGATATGAGCCTTGACAGATGGGCTGAATTCATATCTTCTGTATCACGAGACATAAGCTCCTGGAACCTGCGATCACTGCCCTATAGACAGTATATCTCATACCAGGACCAGGACATGTAAATATTCAGTATTGCCAATTTCTCTGCATAATATAATGTTCGTGTAAATATGCTGTGTTAACATGATTCCAAATGTATATCACTCTCCGAAATTAATGGAGGAAATAAAGATCATTCATTCATTCATTCATGAATGCCTCACACAATATACACATGTAGTATGGCTTATACAATATACACATGCATGCCTTATACAATATACACATGTATGCCTTACACTCTATACACATGATTGCCTCACATGATATACACATGTAGTATGCCTCACACAATATACACATGTAGGATGCCTCACACAATATACACATGTAATACTGCTTCACACAATATACACATGTAGTATGCCTCACACAATATACACATGTAGTATGCCTCACACAATATACACATGTAGTATGCCTCACACAAGATACACATGTAGTATGCCTCACACAATATACACATGTAGTATGCCTCACACAAGATACACATGTAGTATGCGTCACACAATTTACACATGTAGGATGCCTCAAACAATTTACATATGGCTTATGCCTCAGACAATACACAGAGAGTGTATGTCTTACTGTTATTCAGCTTTCTGCATAATACCCCATGCAAAACAGCCGTGTAGTAATTTTACATAAATTCACCGCTATCTTTGTACCGCCGGATCCTTCAACATATAATTCGTGTCAAATGATGTTCGAATTTAAAATCGGCTTTTGCCTAAACCTTATGTATACCATACATAGCCATTACATATGTAGAATTTGATTTGGTGAAAAAGGCAAATTGGAACAATTTCAATTTTTGGAACGGCACCAACTATTGGCTCAGTATGCCTCACACAATATACACATGTAGTATGCCTCACACAAGATACACATGTAGTATGCCTCACACAAGATACACATGTAGTATGCCTCACACAAGATACACATGTAGTATGCGTCACACAATATACACATGTAGGATGCCTCAAACAATTTACATATGGCTTATGCCTCAGACAATACACAGAGAGTGTATGTCTTACTGTTATTCCGCTTTCTGCATAATACCCCATGCAAAACAGCCGTGTAGTAATTTTACATAAATTCGCCGCTATCTTTGTACCGCCGGATCCTTCAACATATAATTCGTGTCAAATGATGTTCGAATTTAAAATCGGCTTTTGCCTTAACCTTATGTATACCATACATAGCCATTACATATGTAGAATTTGATTTGGTGAAAAAGGCAAATTGGAACAATTTCAATTTTTGGAACGGCACCAACTATTGGCTCAGGTGTCTTACAACGAGGGTATGAAACATGTACACAAAATGTTCCAGTCACCACAAAAACGTGCAGGTATTGCCCAGGGTAATAGCACACAGCAAGACGTAACAGATAACAAAACAGTAACGTATTTTACTGATTGTCTGGTTTGTCTTCAGGCAGTCGTTCAATGGCAGGAGGTCTGCTGTGCGGCGTCAGGCAATAGATACGTAATGCCTTTTTGTACAAATTGCGTGAATATAATATAATTTTCACGGCTACGTTTCCCTTTACACTAAATGGGGGGGGGGGGGGGGGGGGGGGGGGCACGGGTGGCCCAGTTGTCTAAGGCGCCGCGACTCGCTGTGCAGAGTTGCGTCCCTTGGGCACGCCAGAAACCTATGATTGTGGGTTCGGATTCCCGGTTCGCCCAGATTATGTTTCTGGGATTGTCAGCACCATACCCGTGCTTGTGGGTTTCACCGAAGTGGTAAACGTCCGAGACCTGCATCACTTCTTCCCACATTTCCTCCCACATTAAGCTGACACGCCGTGATATAACTGGGATAATGATAAAATCAGCTTTAAACCCAACGCACTCACTCACTTTACACCAAACGGAACCTGTTTCGGCGGATAAACTGAACTGGGTATTCTCTTGCATTGCTATTCTATATTTTTATTTACCTGAGTGAAGAAACAGAGTTTATTAGTCAGCCGCAGAGTGATGTGTGGCTGTGTGTCGTCCGTATTTATACCTATTCTAGCTACTACAGATAATCTTAATTTTTGAGTAAAATGGCGATACATGTGTTAATGCGAATTTTAGTGACGCTATGTCGACAATTACAAAATTTAGCTTGGCGAAGGCATTGATGATAACGGTGTTTAAGAGTGAAGTTTAATATGAAGAATAATAACTGTATGTCACCGTCTGTATACGTGGTGACCGCCTCCGTGGTCTTGTGGTAGAGCGTCCGCCCGGAGAGCGGAAGGTCCAGGGTTCGATCCCGGGCCGCGTCATACAAAAAGACGTTAAAAGATTGTACTTGTTGTTACCCTGTCTGGCGCTCGGCATTAAGGGGCTAAAACAAGGACTGGTCGGCTCGGAGTCAGTATACTGTGTCTGAGTGGGGTATTCATGTTAAACTGCGGCATGGTATCTCAGTGAGCTAGCACTATAAATCGGCATCAGTCCGGACTAGTACAAGCAGCCACACACACCCATACACGTGCATGCACGTCGCTATATAAGTGCAATAATCTTGGACGCGACGTTAAACCCAATTTCACCTCACCTCACCTGTATACGTGGTACATGTGATTTGATAAGGGTGGATGACAAATAGAGCCGAATATACAGATAAAGGTATTAACGCCTGAAATGTGTTTACCTAACTCTATCTGACAGCACAATAAGAGATGTTGTTCCTAGATGATATCCGATGCGCATTATATCAATTTGAGATTTAAAATTTGGTCAGTTAGTTTGTAATATTCCCTTATTTCACAATTTCCAATTCTTAATGTGTCACATGTAACGAGACTACTTATTTGTAAACTTTGTTCATTTTCAAACGTTAATACATACATGTAATATTACCTAGAAAAGGGTTTATTAGATTAGTATTGAATCAACATCATTGATGTCTTTGTGTTAAAATATATATCTTTACGTGGTTGCTTCATGTTATTTATTATTCTAAGTACCGATCAGACTGTGAAACCTCATTTATAAACTTTATTAGCCGAGTGTGTTTTCATTGATATCATAGTATTAGGAACCAAATTGTATTATGCAAGCCTTTTGTGATCATAGTGCATAATATTATGTTTTATTCCTTAAATAAGATATTTACGATACGGAAACACGAGGATCATAATCTCTTTATCACAAAATGTCTTTCTTGGATTATCGCATCCATAACACTACCCATTATATGATAAGTCGAGTTTTCAGTAGAGAAACCAGGGAGTACCGTAGAAGACCCCAGTGTCGATGCAGTGTCATCTGGGGTACTTAGGTTATACCTTCTTAAGCGATATATCGAGAAACATGTGATAGATTGTGTGTTTGCCATGAAGTGTGCATATGTAAAATGTAAATCATCCTTTTGTTGTAAACATACCCACAAAAGTACCACTTCTAAACTGCAGGGCCACAGAAACTATACACTTGAAACCTGGATTTGACAAAACAATTACAAGCATTATGAAAAGGTTACAAAATTGAAAGCAGTCGCCGAAACACTGCAAACTAAAGGTCAAAACACAACTGTGATACCTGTATCAAATACATCAACTATAGCCATCAGACATGAGTGTATACTTTCTTGTGCCCGGTTTTTTGTATTACGATGCGTTCATGTTCCTTTATATACAAATAATACACATGAGTCTTCATGCAGCTAATGTAAGATGTCCCCGAACGTACTACATGTATTAGATGATCAATGTGTTCGACTTTTCTGTCACAGACCCTGAAACATATATATCCAATACAGCCCATGCAAGTTATAATACTTGGCAAGTCTAGATTACTGCAGTATCTGAAAATGAAGAGTTGGGCTCCTTTTTATTATATTTCATAACTATAATTTAACAACTGTTTTTATCTGTAAAGTATGTCCATTTCAGAGACTTGATGTTAGTCTAGTGGCCAACATGTATACATTGCTTGTTGTCCGTCCAAGGGGTCAGGCCAGGGTCAGCCGTGACACATACTGTATGTCGGATGTCAGAACGAACAATGTGAACTCCTCCATTTGTCGGCTTCAGTTGACCGTGTATGTGAGTTTGCCAAGCATGGACATTGCACCCTAGCGGTCAGGGTCAGGTCCGGCAATAACAGGAAGACAGACGATGGCATGTCCTTTTCACTCTCAGAGATCAGGATATTTCGTCGTCAGCTATTTCATTTATGTCGGTAATACGTTACCAATTATATATTATGAGTATGGAAAGTTTGGTGAAACAACAATCAAATGCAACAGTCATATTATACATCTGATTTATCATCACGCCTTATTTATTGTCATACTGACAGTGAGATCCCTCGGGGAACGTGGGATGCTTCTTATTATAAATATGAAAATTCATTGCCAAAGTTCAAAAGAATAATTATGATCACTTTTCACAAGCTTTTTAAAAGGATGTATTTTCGATTTTGGATAGTTGGTTTACTGATTTGTCATTTAAAAGGATGTAATTTCGATTTTGGATAGTTGGTTTACTGATCTGTATAAATGAGCGCTGTCACGGAGGTGTCATTAAACAAGCATATAGTATTAATGAAAACGTGGTAATAGGTTCACAGGTTTATTATTAACAACTAATTGTACCAATAGATAAAAGAATCAAATAAGCTAAAACGCCGCTGACAAAAATCACTGATTAATTAAATCAGAGCAAATAAACAAGGGGCTTACACAAGGGTATATTTAAGCGCCCGTTCATCATTGGTATTGGATAAGTATCCTGTGGATACCCGGGTCCTACTCAGTACCCACCCGACCCGGATACCCGAGTTACCCGTCCGAGCCCTACTATCAAATCTACCATAATCCAGCTTAGAACCAGCACAGGTTGCTGGGAACTTATTGTAACTCGAAATCCTATAGGGTCGCAACCATCAAAACGTTTTGTGAAATTCCAGCTTTCAAATGCCACTTGAACGACTCTTTTTGGAAATTCTCATACCAGTACACATATCAACATAGTGACAGTCATGTGGCATGATTCCGGGGTATTACAATTGACGATGAAAAGTTTCGACAATAACAGGTATTGTGATATTTTGTATAATGACTGGCTAACCATTGCCCGTATATTTACCAGGTATGTTGAGGGTTGTCTCGACAGGGACATGTCTCCAAGCAGCTAAGTTCACCCGTACATCACCTCAATGATCTCGTCTTACTGGTATCAATGAAGACAAGAAAATGAAGTTTACGAGCGCTTCATGGAGTTTGCTTTATTTGAGTTGCGTCCCCTTAATCGCTCGTTCGTCGAATCTCGCGTCTCATTCGTGACCAACTAGTGTTATTACGGGACAAGCTTTCTTGTTACGGAAAAGGCGAGTGGTGACGAATGTTCTTGCAGGTTACGGAAAGGGGCGAGTGGTGACGAATGCTCACGTCTTTGATTGAGTGGGGGATTTTCATGAGTGGGGGATTTTCATGAGTGAGTGATTGAGTGAGTGAGTGAGTGGGTGAGTTCATGAGTGAGTTCATGAGTGAGTTCATGAGTTCATGAGTTCATGAGTTCATGAGTGAGTGAGTGAGTGAGTGAGCAAACGGTTGATTTCAAGTACAACGATCAATGCCGACGGTGTGCAATGACACACAATCAACCGGGCAGTTGGGTAGCCCAGTGGTTCGAGCGTTCGCTCATCACGCCGATCACCAGGGGTCGATTCCCCACGTGTACAATATGTGAAGACCATTCCTGGTGTCCTGTCCCTGACATTGCCAAATGCGGCGTAAAACCAAACCCTTCTCGCTTTAGCTGGATCTAATGGCATGCAGGAACCACTGAGGGCCCTTGCAGAAGTACGAGATATGTGCTTTCAAACTGTTACATTTCAACAGTTATGTTGGCAACTCTACTGCTACAGCCTCACGTTACGTATACCCCACCTTCCATAACTGTTTAACATTCGAACAAAACCGACTAAACAAATATGCACAATGCCAGTCAAAACGCAATTAACTTACATATACCTTGTTAACATGCTCGCTCCTTGTTGCTCACTTTCAGTGTTGCTTCTGTTTACCAGTGACATTGTGTCCGTATATAAAGGGTATTTACAATGAAGTAATTGCTAGACTGAACGAGAAATAAAGCATAACAGGTGGAAAATGTATTTTTGACAGTTTTGTTAATTTTCCCTAGCCTTGAGGAAATATACGACCATTTGTAGTACATTTCGCCCCGACATATCATATCATAAATTATTGTGTGTCTTCATACAAATATCTTAAAATCCATCCGACCTTCCTGAACTCGCTAAATAAATTCAATTTTCATACCCAGTATTAAGCGAAAATAAAATACCATAGTTATCAAATGGGAACAGACATGTGATATTAATCTCAGGGCGTTGTCGGCGGAGTAGTGAGTGAGTGAGTGAGAG
This sequence comes from Haliotis rufescens, assembly GCF_023055435.1. Classification (NCBI taxonomy): domain Eukaryota; kingdom Metazoa; phylum Mollusca; class Gastropoda; order Lepetellida; family Haliotidae; genus Haliotis; species Haliotis rufescens. The sequence goes on from NW_025964024.1 coordinate 793,458, forward strand.
AGTTTGGTTTAACGCCGCTTTTAACAGTATTCCAGTTATATCGCGGTGTGTCAGCTTAATGTGGGAGGAAAGCCCGAAATGTTGCAGGTCTCAGATGTTTACCACTTCGGTGAAACCCACGAGCGCGGGTATGGTGCTGACAAACCTAGGGGCGAACCGGGATTCGAACCCAGAATCGTAGGTTTCTAGCGTGCCCAAGGGACGCAACTCTGCACATTGAATCGCGAGTCGGCGGAGTAGCAGTTCAGGACAATATATTAGAAGTAGAGGCCGACTAAGGTGAAGGTCGGCTGACAGTTCTATTTGACAATACTGATCTGTGCTCGTGCTGTATAGCCTGTGGTTGCTTGTACTTGCCGCCGTGACATACTGGATTCTTGCGGCTTAAAACGCCATTCACGTGCTCCCGCATTGTGTGCTATGAAATAGCCTCGTGAGTAGGTCGTGTTGCCACCCCGTGTTATGGCAATATCGTCAGGACGTTATTTTATGCCACCTTCAACTGGGTATTATTTGTCGTAGATATCCTGGGGCCTATTGTCCCCATTGCTTCGTGAGTGACACCGCCACCTTCACCACTCGTATCATTTACACAGTGCCGCCTTTCTCTCACTCAGTAATGTAATCTCATGGACTACTATTTGTAGCGTTGTATAAGTCGAATCAGAAGAGATGGTAGTGGCTTATCGTAGCGAAAGGTAGTAGAATATAGTAGCGAAAGATTTATTGAACGGAATGTTAGTTGGTTATAAAAGGGAATACTCGTGGGTTATGGGAGGGAATGTTAGTGGGTTATGGAAGGGATTGTTGGTGGGTTATGGAAGGGAATGGTAGTTGGTTATGGAAGGGAATACCAGTGGGTTATGGAAGGGATTGTTGGTGGGTTATGGAAGGGAATGGTAGTGGCTTTTGGAGGGGAATGGTAGTGGGTTATGGAAGGGAATACCTGTTGGTTATGTAAGGGAATGGTCGTGGCTTTTGGAGGGGAATGGTAGTGGGTTATGGAAGGGAATGGTAGTGGATTATGGAAGTGAATGGTGGTGGGTAATGGAAGGGAATGGTAGTGGGTTATGGAAGGGAATGGTAGTGGGTTATAGAAGGGAATGGTGGTGGGTTATGGAGGGGAATGGTAGTGGGTTATTGAGGGGAATGGTAGTGGGTTATGGAAGGGAATGGTAGTGGGTTATGGAAGGGAATGGTAGTGGGTTATGGAAGGGAATGGTAGTGGGTTATGGAAGGGAATAGTAGTGGCTTTTGGAGGGGAATGGTAGTGGGTTATGGAGGGGAATGGTAGTGGGTTATGGAAGTGAATAGTGGTGGGTAATGGAAGGGAATGGTGGTGGGTTATGGAAGGGAATGGTAGTGGGTTATGGAAGGGAATGGTAGTGGGTTCTTGAAGGGAATGGTAGTGGCTTTTGGAGGGGAATGGTAGTAGGTTATAGAAGGGAATGGTAGTGGGTTGTGGAAGGGAATGGTATAGTGGGTTGTGGAAGGGAATACCAGTGGGTTATGGCAGCGAATGGTAGTTGGTTATGGAAGGGAATACCAGTGGGTAATGGAAGGGAATACCAGTGGGTTATGGAAGGGATTGTTGGTGGGTTATGGAAGGGAATGGTAGTGGCTTTTGGAGGGGAATGATAGTGGGTTATGGAAGGGAATGGTAGTGGGTTATGGAAGTGAATGGTGGTGGGTAATGGAAGGGAATGGTGGTGGATTATGGAAGGGAATGGTAGTGGGTTATGGAAGGGAATGGTGGTGGGTTATGGAAGGGAATGGTAGTGGGTTATGGAAGGGAATGGTAGTGGGTTATTGAAGGGAATGGTAGTGGCTCTTGGAGGGGAATGGTAGCAGGTTATAGAAGGGAATGGTAGTGGGTTGTGGAAGGGAATGGTAGTGGGTTGTGGAAGGGAATGGTAGTGGGTTATGGAAGGGAATACCAGTGGGTAATGGCAGCGAATGGTAGCTGGTTATGGAAGGGAATGGTGGTGGGTTATGGAAGGGATTGTTGTTGGGTTATGGAAGGGATTGGTAGTGGGTTATGGAAGCGAATGGTAGTGGGTTATGGAGTGAATGGTGGTGGGTAATGGAAGGGAATGGTTGTGGGTTATGGAAGGGAATGGTAGTGGGTTATGGAAGGGAATGGTGGTGGGTTATGGAAGTGAATGGTAGTGGGTTATGGAGGGGAATGGTAGTGGGTTATGGAAGGGAATGGTAGTGGGTTATGGAGGGGAATGGTAGTGGGTTATGGAGGGGAATGGTAGTGGGTTATGGAAGGGAATGGTAGTGGATTATGGAAGTGAATGGTGGTGGGTAATGGAAGGGAATGGTAGTGGGTTATGGAAGGGAATGGTAGTGGGTTATAGAAGGGAATGGTGGTGGGTTATGGAGGGGAATGGTAGTGGGTTATTGAGGGGAATGGTAGTGGGTTATGGAAGGGAATGGTAGTGGGTTATGGAAGGGAATGGTAGTGGGTTATGGAAGGGAATGGTAGTGGGTTATGGAAGGGAATGGTAGTGGCTTTTGGAGGGGAATGGTAGTGGGTTATGGAGGGGAATGGTAGTGGGTTATGGAAGTGAATAGTGGTGGGTAATGGAAGGGAATGGTGGTGGGTTATGGAAGGGAATGGTAGTGGGTTATGGAAGGGAATGGTAGTGGGTTCTTGAAGGGAATGGTAGTGGGTTATGGAAGGGAATGGTAGTGGCTTTTGGAGGGGAATGGTAGTGGGTTATGGAGGGGAATGGTAGTGGGTTATGGAAGTGAATAGTGGTGGGTAATGGAAGGGAATGGTGGTGGGTTATGGAAGGGAATGGTAGTGGCTTTTGGAGGGGAATGGTAGTGGCTTTTGGAGGGGAATGGTAGTGGGTTATGGAGGGGAATGGTAGTGGGTTATGGAAGTGAATAGTGGTGGGTAATGGAAGGGAATGGTAGTGGGTTATGGAAGGGAATGGTAGTGGCTTTTGGAGGGGAATGGTAGTGGCTTTTGGAGGGGAATGGTAGTAGGTTATAGAAGGGAATGGTAGTGGGTTGTGGAAGGGAATGGTATAGTGGGTTGTGGAAGGGAATACCAGTGGGTTATGGCAGCGAATGGTAGTTGGTTATGGAAGGGAATACCAGTGGGTAATGGAAGGGAATACCAGTGGGTTATGGAAGGGATTGTTGGTGGGTTATGGAAGGGAATGGTAGTGGCTTTTGGAGGGGAATGCTAGTGGGTTATGGAAGGGAATGGTAGTGGGTTATGGAAGTGAATGGTGGTGGGTAATGGAAGGGAATGGTGGTGGATTATGGAAGGGAATGGTAGTGGGTTATGGAAGGGAATGGTGGTGGGTTATGGAAGGGAATGGTAGTGGGTTATGGAAGGGAATGGTAGTGGGTTATTGAAGGGAATGGTAGTGGCTCTTGGAGGGGAATGGTAGCAGGTTATAGAAGGGAATGGTAGTGGGTTGTGGAAGGGAATGGTAGTGGGTTGTGGAAGGGAATGGTAGTGGGTTATGGAAGGGAATACCAGTGGGTAATGGCAGCGAATGGTAGCTGGTTATGGAAGGGAATGGTGGTGGGTTATGGAAGGGATTGTTGTTGGGTTATGGAAGGGATTGGTAGTGGGTTATGGAAGCGAATGGTAGTGGGTTATGGAGTGAATGGTGGTGGGTAATGGAAGGGAATGGTTGTGGGTTATGGAAGGGAATGGTAGTGGGTTATGGAAGGGAATGGTGGTGGGTTATGGAAGGGAATGGTAGTGGGTTATGGAGGGGAATGGTAGTGGGTTATGGAAGGGAATGGTAGTGGGTTATGGAGGGGAATGGTAGTGGGTTATGGAGGGGAATGGTAGTGGGTTATGGAAGGGAATGGTAGTGGGTTATGGAGGGGAATGGTAGTGGGTTATGGAAGTGAATGGTAGTGGGTTATTGAAGGGAATGGTAGTGGATTATGGAAGGGAATGGTAGTGGGTTATGGAAGGGAATGGTAGTGGCTTTTGGAGGGGAATGGTAGTGGGTTATGGAGGGGAATGGTAGTGGGTTATGGAAGTGAATAGTGGTGGGTAATGGAAGGGAATGGTGGTGGGTTATGGAAGGGAATGGTAGTGGGTTATGGAAGGGAATGGTAGTGGGTTATGGAAGGGAATGGTAGTGGCTTTTGGAGGGGAATGGTAGTGGGTTATGGAGGGGAATGGTAGTGGGTTATGGAAGTGAATAGTGGTGGGTAATGGAAGGGAATGGTGGTGGGTTCTTGAAGGGAATGGTAGTGGGTTCTTGAAGGGAATGGTAGTGGGTTCTTGAAGGGAATGGAAGTGGCTTTTGGAGGGGAATGGTAGTAGGTTATAGAAGGGAATGGTAGTGGGTTGTGGAAGGGAATGGTAGTGGGTTGTGGAAGGGAATACCAGTGGGTTATGGCAGCGAATGGTAGTTGGTTATGGAAGGGAATACCAGTGGGTAATGGAAGGGAATACCAGTGGGTTATGGAAGGGATTGTTGGTGGGTTATGGAAGGGAATGGTAGTGGCTTTTGGAGGGGAATGATAGTGGGTTATGGAAGGGAATGGTAGTGGGTTATGGAAGTGAATGGTGGTGGGTTATGGAGGGGAATCGTAGTGGGTTATGGAAGGGAATGGTAGTGGGTTATGGAGGGGAATGGTAGTGGGTTATGGAAGGGAATGGTAGTGGGTTATGGAAGGGAATGGTAGTGGGTTATGGAAGGGAATGGTAGTGGGTTATTGAAGGGAATGGTAGTGGCTTTTGGAGGGGAATGGTAGTGGGTTATGGAGGGGAATGGTAGTGGGTTATGGAAGTGAATAGTGGTGGGTAATGGAAGGGAATGGTGGTGGGTTATGGAAGGGAATGGTAGTGGGTTATGGAAGGGAATGGTAGTGGGTTCTTGAAGGGAATGGTAGTGGCTTTTGGAGGGGAATGGTAGTAGGTTATAGAAGGGAATGGTAGTGGGTTGTGGAAGGGAATGGTATAGTGGGTTGTGGAAGGGAATACCAGTGGGTTATGGCAGCGAATGGTAGTTGGTTATGGAAGGGAATACCAGTGGGTAATGGAAGGGAATACCAGTGGGTTATTGAAGGGATTGTTGGTGGGTTATGGAAGGGAATGGTAGTGGCTTTTGGAGGGGAATGATAGATGGTTATGGAATGGAATGGTAGTGGGTTATGGAAGTGAATGGTGGTGGGTAATGGAAGGGAATGGTGGTGGATTATGGAAGGGAATGGTAGTGGGTTATGGAAGGGAATGGTAGTGGGTTATGGAAGGGAATGGTAGTGGGTTATTGAAGGGAATGGTAGTGGCTTTTGGAGGGGAATGGTAGTAGGTTATAGAAGGGAATGGTAGTGGGATGTGGAAGGGAATGGTAGTGGGTTGTGGAAGGGAATGGTAGTGGGTTATGGAAGGGAATACCAGTGGGTAATGGCAGCGAATGGTAGTTGGTTATGGAAGGGAATACCAGTGGGTTATGGAAGGGATTGTTGTTGGGTTATGGAAGGGAATGGTAGTGGGTTATGGAAGGGAATGGTAGTGGGTTATGGAAGTGAATGGTGGTGGGAAATGGAAGGGAATGGTGGTGGGTTATGGAAGGGAATGGTAGTGGGTTATGGAAGGGAATGGTGGTGGGTTATGGAGGGGAATGGTAGTGGGTTATGGAGGGGAATGGTAGTGGGTTATGGAGGGGAATGGTAGTGGGTTATGGAAGGGAATGGTAGTGGGTTATGGAAGGGAATGGTAGTGGCTTTTGGAGGGGAATGGTAGTGGGTTATGGAAGGGAATGGTGGTGGGTTATGGAAGGGAATGGTGGTGGGTTATGGAAGGGAATGGTAGTGGGTTATGGAGGGGAATGGTAGTGGGTTATGGAAGGGAATGGTGGTGGGTTATGGAAGGGAATGGTGGTGGGTTATGGAAGGGAATGGTAGTGGGTTATGGAGGGGAATGGTAGTGGGTTATGGAAGGGAATGGCAGTGGGTTATTGAGGGGAATGGTAGTGGGTTATGGAAGTGAATAGTGGTGGGTTATGGAAGGGAATGGTAGTGGTTTATGGAAGTGAATGGTGGTGGGTAATGGAAGGGAATGGTGGTGGGTTATGGAAGGGAATGTTAGTTGGTTATGGAAGGGAATGGTGGTGGGTTATGGAAGGGAATGTTTGTTGGTTGTGGACAGGAATGTGAATTGGCTATAGAAGCAAAAGGTAGTTGGCTGTGGCAGCGAATGGTAGTGGGTTATGGTAGAGAATGTAAGGGTTGTTTTGGTAGCGAATTGTTCGAAAGAAATTAAATTGAATTAATTTAATGAATATAGGAGGCACCATTTAATCGAGGACTATCCAGTCAGTCAGTTCCTGCATGTCACACATGCATTGTTTGCTACTTCGTACTACGTGATATGTCAAGATAGCTCTACTGTGCCCAGATAGCACGCCGGACAACCTTGACAGGGCGTTATGTGCATTTCAACACACAGGTACATGTAGGTATGCTACTTGTATCAGGGCCTGGTCCTGAGGTTATCAGTTATAGATATCACCCTTCTGGCAGGAGCACGACTGTTAACACGAAACGCACCTCTCTCCAAGAATATATATGATCATTTTCAGTAAGTCGATGTAGTGTTGTTTTTGTGTTGTTGTTTAACGCCGCACTATTCCAGCTATGCGACGGCGGTTTGTAAATAATCAAGTCTGAACGACAAAATCCAGTGAGTGATATCAAGAGTATCGATCCACGCAATCGGATACAATGGCATGCATCAACCAAGTCAGCGAGCCTTACCACCCGATCCGGTTAGTCGCCTTTTACGACAAGCTTAGTCGCCTTTTACGACAAGAAAGGGTTGCTGAAGACCTATTCAACCCAGGATCTTCACGGGTCTTGATGTAGTTCGTATATTATTATAACTTATAATTAGCCCCTACCAATCAGGACAATCTCTGGTTTACGGTTTACTGGACGTCTCATCATCCGTCGTTGTTTTTCTCCTAGATGACAGTATAAGGGTGGCCCAGTCGTCTAAGTGGCAATGATGCGCTATGCTGCTACGGCCCTATATGTAAGTCGTGCCGGATAACGATGTAAGTGGCTTCGAATCCCATTTCGTCCTGGTTATATATCTCGGTTCTGCACGCCATGACATAACTGCAATGCTGTTTAAAGCCTAACCTCACTCACTCGCTCGCTCACTCACTCACTCACTCGATCACTCACTCACTCACTCACTCACTCACTCACTCACTCACTCACTCACTCACTGCGATCATGAAACACTTTGACCCCCTACTGACTTACTATGGGGAGGGCGAATAGCAGGACGTTGACTCACGGACACAAGCACGTCATGAACTAAGGACACGGGATATCACAGTGAAAGGTATAGCAGTTTATTTTGACACAGTGTCATTCATCGGTGAGTTTGTGAAACGGTATTTCGGGCTGAACACGGCACGATGCAGAGGAGAGGCAGACGTTTGTGAGTATGAGGTTGGCCATGAATCATAATCGGGTACAAGACGTCCTGGGTCACCTGTGTCCACTCGCAACAAGCACGTGGTCACAATCTTGTCACAATCTGGTCACAATCAGGTCACAATCCGGCCAAAAGCAGATCACTATGGGGTCACATTCAGGGCACAATCTGGCCACAAACAGATCACAATCAGATCACATTGTGATCACAATCAGGTCACAATCAGGTCACAATCAGGTCACAATCAAGTCACAATTAGGCCAAAAGCTGGTCACTATGGGATCACTTCCAGGACATAATCTGGCCACAAACAGATCACAATCAGATCACATTCTGATCACATTCAGGTCACGATCTAGCCACAATCAGGCCACAATCTGGTCACAATCTGGTCATGGATGCGTTATCCATACACTTCATGTCCCTGGTTCGATAACCCAATGTGATACGCCAGCTGTGGCCTCCTCACCAGCCGTGATATTACTTGTACATTGTATTTGCTAAGCCTAACACACTCATTCACTCACATTTCTCAATACACTTTTACAACTACTGACGTTTATGCTTGTGCAGAGTTGAAGAGATGCACATATATGCAAGTGTTGCAATACAGGATGGTCTACAACAGAGAAAAAGTTGAGCGTACGTCCCCTTTTCACAAATCTCAGTTCAGATCAACTTAACGCTAAGATCGCTTTGTGAAACGGGCCCATTAAATGAAAGATAAACCAGGATGTACGAATGTATAAACAAATGAACCCCGTGTAGATCCTGGTCGTGTTCATATGCGACACATGTACCTGTAAGACTGCTACAACGCTAATTAGAAACGTTTACACGACCTCACTTGTGACGTCCGCGTGCAAGGTGAACCTAGGGTCAACATAAATGTTACAGTCCATTGTCGCCTGACTAAACATGCTGGTATTCTTGTTGTTGTGATTGACTACACCTGTCACGACATTGCATGTACAGGTATGGTGTTGATGTATGTGTTGTGGATGGTGGTCGCAGCGGGCAGTATTGTTTTATGTAGACTGGAGTGTGCAAACGGAAATTACATTCAGTATTGATGGAGAGAAACACAACACATGTCAGTTGTCACTCATAGATCTGTGTTGAGTATGTACATACATATATACATCTGCACGGATCACGTTCATCGTCTTACATCAGCATTCAATCGAGTGAATGAGTGAGTGAGTGAGTGAGTGAGTGAGTGAGTGAGTGAGTGAGTGAGTGAGTGAGTGAGTGAGTGGGTGGGTGGGTGGGTGAGTGGGTGGGTGGGTGGGTGGGTGGGTGGGTGGGTGGTTGGGTGAGTGGGTGGGTGGGTGAGTGAGTGAGTGAGTGAGTGAGTGAGTGAGTGAGTGAGTGAGTGAGTGTGGGTTTGGGGTGAGTGTGAGTGGTGGGTGATCATCCCCACTGTAGTCGGAACTTATAAACATGGGAACCTATGCTGGTGTATAACAGCAACCAATGTCATTGTAACCTCCAGTGATGAGCACTGGTGATATAAATGTGAATCAGTAAAAACGTGAACAAAATATATATCGTTAACCACAGACCACACACATATTTCGGTAGAAGAAACTAAATACCCTTAAGTATATTGTGTATATTGTATTAGTATACAACGTTAAATATCTATCGTATGAAGTCTCATATCTGTCATATCAATATTTTAGCGATACCTCGCTATGATTTCATGGCAGATAGAAGCTTGCGTACTATCCAACTTGACAGGTAAAATATACATAGAATAGAAAAATTATAATGATCTCTTTTCTCATTTCCAGCCATATGATGTGGCATGAGCATGATAGCACATTACATTTTCTACTTTACACTGTGGCAAAATTCCTCCATAGTTTTAGAAATGGATATTAGATAAGCGACTCACTTTGTATACTATACATTTACATGGAGCGGATCATGGTGTTATGGATAGAGCGTCTGCTTGGGGAGCAGAAGGTCGGTGGTACGGTCCCCAGGTGGCGTCATACCAAACGACGTTTAAAATGATGCTTGTTATCCTGCCTGGAGCTCGGCATTAAGGAGATAAAACAAGGAATGGTCGGCTCGGAGCCGTCGGATGAGTACTGAGTCGAGTAGTCATGTTAAACTGAGCCATGGTTTGTCAGTGGATGAGCACTATAAAACTACAATGAACTGTATGTTATGGAGTACGACGTATCGCAGCTCAGATACGTACACGGGTGATCAGGATATTATATTCCACCGCGTCTGATATGATGTGTTATGTGTTGGTTAGTTTGTGGGCGGTAAAACATGTTGTAATTGTGTTTGTTGTCATTGCCAGTGGCAGCACATGATTGAGCTGCATGGTACAAAACTATCAAGTGGTGACCGGATTTTGGCCTGAGTCGACAGCAGAGAGAAGAGCTTGTAGATGGTTTTGTATTTGAATTTAGAGTTATCTGCCTTTGTTTATACGAACATGGCAGGGTTGATCGTTCGAGAAGTTTCTGCATGGGGCAGTTTCTAGGAGGCTGGCTGTACCTATATAACAGCGACAAGGGGCCAAATCGAGGCCTTTTCGAACTGACTTGTTTCTAACCTACATGTATTTGGAAACACCGAATTCCTGCCAGCGTCCAACACTATTCAAGATCTGAGACAGACCTCTTTCAAAACATTTGATGACGTTATTTGTAACATTCATTAGCGCGAAATGAGTGGCCTGTTTTTTAATGTGGCAGAAAATTACTTTGTCAATTGGATTCACTTTGTGATTGAAAACATATTATACATGTAATGTGTGTTTAAGTATTCTGTTTTCATTATTCATCGATCTTGTGTTGTCATTTACTGATTACAACATTCATTTCTTGGCGAACCGATTTCTGGGATAACCTCGTAACGTGTCTATTTGGAAACCACCTCAAACAGTTGTCAAATGTGGCTTTGTTGGTTTGCATCATGAGAAACAAAAGTAATTGCTATTGTTACATTGGTTAGTTTACATTGTTATAAATAACACGGTAATCATCACATATTTGTATTTGCATCAGTATTAGCATCAGCATCATCAACATTCTACAATTGTCTAGAGAAATACCATCACACAGGGAAACTGTGAGTCGTCCTTTGCACAGAAGAGGGAGGAAGACACATATGTTTTGTCACATATGTCCACATGGGAACATTCACTGCTCTGTCACAAAACCTGTCACGCCTCACGGGTCCATGACAAAGGACAAGTTGCCTTTACCTTGGGAAAAAAAACACTTGTCATGGGATGAACAATGTTTGTTTGTTCTCGATCACACTGTGTCAATATTATGCTATATTTTCCATTCATTTGGCAAAGTTTCATCTTGAATAGTACTGGGAACAACCAGGCCACTCGCCACTTACAAGTGGAGAGAAATATCTCCTTGTCAGGGTCAACGTTGAGTCACAGGTACTGTTGCCCAGTATAGGATGAATAGTTACACGAAGACACAAACAAGCTTGGTCTACCCTGCTGAACACGTGGAAGCACTCGTGATACGCATTAAACCTTTCGTCTTTGCAGCATACCAGACACAATGTTGTTGACTGAAGCACATTGTCATTGAACAGGTTCCTGACAGATACTTTTTGTCACAATTTCACACACATTAAAAGTTGTCACAGCTTCTTTACATACTCGAAAATATGGTGTGTCTACCACCTCGGATAAATTTAAAAAATAACTGTATGTGGTTGTCACCCAGAGACCCAGGGAGCATTGGTCGCCCTGTCGTCTAAGGCACCGCAATTCGCTGTGAAGAGTTGCGTCCCTTGGGCACTCCAGAAACCTATGGTCTTGGGTTCGAATCCGGGTCCGCCCGATTATGTTTCTAGGTTTGTCAGCACCGTACCCGCGCTCCTGTGTTTCACCGAAGTGGTAAACGTCTAAGGTCTGCATCACTTCGTGCTTTCCTCCCATATCGAGTTGACACGCCCTGATATAACTTGAATGTTCAAAGCGGCGTTATACCCAGCCCACTCACTTCCAGAGACGGGGGCATGGGTGGCCCAGTCGTCTAAGGCGCCGCGATTCGCTGTGCAGAGTTGCGTCCCTTGGGCACGCCAGAAACCTATGATTGTGGGTTCGAATCCCGGTTCGCCCCGATTATGTTTCTAGGTTTTTTCGAAAGTGTAGCGTGAGGTCTATTCCGCAAGTTGATATGAACAGTTTGTGAAGCCAACTCTTCTAGTTCATCTGTATTGTAGGAATAATGCTTACAGAGTTTTTAAATCCAATTCACTCACACATTGTAATGGGATTATTTTCCTTCATCCGTGTTGTCACGTGATTGAGCTGACACATCTTGATATAAACAAAATACTGTTCAAATCACTTCCTCAAACGAAGGATTATTGTACACGCTTAACAGTTTGCATGTATTAAGTACATGTACAATAGTCCATCTGAAAGGGCTAACTCCAACAGTCAGCCATGCGGACATTCTTTCAAGTTTCGAGGATGACGCTTTTCTACTGTTCAAAAGGGCGAGGACAGAGCGCGAAGATGATCCAAGATCAGAAAGATATTCAACATGCACTATTAAGAAATATATTGATAAAGTACATGATATGATTATCGAAAAAATATCTAACCCGAAGCTAAAGAAACTGTCTAGCAGGCATTGTGTAAATGATGATTGCGTCATTTCTGTTGTTTAGGACCTGTTATACCACAAGAAGAAAGTCATATACACCCGAACCACCAGAAGAAAGTCATATACACCCGTACCACCAGAAGAAAGTCATATACACCCGTAGATAACCAGGTACTCCGGGGAATCCCTGTTTCGGATCCCTGTTGACAACTGCTGAATACAATCTGCAAAAAAAGTAATAGCAAAATTTATGACATAAGCAATATATAACAAGTAATGGCAACCTTAACAAACCTCCTTTCTTCATTGAGTATAAGTGGGGGTTAGATGAAGGTAGGAAAGGGATGGGTTTGGGGGAGGGAGGCATGGTTACGCTGAATGCTGATGCAACACTTGATGAAGAGAAGTGATCCGTGCAATAGGTTATGCAGCTCTCTCTCTTCACGTCTGGTTTTCATCAAACCTTTATGGTTCTGCCTCAATAGACGTTACACTGCCTCCTCATCTACTCGCGCACCTCATTAACACGTGCCATGACCTATTTGCCCTCACAATATCTCTGAATCAGCATGCCTATATGCCCTGCACACAACATAGGCGCCACACCTCTCCTCCCCTCCAATCCCCCCGTCACACACACACACACACACACACACACACACACACACACACACACACACACACACACACACACACACACACACACACACACACACACACACACACACACACACACACACACACACACACACACACACACACACACACACACACTCAGTCATCTACCCCGTAATCCACCGATAGGAACATCAAAGTCGAACGATGAAGTAAAGTAAAAGCTCATTTGCAAACGAAAACGAGTTTTGAATAGCAGAATTAGATAAATACAATTTGGAGGAGAGTCTTTAAGATCGCAAGACTATCTTCATATGTGTACGCGTAACATAAATTGTTTTGCACTATATTGATCGTAATAGGATGCGGTCAATACATGTTGGCAATACTCAGGCAGTTCTTTCCATTATTAACTTTCATATACTATTTCCAAGAAGTTCACAGTTTCCTCTCATTTTGTTAGATTATATCATTTGAACGTTACACTCTCCTTCGATGGGTATGATCTGGGTTCGAATCCCAGATTCTCCCTCATTGTTTTGGCAGTAGTATACCCGTGCATGTGGGTTCCACTTAGCGGAAACGTCTTGACCTGCATCACGCTATTTCTATGACACAGCTGAAATACGAAGTGTTCAAAGCGGCGTTAAACACTCACTCACACTGCCTCGGTACTTCTGTGTGTTTGAGGTGGCTTGGTATAATTCGGGTATGTTTGTTATTTTCTAACCTTAACAGGTCGGATTTGTTGATGTGTTGGTAACCTGATATGCATAACTTGTCCATATGATCAAACTGTAAAACACTTTTACGATGTATCTTATGCACTAATAGGCTACTTGTGTAAGCGGGGGCTCCGTTGGCCCAGTCGTCAAAGGCGCCACAATTCGTTGTGCAGAGTTGCGTCCCTTGGGCACGACAGAAACCTGTGATTGTGGGTTCGAATCCCAGTTCGACCCGATTATGTTTCGAGGCGTGTCAGTACCATACTTATATATATATATGTATACAACATACACATAGCATCAGACATAGCATGACACAGGAACAGTTACTGTATCCAAAAGAATAACTAAAGTAGCAATAGCAACCCATGCTTGGAGTAAAAGGCGACTGTGGTTGTCGTAAGAGGCAACTAGCGGGATCATGTGGTCAGGCTTGCTGACTTGGTTGATGCATGTCATCGTATCCGAATTGCGTGGGTCGATGCTCATGATGTCAATCACTGGATTGTCTGGTCCAGATTCGATTATTTACAGACCGCCTTCATATAGCTGGAATATTGCTGAGTGCGGCGTTAAACAACAAACAAGCAAACAAACAACATAATATAAATATAAATCATCAACAACAGAGAATAATGAGTCTCGATTAGCTGCCGAAATTAGTTCCATCGGGCGTAAACGGCAAAATAGTGGTTAAAATTATGTGAAAGAATCACTGAAAAGCATTGATGACACTAGATGTTCGCCGAAAAGGTAAGCAAGTCCGCTCTACCTGTAGCACCCGCCGCTCACACAACTTGCATAACTAAGTACCGGTAAGTGATGTACTCCTGCCTCACGACGGCGGTCTGTAAACAGTCGTCTCCTGACCAGACAATCCATTGATGACCAGACAATCCATTGATGACCAGACAATCCATTGATGACCAGACAATCCATTGATGACCAGACAATCCATTGATGACCAGACAACCCAGTGCCATGATAGCGCGTTTACTGATTTTGTTTACAAGGCATTTTCCGTGTTTGATAGCTATTGTATTTATATCTAGGCTATACCCAACCAATCCCCCGACTCAACTAGAGATTGTCAGATCGATTCACACGTATAGTCTAACAAATGAACATACACAAGTATAATCACAATAGATACAACGGTAGTGTGGTTATGTTTGGGATAACATCTTAGTTATTAAATTGGTTCGGCTTAATCATGAAATATCAGGGAATATAATTTAACTACGTTCATTATTTCAGGAAATATTGTAACCATGAAAAAATCCAGTGCATTACCTGATTGAACCAAGCATTACACATAATCTCTGAAAATGATGCATTGTCAATAATTATAATTCCTATTGACAGTTTTCTAAAGAACCGCTCAGCATATTGATCTCAGTGTTCACATTACTAGTCTCTATACAGACACCCACACACACCCACCCACACACACACACCCACACCCACACACACACACACCTACACACACCCCCCCACACCCCCACCTCCCCACCCCCCCCCCCCCCCCCCCACACACACACACACATATATATATATCAATATATCTATCTCTATATATATATAAATAATAAAGTCCACGTTAATCCAACATCTTCTTTGTATCAGTTTCAGACATAGTACTTTCATTGTGTCATGACAGCTCTTCAGTGTTGGATTAACGTGGACTTTATTATTTTATTATATATTACATGTACACCGACTGAACATTTGCCTCAATTTTGTGTGTATGTATGTATGTATGTATGTATGTATGTATGTATGTATGTATGTATGTATGTATGTATGTATGTATGTATGTATGTATGTATGTATGTATGACATTGTATATTTATATATGTATATGTGTGTATATATATACATATATATATATACATACATACGTATGTAGACATACATATACATATACATATGCATAAACATATACATATACATATACATAGTAATCACGATGGGCACCGTTGGAGATAAATCTCATTGTCAATTGCAGCCTGCGCTACAAGGCCGTCGAGACGTGATACTCCACAGTGTGTGACATACCTGCAATACGTTCAGCATATAATTAGGTATGACACCTGTCAAGCCCAGGTGCGAAGATCGGGACAGTGATATATACGTGTACATCACTTTGACAAGTGTGCTTATGTGATCGCCTCAACCTGCATATGTCCTATTCCTTACATCTTGATAGAAAATGACGAATACATTGAAAAATGGAATTCCAGATGTCTACAATAAAGCTTGTTAACTGCCATCACATTGTACATATGCATTGAAGCTATGGACTCGAAATGGTTGATCTACCAATTAGAAAGCAAACCTAATTTGTTTGACACAAAACATGTATCTATTTCTGCATGACGTCAAACATAGTTTTTAGTCATCTTTATAAAAGCACGAAACGTCAAGGCCAGAGAGTAACCAGTCTGGATTACCCGATGGAACAGATTCCATTGGGTAAATAGCTTTGAAAACTATATGAATGGTTCACTGAAAATCAGTGATGACACCAGGTGTTCGCGAAAATAAGTACTCATGCCTTGCGTCGGCGGCCTGAAAACAAACCACTGCTTTTTTCTCATATATGTGTTTCAAACTCAAGTCTGCAATACGTTACTAAATCACATGGAAAAGAACCACGTTGTTCATAGTCCACGTTCACAGATATCCTCGAACATATCTTTACTTGGTAAATTTACTCAAACAACACATTAAAATATGTTATGTATATGAACGTTAAATATCTGAATAAAAGCCATGTTCAATAAAAACATCTCTGCTAAAAGCTGGATCGATTGAACGATTTCGACTATAACATGAGTATGTGATTATGAATCACTATCAAATAGTGATGGTACCAGGTGTTCGCGAAAAAGTGAGCGTATCCTGCCTCACCGGTGGCATCCGTCACAAACACATGCAAAGGCAAGTCAATTGTTCACCCGAAAAAGCACGGGAACATGTGGTACAAGTCGAAATAGGAATTTGCATCGGTCATCAATTTTGTCATGGATGCGTCAAATTTGGAAATGTCCCAACATGTCTTCCATAACCACCCACGCAGTCTCCCTGTGCAAGCAGCACACCTGAGCTAACGCTGTGACACTTGTCCCTTGCCCTGGTCGTGACTGCAGCTCTGTCGCATGCAAGGTAGACATCCAACACCACACAACAGTGTCATGTCTGTCGTACATTCCACAATTACATCAGTTTTGATCCTTAAAATGTGTTTATCCTGTTCAACAACCGGTAGAACAGGATGCACGTATTGTTAGCGAACGATGCACTTTAATTCTCAAATGTCAACTGGGTGTTTAGTTTTAGAAGTATAAAATGTTTTTTTTGTAAAACCGATTCTGGATACTATCATTGACTTCATATATACATGTATTTGTTTTATCGATTCTATTTCTATTCGCTGTATCTTACAGTGTTTTGTTTTGTTTGTTTGTTGTTTGATGCCGTACTCAGCAATATTCCATTTATAAGACGGCGGTCTGTAAATAATTGAGTCAGGACCAGACAATCCAGCGATTGACATCATGAGCATCGATCTACGCAATTGGGATACGATGACATGCATCAACCAAGTCAGCGAGCCTGACCACCCGATCCCGTTAGTCGCCTCTTACGACAAGCATGTGTTGCTGAAGACCGCATCTTACATTGTGAAACATGTATGGGACCACAATAGGTCTCATTTGTGTGTAATTAGGGGTAATTGACAAAAGTTGGTTTCCTGTTATTCGCTACATGTAGGTGATTGGTTTTACATTAGTAAGGCGATATGATGATCATCCTCGGTCGACAAGGTATTATATTTCTTTTCGATTATGATACAAATGTTGAGCCCATTTACTACCATTGTTTTGCTTTGAGCTCGAGCCGATTAGCACGACGCTAAACCATCAATCCAATCACATTAAACTCACAAGCGAGAGTTCTTTGCTATGTTATGAATATATGTGATGGATGTTGTGACGTCACGAAGCTATAGCGGCGAGTGGGCTCAGGTTATTTATCGTAATTGAATGGAAATATAATACTTTTGGGACTCGAGCATGACCATGTTATTTCTAATGTTGTAGAAATGTAATACTCTGAATAATCAGGGATGTATATATCACATGACGTAAAGTACCTACTTTGTTTGATGTTTAATGCCGCACTCACTAGGGGCTGGATACAGAAACACAGTAATGATAACAAGAAGACAGTTTCATACAACACAGTAATAACACCGAAATACCACCGCTGTGGAACCTGCACAGAGAGGGCGGTTTGACTCACTTCAGATGCATTGATTAATTGATTGATTGCATGTTGTTTAACGCCGCACTCAGCAATATTACAGCAATATGACGGCGGTCTGTAAATCATCGCGTCTGGACAACACAGTCCAGTGACTGACATCATGAGCATCGACCCACGCAATTGAGATCGATGACATGCATCAACCAAGTCGGCGAGCCTGACCACCCGATCCCGTTGGTCGCCTCTTACGACAAGCATAGTTGCCTTTTCTGTCAAAGTAGTGTGGTGACTAATAGCGTGGTGACTGCTGCTAAGGCTATGACTAGGATGTGGGGCGGTCGGGTAGCCTAGTGGTTAAAGCGTTCGCTCGTCACGCCGAAGACCCAGGTTCGATTCCCGACATGGGTACAATGTGTGAAGCCCATTTCTGGTGTCCCCCGCCGTGATATTGCTGGAATATTGCTAAAAGCGGCGTAAAACCATACTCAATCACTCACTCACTCACTGACTAGGATGTACCTATCTACTTCTCAGCAATCTCTGGGATATTCTAGCCAAGGACAACTTTTTCCGTTTCTGATGCTTCTCATATCTTCAATCCAAATGGCATTTCTAGGGTTAAAATGTAATCTGCTCATTGTACACGGTTCAATGCATTGTACATTGTATTGCATGTCATTTGCATGGTCATTAACATGAGACAGACTACATAATGTTGATTTGGAGCTAGTGGTTGGCATACATGTTTATGACAAGTCACGGACCGTCAATAATGACCATTATCCTGATGACTGGTTAGCAAAGTGCTCAATATTGACATCCTTGTGTAAATGTTATGTGAATAACGTTTCCTCGGTTAGAGAATAAAATACCAATATGAAATGATAATGAGTAGGAATAAGCCAAGATGCCGGACAAGTTCGCTCCATGATTCAACCTTAATATATCTTGTTGATATCAATTATTCCTTTCTCGCAGCATACACAAACCTGAGAACCATGTCACCATGTCTTGAACGATCCACACATATCCATAGCTAGATATTCACAAATCGTTATCAACAGCAGTTTACATTCCAAATTCGTTCTATTTAGGCCATCGAACGTATAAGAATGTAAAATGTCTGAGATATAGTTCACAAAGTTTCCATTATGAGAACTCGTCACTTAGGAGGTTCCAATTTTTTTTAATTTCTAGGCATCGCAAAGATGAAAAAAGGGAAACTCACTCTCTCTCACTCTACCTCCTTCACTATCTCTCCACGTGAACTCTCGGCGTTTTGAGACACATGACGTCACTGTGGAATGTAATGACGTAATGCTGTATTATAAAATCATGGATGACGTCATACGCTTCCCTCATAACGGAACCCGCTTTATAAGATGACTATGGGAAAAGTATAATAAATCGAAGCTGTTCTTATAGATATTGATCAAAGTTAATATTCAATTAACGTTGTACCAATTTAAATTGATATAAATACTCATCAAGAAATATATTCATACGCAATCAAAACGATTTCAGGATCCAATCATCTTACTGAACGTTTTCCAGCCAATCAGATTGCGGCACAGACATTTTACAATGGATGCTAAAAAAGCACTTGGATGATCGAGAGGAAATAATTAGAGTTCTCAGTGCCCCTCACATTATATTATCCTGGGTCACATAGACCGGATGTCGATCACACCTTTCACGGGTTTAATACAGAGATGTGTGTGACTGTCAACACAAGTTTGTCAACATTAAACTCGTGCCTACAATACACTTTGAATAATACTAGGGTCCCTTAGCGGTACACAGCGTCCTTTTAGAGTGACAATGCTCACTGAGGTCATCTGGGTGACGTTCATGTACACTTGGAGTGTGTGTGTGCTGTGACCATGGTTTTATATGTTGTAGCGGTAGATTTCAATTTTATTATCAAAAGTGTGAATAGTAATTTAACGAATATTTTTCAATGTGAAGTCGTGTTTAATATTTGTTTGTTTGTTTGTTGTTTAACGCCGCACTCAGCAATATTCCAGCTATATGACAGCGGTAAGTTTTTACTAGGCAATCCAGTGATTGACATCATAAGCACCGATCTACGCAACTGGGATACGATGACATGCATCAACCAAGTCAGCGAGCCTGACCACCCGATCGCGTTAGTCGTCTCTTACCACAAGTATAGTCGCTCCTTTCGACAAGCATGGGTTGCCGAAGACCTACAATAATTCTATACTCACTCACTCACTCACTCACGTTGTGTAGCTGATATATCGAGTTTCATGATTTTTTATCCTTGTGTAGCTGTTAAATTGTGTTTCAGGACTTTTTATCGTTGTGTAGCTATTAGATCGAGTTTCATGACTTTTTATTCTTGTGAAGCAGTTAATCGAGTTTCATGACTCTTCATCGTTGTGTAGCTATTAAATCGAGTTTCATGACTTTGTATCCTTGTGTAGCTGTTCTATCGAGTTTCATGACTTTTGTTCGTTGTGTAGCTGTTAGATCGAGTTTCATGACTTTTTATTCTTGTGTAGCTGTTAATCGAGTTTCATGACTCTTCATCGTTGTGTAGCTATTAAATCGAGTTTCATGACTTTTTATCCTTGTGTAGCTGTTAAATCGAGTTTCATGAATTTTGTTCGTTGTGTAGCTGTTAGATCGAGTTTCATGACTTTTGTTCGTTGTGTAGCTGTTAAATCGAGTTTCCTGACTTTTTATCCTTGTGTAGCTGTTAAATCGAGTTTCATGACGTTTTGTCATTGTGTAGCTGCTAAAATCGAGTTTCATGACTCTTTATCGTTTTGTAGCTGTTATCGAGTTATGTGAATAACCTCTTTCAATCGTTCAAAATGTACAGTCTCTCAATTACTCCTTATTTCGTCAAAATTTAAAACATATAGGGTTAATGCTCGTCAACGATGTCAAGCATCTTTTCAATCTTGTTTGCATAATGTTCTTTCTCTGTACTTTAATTGAGAACGACTGACCTGCACAACTCTGTAATCAGGTCACTGTGTACACGCTACACTGTATAGGGTTAATATCATTAAGAGAGGTCAACCATCTATCAAAAAAAGGCCGACACTACATTCAGTGAACGCTATGTCCCCTGCTCCGGGTGACAAGACAGCCCACCATGCACAGGTATTTACATTTACCTGTTGGCCCTGCTGACGTCACGACAGGTAAATACGCGGAGATAATCACTTTAACTAACCTGTAACATTTGGAAGGTTTGAAAATAGGGCGTCTGACGCATGTTCAACAGCACAGGTATTTGCAGAGAAGATTTTTTGAGGATCGTTCCCTTGAAAGGATAATATTACTTAAACTTTGAAACAGTTAACGAAATGACGCGTAGTTCAAGTCAGTAGTTTATACCAATGTGCCTTAAATGGTATATATCTGAAGATGAGTTGTCTGTCTTGGTGTGACTGGAATTTCTGCAAGTTTGCGATTATAAATTACCCATCACAAAACACACAGTAACGAACAGCAAGATAACAGAGGGAAAAGAAAGGGAAAGAAAGGAGAAATAAATAAAATATGTTGAAAATGACGTTAAAACGGAGGCTAGAGCTATGTCTCCAGTAGTTCAAAATGTATGCACAAGTCAGACCTCGGACGCTCGATCAGAGTAAAACTACATCAAGATAATCTAGTTCTATTTCGATATACTAAATGTCAACCTACCCTTTTTCGAGATACTTTTGTTACAGGCTTTTTGTTTGGAATATATCAGTTTGAGATATCCTTCATATATTTTACTTATTTGCAATGCAATACCTAACGGGACATGCCGAAGTTCGACATTCCCCAACTGAGATGTCTTTCGACTCATCCAAGTATGATATGCCCTTGTTCGAGATAAGCCAGTGTGAGTTTGATATTTCCAAGTATGAGAACCCCAATTGCCAAACAACCAAGTACGAGATCCCAAAGTTTGAGACGTACTTAATCCATTTTGCAATGTCTTCGTTTGCCTTATCTAACTTAAGGATCTCATTATATATGATATTTGAATTCTAAATATCTGAAAATCCCAACTTCGTGTGGTACATAACATTCCAAATGGAGCCCAGAACAATGTAAAATTTCCAGCTTGGAGCTGAGGCAATCTAGACTTGCCAAATCATTCTAGATTTGAGGCAGGTTCATTTCTAAATCTACTCTCCTGGATATGGGGGACAGACTACAAGTCTCCATATGAATATTGTTGTTTTCGCTGAAAAAGGTCCAGTAATTGAAACACTTATGCAGTCACCGTACCAGTACGTGACACTCAGCCTCCGAATCCTTAACACGTATTATACTTTAACATAAAACCCAGATTTGATTAAATAATGTCAAAAATGCATAGAAACTAACCTCGGTGCACTAATATTCTAATCCACAATTACTGCATACAAACGCACCCAACCATGAAGTGAATACGTCCACAATAAAACGCCGATGTCAAATTATACCCCTCACGAACATGTGTGGGTTATTGTGTATAGGAGTTCATTCACCCCTGGCAAGATGAGAGGTCGAGTAACATACATATATGTATACAGGGATGAATACCAAAGTGTGATCCCAATCACTGACCCGTGAAATAACGTGTTGAGAAAGGTATGTTCTGAGACCCTATATCGACTGCAGTCATTTTTCACACCTAACGCCTCTATTACCTCTTGTAATTTAATGCGTCAGTGTGTCACCTTGGCCCGTCCTTACACATAACGACAAGAAACCTCAAGCTCAATAGAACATATATATGCCTTGGATTGTATATTTTTCAGGACTGTTATTTTAGGTCGTGTTGCCTGTGTTGAATCTGAATTATTTCCGAGTTAACATTTGGTATGTAATGTAATACTGGATCCGAGCAAAAGAATAGTACGGAAGCCCTTTATTAAGGGAGACTTTTAGGGCCATTTGCTTTTTGTATCTCTGTCTCGAAATTCAAGATACTTACTTGAAATTTGAAGATGTTACTTTGAAATTTGAAGATGCTATTTTGAAATTTCAAGATGCATCAGATGACATTTCAAGATAATGATCTTGAAATTTCAGGATAATAAGTTGAAATTTCAAGACAATAAGTTATATTTCAACTTAATATCTTGAAATTTCGATTTAGTATGTTGAAATTTCAAGAAAAAACAAACAAACAAAAACAAATGTCCCTCCTTAGAATAGTGTTAATGATGGGAGGATTTATTCTATGACACAGCAAAGTATGTTGTGTGATTCATTCTGAAAACGTTTCATTGTGAATGAGGCCGATGTCGTGTATACTTTATACCACAGGTGGGCATATTTACGTATACCCGCGCTGTGTTTGTACATGGACGTATGATTCACATAGTTTACGGTCCGTTTATTCTTGACAACCATTTAACGTTGTGAACCATAAATCATCCAGTGTCCCTTCTAACATAATGACGTCAAACATAAAATTGGTTGTAAACATGAAGATACAATATGTTAGATTTCTCTTAATATGGGAGTGTAGTACTAGACAGCCCTTGTTACAGAGAACACCTCCCTCCAATATCCTATAATCTATTAGTCAATGCATTTCAACTTTGCAGAAAATCATATATGTATAAAACTACACTATAATAATTATTTCATAAAACATTCACAGTTGTCTTTATCGTAATGTGAAATTGACTGTTATAAGTGATATACTAATATACTTAGATGAAAGAATACATTTCCATATAAACAAAACTTGTTTACATACATATTCAGTACATCGGAATGATCTTGAGCGGAAATGTTTTGATAATTCAAGACATTCAACCATCGATTTTACGAAAAAACGCAAATGAGTGCACATTAGATTCTCGATTTTCCAATTTTCGGATGCACGGGGGACATCTGGGAATAGCTTCGTACACATGTGTATCTTCATAATACATATTGTATAGAGCTAACATTGCTACAATCACATTTGACGTGGCAAAAGACACATTGATATCAACTATTATATACTTCTGCGCTACAATAATTAACGGTTTATACAAGACATTCACGATATCGTAATCAGCTGAAGGACCTGTACTTGTAGATATGTCTGAAATGATTTATTGACCAAATGAGTGTTCAAGAAAGACATATGTCGATGACGTCATCGACACAAACCGTGAGGAGTATGGTTCGAAATCCATGTGTTCTCTATCCTCCATGTGTCCCGCCCCTCCCCCCATCCCCATTCCCACCCCTCCCTCCCCCCATCACCTACCCCACCCACACACCTCCCCCTTCCTGGTCCTGTGACAGACTGCGTGAGTCACGATGCACCATTGATTCCATTGTCCTCTGCGATGAACCAATTGATGGCCTACGGCAGACGCGGTTAAGGTTACGATAACCTAGTCTTTATAACTGAAGAGTGTAGTTTGAGCTGTTCAACCTGTGTTGACATGTTGCCCTTATTCTCGGTTGTAAAACCTTATTGCGTTCAAGGCAGTTATTTCTTATTGTTTTGACATTCTTGCATCTACTATTGGTTTCTGGAAGTTAGATATATGGATATATTTGTCAAGCAAGTATGTTAGGACTGAATGAATGAGCTTGGATTTATTACTATTTGGCATCCTTACTATGTGATAGTGATTCATAAACACATGCCCATATAGCATATAGTCGGAATCGTGCAATCGACTCGAGAGATTTCTGTTGGATATGGAAAGGGTTTTGTCGCTTTTTAAGCGTCTTTTGGCTTTATTCCAGGTATGGAGATCACAGAATGGGCTTAACACACTGTGCACCATGTGGGGAATTGACCCGGGATTTTGGCGTAAGAAGTCAACGACATTAAGACATGACCTCCCCTCAAATTGCTGGAGTGACATTTGCACAGTGTTTAAGGTAATGCTTAAAATATAGCATGTCACCACTCCGGGGTCTTCCCTGTTGGCTCCAAACTTAAATTCGGGAGGGTTAAGGGGATTAGGGCTGGGGGATTATACATGTTGTCTGTATCCTTAGAAGATGAAGTTGAAGTTGAAATTTGAGTGAACACTAATCACTCAGAACAGTTTTGATTACTAATCAAGTTGTGTTGTTGTTCCTGACTTTTCATGTATGTTCCCGTGTGTCCTGAGAATGTCATGAGTTTCAATTGATGTATATGAAATCTATTATCCTATCCTATCATGTCATAAATATATATAATTATATATAAATACCGTTTTATTTTTTTTTATCTGAACTATGTCTGGGTGTCTAAGGCGCCGCGATTCGCTGTGCAGAGTTGCTTCCCTTGGGCACGCTAGAAACCTATGATTGTGGGTTCGAATCCCGGTTCGCCCTGATTATGTTTCTAGGTTTGTCAGCACCATACCCGTGCTCGTGGGTTTCACCGTACTGGTAAACGTCTGAGACCTGCATCACTTCGGGCTTTCCTCCCACATTAAGCTGACACGCCGTGATATAACTGGAATACTGTTAAAAGCGGCGTTAAACCCAACTCACTCACTCACTCACTTAAGCAGGAGATGAAACAGACTATACTATAATCCCCCATTGTTCAGCCAATTAATACCTGTGTTACAACTGACTGCATCTGAGCTCAAATTGGAGATTTTGAGCTAATTGGGAACTAATCCACAGCGAACAGCGGCGCCTTAGACAACTTGGCCATCCGTCACCCCATTTTGACATGAACCCCAACGAAATGATTGCCTTTATTCATTAAACGTCTTGTATTTTAAAATAATTGCATATGTAGTTGATATTTGAACATCGAACGTCATATGTGCCTCACTGTGCCATGGACCGCCTTCGTAGCCCGCAGAAGGTCCGGGGTTCGATCCCCGGGCGCGCCATTTCAAAACTCGTTAAAAGATGCAGCTTGTATCTGTCTGGCGCTCAGCATTAAGGGTACTGGTGGGCTCGGAGTCACTATACTGTGTCTGAGTGGGGTATTTATGTTAAACTGCGGCATGGTATCTCTGTAGGCTTTAGCCCGGACAAGTACAAGCAGCAAACACACACACACACACACACACACACACACACACACACACACACACACACACACACACAGTCCATATATGTGACAGATACCCAATACACCAGTTGTCCATATGTGCAGTCCGTGTTAACACTCTGGAAGAGTCTCGTGAGCAGGTGTCATCTGTACGTCGACCAGATCGGCATTTTCTTTAACCAAATGGAAGAAAGGAATATGTTAACAATTAATTACTTCTGAGTCTGTAAGTCTATCATGGAACAGCGTAACAGCAATAGCTTTGAGTCAGTAAGGCCCGTGAAGATCCGAGGTAGAATAGGTCTTCAGCAAACCATGCTTGTCATAAAAGGCGACTATGCTTGTCGTAAGAGGCGACTAACGGGATCGTGCGGTCAGCCTCGCTGACTTGGTTGATACATGTCATCGATCCCAATTGCGTGGACCGATGCTCATGATATCAATCACTGGATTGTCTCAACCAGACCCGATTATTTACAGACCGCAGGTGGGATATTGCTGAGTGCGGCGGAAAACAACAAACCAACCAATCAAATGTAACTGTGAAAATACCCAAACAAGTCATTCCCTGATTGCGTATAAACGGACAATGGCTTGTTACTACATGTGTTTCTGGTCAGACATCACATGGTGTCTTTGAAATGCAGTCGAATATCGTCTTCTTTAACACGATATTGAGTTAAGAGTGAGTGAGTGAGTGAGTGAGTTTTGTTTAACGCCGCTTTTAACAGTATTCCAGTTATATCGCGGCGTGTCAGCTTAATGTGAGAGGAAAGCCCGAAGTGATGCAGGTCACAGACGTTTACCACTTCGCTGAAACCCACAGGCACGGGTATGGTGCTGACAAACCTAGAAACATAATTGGGGCGAACCGGGATTCGAACCCACAATCATAGATTTCTGGCGTGCCCAAGGGACGCAACTCTGCACAGCGAATCGCGGCGCCTTAGACGACTGGGCCACCCGTGCCCCCTATTGAGTTAAGAGGGTATAACTACATGGTCCCGATAAATCCTTCTCGGCATTCGAGCGGTCGGGTAGCCTAGTGGTTAAAGCGTTGAACTTCGCTCGTCACGCCGAAGACCCGGGTTCGAATCCCGACAAGGGTACAATGTGTGAAGCCAATTTCCGGTGTCCCCCGCCGTGATATTGCTGGAATATTGCTAAAAGCGGCGTAACACCAAACTCACTCACTCTCGGCATTCGAACTACGGATATTTTGATAGATGATCGATGGCCACTAGGACTTCGAGATTATAACGAGGTTTCAGTGAAATGTAATACAATCAAGATACCGACACGAACATCCATTCGCGTACTCCAATCAAGAAATGTAAAGGCATAGTATACTCCATAAGTCGTCCGTTATCGTATGTGGTTATGCATCTAGCTAATGTGAAACACAATGCCTCAACTTAGGAGGCCAGTTATAATCCTCTTATTTGATCAAAAAGCGTGTGAATACAGAGTAATCTACTTTCCATGCGACATCTGCCCATTCGAAAAACCTCAGTATAAGATTTCAACAAAGCAGAGTAAACAAAGTCCATTTTTAGCACAATAAATGCTATCGTCGAATATCCTCATAAGGTCAGATGGGAAGCACATTTGCTTGAGGCTACGTTTTTGAGACCCGCTCTGGTGCTCAAGTCAGATTGTTTTTGAAACATCAGTTCGACCTGTAAATATTCGAATCTGGACCAGATAATCCAGTGAGTGATATTATGATAAACGACTTCCCCTACTATTCAGCCACGTCATTGAGACTGACCACCCGATCCATCAAATGACCTCTTAAAGCCGGTAGCTGGGGACTTTCTCATTGCCGAATATGTCTTTAGCAACCCATGCTTGCCGTAAGAGGCAACTATGTTGGTCGTAAGTGGCGACCAATGGGATCGGGTGGTCAGGCTCACTGACTTGGTTGGGCATGTCATCGTATCCCAATTGCGTAGATCGAAGCTCACTGGATTGTCTGGTCTAGACAGAATGCGGTCATATAGCTGGAATATTGCTGAGTGCGGCGTTAAACAACAAACAAACAAACATAACCGGAATCCCCAGGAGAGAGATAGATGGGGTCATCTCGGAATGCCATCAACTATAAACAAATGAAACGTTTTGAATAATGCTAACGCTTTGGACTGATGCGAAGGGGTTGGTGGTAGCCAAGTGCTCAAAGGCGTTCTTCTGTCAGGTAGAAAATTCGGGTTCGATTCCATATATGGGTTTCATTGAAACATGCAAAGAATTTGGCCCATGGTCTTGAAACGTCGACGATCCTTTCCAACATAAATGAATACAATGTGTGAAGACCGACCATGGTTCCTTCCATTCCAGATCATTGGAGTCCAAGTACAGCGAAATAAAAGCGACGAACAATATTTCCATAATCATAAGAAATCTCTACTAAAGGCAGAGTCGATTGTACGATATTAATAATCTCATAAGCTAGTGTTTATGAATCACTATCAAATAGTAATGATATCAAGTTTTCGCGAAATACTGAGGGTATCCTGCCCTACGATGGCACCGGTCACAGACGCATGCAAAGGCAAGTCAACGTTAAAGGTACTCAAGGGTTGTCCGTGTATGTAAAAGATGTTTAAGGACAGCCGATTCTTCCATATGCGCTACAGTTAGACTGCCATGCCGATGACAGATTAACTATAGTATTTTGAAAGAATCAGTGTTCTTTAACTTCTTTTGAGTAGTATATGTAGATGTTCCTAACTGCCGACTGTGGTTCATTAAAAAGCATTTAATGTCAGCAACATCTACACATCATGTGTACATCTGGATCTGAACCTGATAAACGTAAAGACTGTCATTCAACTCCAGTATGAGATATCCAACAAATGTGTCCATGAATTCCCAAAAAAACATATCGATCGAACGCATCCACCTTTTTGAGAAAACGCGCGAACTCGCGTTAGAAGGCGTTAGCGTCTAATTACGTGGTGTGTTTGGAGTAAAAACACCTCAGATTTTCTGAATGTGCCTCACTCACAATTCCTGTGTCCACGACCGAAGCACGTTCCAGCGGCGCTATGACTCAAGCTTGTTTGGATAAGCAGTGTCGTCTTATCCAAGCCCAAGACCATTAAGGTGCATATTTACTATGTGTCGCATCATTACATTAGAAAATGTTGTTTTTTCTCATAAAAGTATGCGTTAATTGAATCAAAATGCTTTGATCGAACGTTTGTATTTTTTTTAAATTAATGAATGTGCAAACAAATACTGCACAGTGTG
The DNA here is from genome assembly GCF_023055435.1 of Haliotis rufescens. Lineage (NCBI taxonomy): Eukaryota > Metazoa > Mollusca > Gastropoda > Lepetellida > Haliotidae > Haliotis > Haliotis rufescens. The sequence goes on from NW_025964024.1 coordinate 822,357, forward strand.
GTCCACGGAGAAGTAACCTTTTACGGTTACGGTTTTTTAATCAAGAAGAAGATATGGGTATATTTATTTAACACGTGTGAGGAGGACTTACGTAATTCCGGTGTATTCTGGATGATTCTGGCGACGAACACGTGTTACCCGGGTATATTCATTCATGTGGGTGTACATGTCCATGTTTAGTACATCGTGAATAGTGAGCTTTTACATGCAGCGAAACCCCTCTTAACCGAAAACTCCTCCCTTCCGACGATAACCATAGAGAATGTCTACATAACTACCTATTCATAAGCAGTAAATCCTGAAACGTGGAAACTCGGACGTTTCGCCTAAATACTACTACTACTACTACTACTGCTAATACTGATAATAATACTAATAATAATCATAATAATAGTCATAATAACACCCTCACACGAAGAGTCATGTCAGACAATAGATACCACCACCCTCGCTGTTCCCTCAATCCCTAACTGATGTGCAGTGTGTTGATAACCCTGCAGAGTCCTTCGCTTGGAGGAAGTCGACTGGCCTTAAAAGTGAAACAGACTTAGGACCAGTCACTTCAAGGTCGAAAAAGCCAAAATGTGAATATCAAATGTAGAATATGCAATGAATTTAATGAGACTGTCCAACACATTGCCCAGCTTTGGTACAAACACGGTGTCATAAGCGACATGATGGAGTGGCTCGATCCTTTTATTACCGTCTTCACCATTCTTGTTGTATTGACACAGAGCTCCATCCATGGTACGACCAAGAATATGTTGAGGACACCACGGAAACTGATAATGTACAAAATTCTTTGGAATAGGCCTGTTTACAGCCTCGAACATATCCAGGCCAACAAACCTGATCTTGTCCTTTTTTAATAAATCCAACGAAATCAATTATATTTTTGAATTTTCTGTCCCATTTGATACTAATATGATGGACAAGATTCAGGAAAATCATGGCAAATACGAGGACCTCGCTTTCGAAATGCCATTCCAAGTACCAAGTTGTCCGACTCATTATTGTTCTCGGTGCCTTAAGTTTGGTACCTCCCAATCTGTTGACTGACATTGGGAGAGTACCCGGGTTTGGTGACAGGAATACAGCCCTTCTGACAATCTGGGTAATGCAGAAGGCTGCAGTGCAGGGGAATCTTCACATTCTCCGAACAGTTCTGCGTGGGTTTAACTGGGCAGCACTTCCTGGGAGACCTACATCACTTTGGGTTTTCCTTACACATCAGCCTGAAGGGCAGTCATATAACTGAAATACTGTGAAAAACGGCTTTTAACAAAACCCATTCATTCGTATCTTAATAGTGCATGTCTGGCATACCATAGACATACAAAAGAAACAAAACCGTACAATGTACGTTGACAAACTTTATGATGAGTGATTATGTCGTTTTACAGCTTTCCGTTCAAAATTCAAGGAGGACAAGACAAAATTATCTTTACATAATATGCTTCTATTTTCGTTCAGCAAGCATGCAGTCCCCAAAATGTTTTCAGATAAACGTTTTGTATGCGCAGTTGATCCTCACACAGCTGTGCTTCAGCTGTGAGGTCAGGGATGATGTCGACTTCGCGTGGGATGGCTCATAGAGGCAGGATGAATGCAAACTTATATTTATATGCATAATAAAACTACACAATGACTCGACATCCCATTGATAAGTTTCTGGCATATTCACAATTACTGTTGCAGAGCATTTAAGAAGAGCATCCTGTTTATTTGAATTGCAATGCATGAGAAATTTGTGAGGTTGATTTTCATGAATCTATGCGCCTCGGGTTAATCCTTGTTTGTAAATCTAATTCTTGGACTCGTTCAAAATGTATTCCATCGGCACAACAGAAATATTCATGATTCCTTTTAAGTAAATACTAAAAACATTTATACAGTATTTATGTCAGATAGATTCAGTTGTTTTTTGTTATTCCGGCTTTCCACACTTAAACCGTTTTTATGAGTATGTGGTCATGGGACAAACTGCAATTCATTTCTTCTATAAATAAAGCAACAAAACCCTTTCCATATTCATAATCATTCCCTACCAAAAACGGAATCGATGGTTCGATGCCAACTATATCATGAACATTTGTTTATGAATCACAATCAAATAGTGATGACACCAGGTGTTCGCGAAAAGGTGAGCGTATCCTGCCCCAGCGGTGGCATAGCAAGTCTCAGCAATGTTATTTATTTCTTCACATAACCCGACAACGTGAATATTTCCTATTGAACACTCACACGTCCACATAACGAGAGTTATATTCAACGATTTGCATATTCGTAAAAGATATGTATTAGTACGGATATTCATGAACATCTATTTAGTGCGAGTGGGAGATTAAGAGTAGTTCCCATACGAGTTTCCCGAGGTGGATGGAAACGTTCTTGATCTAACAACTGTTTAAATATACATATATACAACGTAACAAATTGGTCATAATCGCGTAAAACATGCACATCTCAAATGCAAATAAACGAGAACCATTTTGAATTCTATTCGGGTTAATGAATGCGTTGAGGTGCATGCATGTCTATGTCAATTTTGAGTATTACTAACTATATGGTTTAGTCTGTTTTCCTTTATAGAGTCGATGTTACGTTTTCATGTCCATTCCGAAATATGAAATCTGTACTTTACTCAGAAAGTGTTATCCCAAATATAACACGTGCTACATTTGACCACTTTCTAAATGGCATTGTGTGTTCATGACCGAAGTATGTAGTTTCAAACTGCACAGCTAATGCTTTATCATTCTAAAACTGCACTTCGAATAGGTGAGTTCAGATCAGGCTTTATACCCCATTGTGACCATGCAACAACCTGAGGTAACAATCAAATGACATTACTAACATTTCTACCACAGTTAGCTTGTTCATAGACTGAAAAAGTGGAAAAATGAGTTTTCATCATAAATAGACTCTTACATTCGTGTCGTTTGATATGAAATATATCAACTCGAGCTCGGGTGAGATTCTCTATATCAACTAATGTGTCCAATTGACTAAAGATTATTTTATCATTCCCATTATGACAGTTCACTCAACTGTGTCATTAATGCTTATGAATATACTATATCAGTCGTACTTCACGGGAATAAACCGAAATCATTGATAATGGACAGTACAGTACTATAACAGAAATTCTTCATCTTTCATTGGGAAAAAGGTAACAAATCCGTTCGAGGAAATCTTCAAAGGTGCAGAAACCGTGAGAAGAATTTTTGTTCAACGGAGAATGTAACGTGACGGCAATACACAATCAAAACAAACTCGGCGGTTCCTACACAAATATACATGATGCACAAACATCATATCAAACCACCATATCTCTTTCAAAATAATTCTTCCAAACAGAGTGAATATGGCGGCCATCTTTTCTACCGAAACTATTTTAAAAAGTATATCTCGATCGGTTCAGGTTTACAAGCCTAGACATTCTAATCTGTCTGTGGTTCTCAGTCGGTCAAGATTCACAGCAACTTGTAAATATTTGGAAGAGCTTATCGGTTTCTCTTCAACCTGATCCACATCCACATCAGAGGAATATAAATGTGATCTCAGATTTAATTACTTGCTCTTGCATTCTAGATAGACCCCACGGCCTAGTTTTTATCTGAACACTTCTATAAACACGATGAAGCTGTTTTTGCAACTGAATCCTTGGAGTCAGTGGTTGAACGGAGAGCATTGGTTAGTCACTGATGCGATTCAATGCAAACAAGGTTTGTAAATAATTAAATACATTATTAATGTGAACTGAGGATATGTGGCCCCGACTGAGGTTTATTGTATAGATGTTTATGTCAATGTTCAGTCATATATAGTTATAATGATAGCAAGTGCCGTTACTCAAGGATATTTGGAAATATGGGATATGGGAAACCGATCCGCAAGAAGGGGAGCACAATTTGCGCCAATGGGGATGTCTACTTCTTGCCTAAATGTCTATCCCTCAGATTTTACATAGATGTTGTCAATGAGGAAGTTCAGCATTTCACATATTTCATTCTCAGTTAACGTCAGATGACATTTGCTTTCATTTTTTTATAAATTGACGTGAACCTCTGAATAGAGATACGTTACTGTATGTGTGTTCACCACGTTTTGTTATAAAAGCCCAAGGACTTCCGGAATGAAGTTTATCCTTAAGTTTGTCATGTGGCATAGTGATGTACAGAGTTGAAAAATCAAACGTATTGGCTGAATGGGAACATGAGACAACGATGGGAAACTTTGAGACAACCATAAAGAAACTCATCAATAACTAAAGAGGTCTGTACAACAACCATATTAGAACTTTGAGACAACCGAAAGGGACCTTGAGACAATCATATGAGAACTTTGAGACAACCGAAAGGGACCTTGAGACAATCATACGAGAACTTTGAGACAACCGAAAGGGACCTTGAGACAATCATATGAGAACTTTGAGACAACCGAAGGGGAACTTGAAATAACTTGAGATAACAAAGCTTTAAGGCATCCGCAATTAAACAGTTCAATAACACAAGGGGACATGACAACTGAGGGAAACTTTAGACAACTACATGACAAACGTTGAGACAGTTACAGGGACACTTTGATACTTCAACGGAGAAACAGTTAGATTGACAGTGAGAAAACCACAGGTAAACTTGAAAATAACAACGAAAGAATTTAACGAAAATCTGAATTAAACATAGCTATGACATGGCTGTAAATTACAAGCGACAGGGCGCGTTCCATATTCATAAGAAATTTCTGCTTGTCCATTGTACAATTCCGACTACGTCATAAACATGTATTTATGAATCATTGTCCAGTTGTCCGGATGCCAGTTGGAGAGTTTCGAGGCAATGGAAGTTCAACGTACAAGCACACATGTGACCGTGTAAAATCAGCAGACCTGCATGTCTACACATATGACCTGATCCTCATTTATAAAATGTACACACAGTACAACGTTTTAGCCCTTTGTAATTTTCAAATGCATACACATTGAAAACAGCGTGCAGTTCATTTTACTCAGCGGTAGATAAATTACAATGCAGATTTGGCAGGAATAAAACAACCTTTCTGAACTAAGGGCGTTTCTGTTTGAAAGTCAGTATGAAAGTTCTAATGACAGTGCAGTTTATACAGCCTTATGTTTGTGGTGCGAGTGTTATGCAGTGGCTGCAGCAAGGCGAACACGCACCGCCCTATGTTAATTGCCCAGGACGCCAGATGTTGGGAGATAGTGAGGGAGCTTGAGAGGGACATCTTGACGAGTACAGATGCATGAGCAATACTCATGTAACTGTCTTGTCATATGCACTCACTCAATCAACTGTCCAAGGATGAGATAATACAGAAATAAAATTTATATATTACCTCTGCCGGAGCATACTACCTTATATGCTGAAAAAACATCTATTAAATTGTATGTTATGTAACTTTGGGTTGTTGAAGCGATTACAAATGATTTCCAAATGAAGTTATTGAAATACAGAGTTATACCTGTGAAGACAAATTTGAAAATTTATTTCCTAAAAAACTTAATTGATAAACGTTTAGACGATTGGCATGTTAAAAAAGAGGCGATATTTACATAGGTCGATGTCAAGAATTTGTGTGCGTGAAGGGAAATATAAAGGATCGAAGTAATAGCTGGCTATGTCAAAGTTTCATTTGACGAACAATAAATTGGGTGACACATGGTACAAAACATCCCGTATATATATTTTTGAGTGGTGGTGTGGTCACACGTTGGCTCCCACACGGAAATAAAAGCGACGAAACAAGCGGGTTCGAATTCAATTCTGTCCACAGATGCTATTTGTGTTCATTGACATGCATAGATTGTTTCATATACTCGTATATTTGATGAGGGTTCTTTGATACATTTCTCTTAATCGAGGAACGATAAGCAGATCCTGAGCATGTTAAGTGAAGCAACTTGTGTGCAGTGACTACCGCATATGGTGCTAATAGCTACTGTGTAAGTATATAAAGAAACAAGTGCTTTAATGTCAAGATTCTTTTAACCATCAGTTATTCCAACCATTCTGTAAAATGCTCACAAAAATCAATAAGGATATAACGTGGTAAGAGATATACACTTTTGTGTAAACAAATCACCACGCTAAGGACATGCAACATGCACATCTTAACATCATGAATATAAAGACAGACTTTTCTTCAGAAAAAAAACAAAGAAGTGCACAATTAATCTGCCTCTGGAATGCCTACATCATATTTTGTGTCACGTATTCTTTCTGTGCATTGCCTGGGGGAAACGCGGTCACGTTTCATTTGACCTTGTGGCGTTACAATCTTAGTCTCACTTGAGAACCCGCCGTAAAGTTTCCACGACCTTTCATCGAAAGTAGTAAATATGATAACAGTGCTCCAAATATGAGAGTGTTATAAATCAGCTCAAGAGGGGAAGGTGTTATATTTGCCCAGTGATCTGGATGTTCTCGACAGATACCATTGGTGTACTGACAGGACATTTGCTACACAAGAGGAATTAGTGATTCCGTCCTTTCTACAAAAATGTCAATTTGTCGCAACTACCGTGCTCCGAAATATGGTGATGCCAGAGACACCCAAATGAAGGTAAGATGGACTGTGATGGAATGACAGATGTATTGACCGACGATTCATTGGTTGGAAGCGAACACAGATACTGCCACAGTTCCAAACAGACAAAGACGGCCATGTTAAGATCCATTGAATGTGACGTTTAAGAATAGGCGTTTGTAATGACAGTCATGGCAATAGGTTTTGTTTGTCAAAGGTATATGAAACTGTTTCGTTTTTATTATGACACCAGTGAGACATTTTTATAGTTGTTTTTGTTTTTATCACAGCTGTAAGTCATATATATATAACCTATAATAACTATGTCGAATTCAAACAGTAGTAACTATAGGTTTTATAGGTCAGTGAATGAATAGGTACTGGAGTTACACATAACATTTTTAGCATACGTTCTTCACTTAAAATTGTATGTGACACAGGCTATCACAACATGAAACAGTTTAATGATTATTATCCAATTCGTATGGTTGAGTGTTTTGGTTGAGAATTATTTTTATCTGATTAAATTCAATCAAAACAGTTGAACGCAAGTAGAATTAATTCTTGTTCGGCAAGGGTAACTAATTATTTAGGTACCTTGAGGCTTCCATGCAGGGTCCATTTGCAGAGAACGACCTCAGAGCTACGAGTATCTATCTATTAGTCCATGTTAGAGTATCCAAGTAGCGCTATGAGCGCAAGTAGACGTTATGACGCGCCCGGGGATCGAATCCCCTACCTTCCGCTCTCTGGGCGGACGGCTGCCACTAGACCACGGAGGCTGTCCGAAAATCGTGGAATGAATAAGGGAACACTACCATGAAGTAGTGTTTCCTTATTTGTTTCCCTCAGTATATGTTGAAATTTTTAACCTTAAATGAGAGATATGTATTTTTCAAAAAACACATCACAGACTTATGTTAGTCTAGTAATCCACCTGCGCAACCAACTGCGAGCTGCGACCTGGTTCAGTGTGGGTCACAGTGCCCAGACGTTATGAACCACTGTTTTTCTCTGACACAGTTTCTATCAATTACGGGACAGACGGTGTAGATGTAACCCTGACTATACGGCTAATGAAACCTAATAGTATGACTATATCACACAGTAGCAGAGAAGGTAAACAATTTTTAAAATAAATATCATATTATGACTAATTATTAGAGATTGATTGATCTTTAGGACTACATCCAAATGAGTAAACTCTAAATACTAGACGAAGTTAATTTTAGCGCGCCCGTGTAAAGGCCATCCTATCACACCGCATCTGGTCGTGGCTAGGTATGGTCGGTGACGGAAACTAAACTACATGTATGTTACACCCATTTGCTAAAGCCTCGACAGTGAACTCGGGAGTGTCTCAAAGTCAACTTGAAATAATAAATACCAGATGTAAGAAAGCCTGGAGGTTATAGTGCACGAGCAAGCCATATCTATGAACGTCAATGAGTTGTAAAACATACCACAGTTGTCAGTGATCACAACATGGTGCATTTAACTGACGCAAGAGACACTTTCAAAGAGCGCAACAGTCAAATGTCAACAACTCGCGTTTTGTTTTTAACTTTTCTCCTCAGCTCTGTGGGGAGTATAATACTACCAGCTTAAGTACTTGTCTGTCGAGAAGCATATCAATATCATTTACACCTGCACTACTCAGTATGATAAATATATCTTTATAACTTGATAATTATCATCCTGTAGGGGTACTGATAGGCCATAGGAGTGAGGTTCTGCGTTTGACAGAATCATGTTCGTGGGTTCGAATCCCACATTCCCCCTGTTTGTTACACTTGCTTCAGTTGCGCGGGTTTCACAAATGTTAATTTATGACCCATTCTATTCGGTCTTCCCAGCACCTCCCCCCAACCCGTAAAAAGAAATCAGTGTGACATATGATAATTGTAAGAATCCCTACATCGTCCTCGATTAATACCATTGTCACTTTGACATTCAATCTACCTGACACGATCCGGACCACAGAATATAGATAGATGTGCTGATCTTAATATTGTAAATGTATGATTCATAATCACTTCATAAATTTATACAAACTCTTATAGATTAAGTCATTTTCCTATGCTAATCCTCTGGGCAGTATTTGAATGTTCCACTCATGTACATTCTGGTGTAATTGTTAAACGACAAACGCAATCTAGGCAAACACGGTCTTCTATTATGTACATGTATATCAATAATTCATTTTTTATCGAAACGATAATGGTCAGCGGTATTGTGTATATACGGTTATAAACCCGTATTATATACTTTAGTTCTCTAAGCTTTGGGGGCATTTCGACTTCCCCGTCGAGATAAGGCAACAAAAGGAAACAGAAATGTAAGGACAAATCCGGGCATGTATTCACTGACTCACGTTCCGCTAAGCGCCGACATACTCTACAACTGGGATTGGTGGATATCAAGGGGTCAACGCCCTAATACCAGGAACAAAAAAACCCAGCACATTCCCTTCTGGGATATGTTTCAAATGTTATCTAATCATATTAAAGATCCTATCGATCTGTAACAAGAGTATTCCATTTAGTTTCAAAATTAAGTACTGTTCGAGGAATAGGCTGTTGTAAAGTATGTTCTGTCCATGTTCATATATATATATATAACCAACATAGATAACGCCAATTACATACACAAGCATCATCAAGACTGTGAAGGAAGAAGACTGTATATTCCACGCCGACCTACGCCTCAAACACATAAATTGAATGATATCATACCTACGTTATAGTGTGCAATGAATGCGAAATATATTAGGTATATATTCTGAACAATTTGAAGTTGTAAAGATCGGCAGAAAATTAGGTTACAGTATTCTATCATTACATGCTCACGCGGCCGTAACCTTGGACGTTTTTCATCTACACCCAACTAACAAGTAGACCTGGTCGGAAGTGTGGGTGAGCACATAGGCTGCTACCACATGGCGGCCCTGCCCTGTTTGTAGAGTCTTCAGATATATCAATTTATCATTCCCTTACAAGGGAACTGTTTGCCCATATCAACAGATTTATAGCTATCTTAATGTTGTTTTATGTTGTCAAGTCAATGAATCTGTACACATAGGTCACAGCAAGCACTAGAAGGACAATAAATCTGTCACAATGTCAAGCTAACGTCAAAGTGACGTTAACGTTGGATCACCGATGAAACGCTGTGATGTATCATATAGGCTGCACTTCGTCCGATGCCAAAGAAATATATCCGATGTTATTAGTATAGGTTGACATGTATCCTCCGGTTAACAATGATGTATTCTCATTTCAACCAGCATGTACACGGTTTCGTTCTGTGCTGATATGCTGAATTAACAGTTCTTAGAATACACGTGTAACGTGCGTATCCTACGCACTGTGCACTACTCAAGGGTATTTTGTAGATGGACATTAGAAATAAGTGTCAATAATGCTTTCATAACTGAAATATATCAAATTTATCTCTTGCTTTTTCTCAGAAGATATTTGTTGGAGAATGAATACCAAATAATACTAACTTTCATTATCATTACACAAAAATTATATGAGACGAGACTATTTATGACGAATCGTCAGCATGTGTATCATGGCAACTGACATATATTCGCATAATCGTGTGTGTTAGCGATCCAGAAGCGCTTTTACTTGGTTATTAATAAACAGGCACGGAACAATGCTTCATCCTGTATAACCCAAAGCTGAAAATTTTATAAATAGACTCAAGTACAACTATTTTACATTAGAGGCTGTCATTCTGACAATGATTCTTCACACCTTGTCCTGACGTGTTATCTAAATCTAGCCCTAACGGCCAGTTAACATGATTTATTGTTTTTACAAAACGGGTTTCACTGACAGGTGTAGCAGATGTCTGATAAATATATGTAGACAGCGTATATGAAGACACACTCTAGTTTTATTAACTAGAAATCAATGAAAATACCTTGAAATATATGCTACGATTCATAAATAAATTTGCTCAATTGGAATTCTGGAGAAAGATAGGTCCCCAGCACACCATGATGAGTTAACGGGATTGCGTGTTTACAGTGTGTGATCTAGCGACATATGTGCCATCAAACACAAGCGTCGGTCGTTGCTCATGTTCTCAACCACTGGTTTGTCTTGTCATGACATAGTTATAGACCGACAAGTTAATGCTGGAATATTGCAGTGTCAAAAATCATTCACTCACACACTCATCGGGTTAATTATTTCGTACTGCTTATGTCAATGCCCTTTATTCAAACAATTGAAACAGAATTGAAAATAAACTAGTCGCAATACTTTGATATACGTCATACACACATACAGCGATTAATAGTAATCAACTGGTACTATAACGGGCTTTGTTAAACGCAACGTTTTATATGAGTATGAGTTATAACAATACTAGGTATTCAGCAAGGATGGCTATTAGACCCCTATTTCTCCATATAAAATAAGCACCGTACACATGCATCATTTCTACACCTTACTGTGTGGCATTAAACAATCATACTGCGTCTTTGTTGTACGGACACGGATGTAATAACATACATTTTGTTGTACACAACAGAGGGATTAAGCTGCATTGGCAGTGTAAAAACGCGTAGATATACGCTGTTCTTGTTATGGTATAGACACATACAAGTGACGTTCACACCAAAACCTCTGCCAATGCCTACTCTGTGAATAAATTTAAACAAGCTTTAGGAATGTTATCCATGCAGGACGTAAATCAATGACATATTTATCACACTCGTAGGAATTTCACGCGATATGGAAGCCCATTGTAAACCCAACCCTCTTGTGGGGTATCATCTAGCACTTCTCATAACCACAGTTCCTCCTGTGTAAGGGACATATGTAAGCGATCCATTATAGCATATTTCCGGCGACCGGTACATACAGGGCGTCTGGAATTGACCGATAACACTTGTGGTTTAAAGTTAATCCAGTGCGCCCAATTTGTTGCAACAATAGTTTCTCTTTGTGGGCTTGTACCTTTGTCACCTTCTATATCAGTCGTGACCTGGCAAAAATATGCACATATAATTTCATTACTGCTAAGTCTTTTATTTGATTCATGTACCGAAGTGAAAGGTCACAGTGTCAGCTTTGTTGGGTGTAAGTGTTGGCCAGGAAAAGATCAGACGTACACATACGCAAAATACTGTTAATCTGAATTATGTCGTTACAGTATATATAATAATTGGATTAGATGTAAACCTCTGACATATCCGTTGATAAGCCACAGTTTTCAATAAGCCGCTTTATGGACCGACCATTTTATATTCGCGGGGGAGGGAGAGTGTGTGTGGGGTTTGTGTGTGTGTGTGTGTGTGTGGGGGGGGGGGGGGGGGGGGGGGGGGGGGGGGTAAATGCTTGAAATATTTACAAAAAAATATGCTAGAAATATATGGTTTTGCAGCTGCAGCTGAAATAATATCTAATCCTTATACCAAATCCCAGTCTTGTAACATCCATTGTTTATCTAATCCTTGAATGTCAAGAGTTATCTGTTAATTGTCCCCTTTACTACACGGATGCCTTGTGTGCACAGCCGATGGCCTTACATGGATATGCTATTTGAGACAATGTGTATAAACATATCCGTGTTCACCACAATGTCACCGCCATGTCATAATAATCAATGCCTTTCACTTTCAAAATCTTTCGAGTATATGGAGGCAGGGTGAGTTTGGCAGCACATTATCTTTACCACAAAGTGACTGTTTTCACGTTCATATTACGAAGTTGAGTAGTGCATTATGCACAAGTACCTGTGCTGTTGTGTTTTTATGACTTGTTCCCATCGATTGTTGTATTAAAAATGTGTATTAAGAATATTATCACACCTTATGCAAGTTAGACGATGGAATAGTGAGATGGACTAAGAGGATGTAGAGAGGGAGGGATTGAAAGTAACTTAGAGAGAAGGGTATAACAGAATAACAGGGAGAAGGCATGAGAGCAGATAGAGAGAATGTGAATGGGAGAACAGAGAGAGAGAGAGTAGAAATGAGAGAATGTAGAGTGTGTGTGAATGAGGGATTATAGAGAGAGTGTGAATGAGATAATGTGGAGAAAGAGCGTGAATAAAAGAATGAAGAGAGAGTGTGAATGACGGAATGTAGGGAGACTGTGATTGAGAGAATGTAGAGGGTGTATGAAAGAATGTATAGAGAATGTGAATGAAAGAGAGCAGAGAGAGTGTGAATAAGATAATGAAGAGAGTGTGAATGAGAGAATAAAGGGAGGCTGTGATTGAGAGGATGTAGTGAGAGAGTGTGAATGAGAGAATGAAGACAGTTTGAATGTGAGAATGTGGAGAGAGTGTGAATGAGAGAATGAAGGGAGGCTGTGATTGAGAGAATGTAGAGTTTGAATGATTGAATGTAAAGAGAGTGTGAAGAATGCAGATAGAATATGAATGTGAAAATGTAGAGAGAGTGTGAATGAAAGAATGTAGAGAGTGTGAATGACAGAATGTAGAGAGTGTGGATGAGAGAATGTAGAGAGTGTGAATGAAAGAATGTAGAGAGTGTGTGAATGAAAGAATGTAGAGAGCGTGTAAATGAGAGAATGTAGAGAGTGTGATTGAAAGAATGTAGAGAGTGTGTAAATGAGAGAATGTAGAGAGTGTGAATGAGAGAATGTAGAGAGTCTGAATGTGAGAATGTAGAGAGTGTGTAAATGAGAGAATGTAGAGAGTGTGTAAATGAGAGAATGTAGAGAGTGTGAATGAAAGAATGTAGAGAGTGTGTAAATGAGAGAATGTAGAGAGTGTGTGAATGAGAGAATGTAGAGTGTGAATGAGAGTATGTCGAGTGTGAATGAGAGAATGTGGAGAGTGTTTGAATGAGAGAATGTAGAGAGAGTGTGAATGAAAGAATGTAGAGAGAATGTGAATGAGAGAATGTAGAGAGTGTGGATGAGAGAATGTACAGAGTGTGAATGAAAGAATGTAGATTGAGCGTGAATGTGAGAATGAAGAGAGTGTGTGAATGAGAGAATGTAGAGAGAGTGTGAATGAGAGAATGTAGAGAGTGTGAATGGGAGAATGAAGAGAGTGTGTGAATGAGAGAATGTAGAGAGAGTGTGAATGAGAGAATGTAGAGAGTGTGAATGAAAGAATGTACAGAAAGTGTGATTAGAAGAATGTAGATTGAGCGTGAATGAGAGAATGTAGAGAGTGTGAATGGGAGAATGTAGAGAGAGTGTGAATGAGAGAATGTGGAGAGTGTTTGAATGAAAGAATGTTGAGAGAGCGTGAATGAAAGAATGTAGAGAGAGTGTGAATGAGAGAATATATAGAGAGAGTGTGAATGAGAGAATGTAATGGCGAGGAGGAAGGCAGAAGTACCGAGATGCAATTGAAAATTGGACTTGACAAATGAAACACAAACGTTGTCAAGAGTTTACAAGACTGACAACGGTAGTCGCTACACCGCAAACGTAAAGTCCATACCACACCCATGACACTCGTAACAAATACATCGACCCGTGAAGATCCTGGGTAGAATAGGTCTTCAGCAGCCCATGCTTGCCGTAAAAGGCAACTATGCATATGCTTATCGTTAGAGGCGACTAACGGGATCGGGTGGTCAGGGTTGCTGATATGGCTGATGCATGTCATTGTATCCCAATTGCGTGGATCGATGCTCATAATGTCAGTCACTGGATTGTCTGGTCCATTATTTACATATAGCTGGAATATTGCTTAGTACGGCTTTAAAAACCAAACAAACAAACATCACAATTGAATATAACTATTTAATTCCAGTTTTAGCCACTATTAAATATAAATGTATACTTTCATTTCCCCGGCAGTTTATACATACTGTAGTGATAGATTGATAAGGAGCTGGATTCGGGGTGACAAGACAGAACTGAAATAGAACGAGGAAATATGGAGGCAGAGGGGTTAGATGAGAAGACAATAACGAAAAAAATAGAACGTTATACTGAAAGAACCTCTTCCTTGAGGCTGGATAAGTTCTATTCTGCACCATTATGTTATGCATGCTCAGAGAAGATGTAACATAGCTTGACAGTCCATCCACGAAGCATTATCATGTTCCCGTGGGCGTTAACTATGTTAAGTATCGAGTGATGACTCGTGTAACAATAGTGTAATGTGTGGGGTGTTGGCTGGTGTGTATGTAATAATAGTGTATGGTGTTGATTCGGAAACAGCATCATTATGCGGTGTACACTTCCATTATCTGCAAGCATGAGGATGGAGTACATTCCATCGGGTGGGGCATCCGAAGGATAGTATCCTGTACACGAATCGAATATCGTTATTAGTACGTCACGTAGGGTCACCCTAACAACTTCACACAATAGTGTGACAACAGCAATCTTAGCAAATCAAAACTGAAAATGTACAATGATAATGGTTTCATTAATAAAAACCCGTAGTGACATAAAGTGACCTTTTATATATATATTGAATAATTTTATTTCTATCGACGGTAAGGTTCAATTTATCCTTGCTCCAAGTTCAGGGATGTATAGTTATTATGTCAACATGATAGGCAAGTCTGGAGGAAGCTAGTCTTCTATATTGACAACATGTTCTTATTAAGTATATAGTTCAAGGATTATGATTTAAACTAATAATCTTTTCCTCAAAGATTTGTAATCATTGCCTGGGAGACTTGTGCAAGTCTAGGGTCAATAATCTTACACCCCCCTCACGTATTGATTTGTGAAAGTTACTATTATCAGAAAAGTACAAATGCGAATGGCGTACATATAAATTAATTAAGGATAAGAATTTATGGATGAAGAACTTCTTTGTTACAATTAATTAGCTCTTAATTGTAAAAAGAAGTTGTTCATCCATAAATTCTTATCCTTACTTAGTACTCCAACATCTAAATGTCTATCAAAGAAGTTATATCAATTAATGATGTAACCTGGCCATATTCCCGAAGCTTGTGACTGTCTCAAAGTGTGTGATTAGTCTTTAGGTAGATATATTCGCAACCAGACGCTGCCTTATGAAACGGAGACGACACCTAACACATCAGGGGTTAATGACCCAAGCCGACAGTGACAATCAAAGCGAATATTTTCAGCCTTACGTGAGATAATCAAGAAATATGAGATAAATATGATGACGCGTATCTACCGAGAAAAGCCATACTCCAATTAACACGGGAATCAATAACAGGCGTGTCTCATTGATCGGAAACCGCAATACTACCATAAATGGAGAATATCTACGCCGGCGGAAATTGTTGTGACCCGCGCGCGGACGAACCTTCTAGACGCAGTGACGGTTTGTTTTCTCACCGTTCTATTCAACTCGGGCCCGCATTGAAATATCTCAGTGCGCGACGTCCGTCTTTCTGCCGTCAGGGCTCCTCCCAATGTTCCCCAACCGCCTGTCCCACGTTTAGTCACGTGACCGTTGATGAATCATTGGCGCGCCTAAATTGTCGTCTGTACATTTAGCCGAGCTGAGCGAGATCAGAGCAGACGATACTTTTGCGCTGGGACGTCAAGTTTATTTGTGCTTACATTGATTATCATTCGGATACCTGTACGTAGGAAAGATGTCATACAGAGCCAACAAATCAGGCCTTAGCGCCGAGACACAGGATAAGGTATGATAATTCTTTCATTTTTTAAATATTCAACAGGTTGTCAGTGTGGTATAATTGTTTCCGCGATGGTTATAGATTTTATTGTGAGAAACATTGGACGACTCGATGACAAAAATGAAATTTAAATGTGTTATTTTCCCAAGTGACAGATATTTCATGTAGGTCAGACTGTTGGAGAGTGCTGTGCATTCCTCTCCAGCTGTTATCAAGACCGGCTGTATCCTGTAGCGATTCACGGGATCTTGGGTCTTTCAATAATGTGGCTCTAAACCAATGAACCAACACACTGTTTACATATTTTGTTCACGGAAATTGATTTTACACATCTGCAGTGTTTAGGTGGATACTCAAACAGTCAAAATGAAAACGCTTGGTAAACCGTTTAATTTTCGCTTGTCAAAGAAGAAGTTTTCAAATTCTGAAATAGGACACACCTACAGTTTAAATAGAAACAGCTTATATTACTTACATTAAAATAGTTGATGAGGAATGACGCCTCCTTTTTGACATGTGTTGACATTAAATCCACCTTAACGTATGCAACACGAATATGTACTTTCACGTTTCGTTAACCCTTTAAACAGTGCACGAGTGCTTATCCAATGTTTGCTGAAGTAATCTATTTGCACCCCCTTATTAACGATCAAATGAGCCAGTGTCAGATTTGCGATTGATTTTGTTCTACCTACATATTAACACCATTTACTGCTTCAACAAAACTAGGGGCACGGGTGACGCAATCGCTGTCTGTGCAGAGTTGCCTCCCTTTACCTATGATCGTGGGTTCGAATCTCAAATTTTTATCTGATTATGCTCCTACGTTTGCCAGCACCATACTATTCGAACAAAATAGGTTGTTGAGCCTCTTTCTAGATTCCCTTACTTGCAGTGGTGTTATTTGAGTGGATGTGGATATCACTAGGTTATCAGTCGGTGTGTGATTAAGATTCAGTTATCTGTAGAGGAAGTACTGTACGAATCACCATTACAACCCTTATCCTGTATGGACGTATACCAAAGCACATATCAGGTTCACTACATACAATAAACGTGTATACCCGTGAATATTCCGGGGTAGAATAGGTCTTTAGCAACCCATGCTTGCCGTAAAAGGTGACTGTTTGTCGTAAAAGGCGACTAACGGGATCGGGTGGTCAGGCTCGCTGACTTGGTTGATGCATGTCATTGATCCCAATTGCGTGGATCGATGCTCACGATATTAATCACTGGATTGTCTGGTCCAGACTCGATTATTTACAGACCGCCGTCATATAGCTGGAATATTGCTGAGTGCGGCGTCAAACAACAAACCAACCAACCAATAAACGTGTATGTGATTTCAAATTCACTAAGTGGGGAGTGAGTATGGTTTAGAAATATCACGGTGGACACCAGAAACGTGCTTCACACATTGTACCCTTATTGTGAATCGAACCCGGGCCTCGGCCTGACGTGCGAACGCTTGTACCACTCGACTACTCCACTTCCCTGAGCATGCATAGCATACACCTGCGTGTGTGAGAGTATTGAAGGTATAAATAATACCTTTTGAATTAAGAAACCGTTCGGCTTCACGTTTCAAACTAAGCTAAAGAACTATTGCATGTCGGGTAAAGAACATTCATCTTCACAACGTCCTTCACAACTACAGATACGATTTCACCTTTGTGTTGCTGATAGCCTTGCCCTAGTGATATCAAGCTGCTGAACTGATGTTTACTTAAACGTCATCAATGTTGAACTGAACATTTATAGACAACACATTTATAAGGTACAAGAAATAACATGTTCACAAGTCATATTAACTTTTCAATACAATATAGTCTTACGTGATCGTTTGCCGGCCCCAACGAAGGTCCGTGTTCGATTCCCCTGAAGGGTGCAATATGTAAAGCCCATTCTGGTGACCTTGTGGGGATATTGCTGGAATATTGCTAAAAGCAGTGTAAAACCACTCTCACACACTCTAATAACATTTTGTGTCGTACAGGTATGGTACGTATGCTACATGTCAAAGTAGCTTATGGACACCAGGTTCTGTAGAGTGCATATTGACTGTCTGTTTACCTGTCTATTCACTGAACACCGCGTGGTAGTCTGCCTTGGGAACATTATTCAGTGTCGACGCAGCCCGAATCCATCATCTTCCACATGCGTCATGTTTCAAATAGCTGCATAATTTAGTCCTCAATATTGCGTACTGAAATGTTCACACTGAGCGCAATGTAAAGACCCTTCAAAAGACGTTTAGCTTGCTCGACTAGACGATTCCAGCATGTTGCTTGTATAGGATTACCAGGTATCGAGAGGTTAACGCTTGGATTTATCTTAGTTTTAAAGCAAAGTATGGCGACACTGTGTCTACTTTATCCTGAAACTAATGTGTGCAACTATGCGAGCAATATGACGCAAATAAATTACTATCACATACATGTTTTAAACTTTATTGTGTGAATAGTTAAAAGAATAGGACAGAGTCGCTAACCTTGTCTAAGCCCAGCCTCGAGAACTCTCACCTACTTCTGTAACATAATAGCAATCCTTTAACCATTGTATTCCAGTCGCCTCCTCATCCCAGATTTCCTGTGGCTCTTCCATCATGTCACCTTTTCTTCTACAGAGGACAAATAATTTGTGAAACAGTGACACGGGTGTCATTCACTTCACTTAGCTTGTGTGGGGTTAACTGCTTTTCAACGCACGACTGGTTGCCACCTCCATGCCTTTTAATAATGTATCATAAAGTTCACTAGAGTTTATACAATACTAAACCCATTTAGAAATACCGAATGCACGACAACGTGTGATATGGTAGGAGTTGAACAAGCAACAACCTCAACGGTGAGTTACCATACATGTGTATGGGACATGCAGAAAGGAGCTGCATGTTTGAGGATTTGGTTGAGTGGATGTGTGTGGGTGGGGGGTGGGGGCATTTAGATCCTTTTAAAGGAGTTCTGGTCATTCAGCGCTGAATTTAAGAACATTCCAGCCATATTACAATGGGGGACTCACAGGTTGTTAACCCTTGGGAAACCACATCACCCATTCAGGGGAGATGGGTTAATTTAGTGGCATTCCACAGATACAGATGTGTAAACTGATACCTCCATAAACCGTTTATACAGAAACTTTTATCAAAGAATTTGTAGAGTACGTTATAAAACTACAGGGCATCAGTCGAAAGGTCTTCACAAGGGTGTGTCGCTGAACCCTTGATAGTAATCAGCAGGTCTCCTATATCGCGCGTTAAGTTGACGGCTTCCTCGTGTCAAGTAGGCAAACAAAGCAAGCAACTCATGAGCCACATGGAGGAACACTATTATAGACAGAAGTATTAGCATAAGCCCAATAATAAAACGCAGCAAAGATCATATTGCTTTTTATCGCTTTCGGATCAGATGATCATTTTACTCATCCAAAAAAGATACTTTGTAAATTTCATGCTTTGATATGCCTTGTTCAATCTTATTGTTGGGAGACGAAGTCACTATCGAAGTGTTTGCCGACAGGGAAATGAGTTACACATTTCCGTCTTTTGTGTTGTTGCGTGGAAGTTTGGGAATCATTTGTATACACATGGTCATATCATGACATGGTTTTTGACCCCGAAATGTGGACATGCGAAATGTAATTTTGTTTACCGTTCTGTTTCTGTCATCGGTGTTTCTGCTCAGTGTAATCCAGACAATTTTAAAACACATTTGTTGTTCAATATTATTACATGTCTATAATGGAATATCTTCGGTTGCTATTAATGATCTGGAACACTCGTACTTGGCGAAAGTCTTATTAATTAACTGTTGAGGAGATACAGCCCTGCAATTATTACCAGATATAACAACTTCATTCTACCAGTGGTATCGGATGTTTGAGACACAAAGTCGTAAAGAAATGGGCACTGAGGTTTAACCTATGTTGATAAAGAGGTTTACAGTGATTGGTTGACCTCTTGTGCTGAGTCTAACACGCCACTTTTCCCACTCAATAACCCGGTATTATTATTATCCCGTTCAATTATAGGGTAATTGAAAATCAATCTCCTCGGCATCTTGCCATATAAATGACAATAAATATGAAAATGTCAATATAGGAGGGATTCCTAATGTTTGCTTTGCACGTCAAAGATAATGTAAATGTAAATGTAGGTGTACAAATAACTAAATGGTTTCTGTGTACAACGTTTCCATATATCTATAGTTCATGCATATTTGGTTCATAGTTGGGAGGGGGCACGGGTGGTCCAGTCGTCTAAGCCACAGAAGTTCCTTGTACAGAGTAGCTTCCCTGGCGCGATCCAAAAGACAATGATTCCAAGTTCGAATCCCATTTCGCCCTTATTGTTACTGTTTGTCAGAAACTATCCGTGCTTGTGGGTTTCACCAAAGTGGTAAACGTCAAAGACCTCTTCACTTCGAGATCTCCTCCCATATCAAGCTGACCCGCGGTGTTCAAAGCGATGTTAAATTCAACTCACTCGCTGATAGTTATGAAGTCCAAAGGCATGTGTGTTTTATATGCTCTAATAGCAACGGGTAAACACCGTTCTACAACATTGCAATGTGCAAAGGCAATCTTTGTCCGAACTGTGGCACATAAAGGGTTAATATATTAACATATTCACTTGACTTCATGTCCTTTTAAGAGGGAAGTTATTTTTCCTGTGAGAACTATTCACCTGACCTAAAAAAATGGTGGCTTGTGTACTTTGAACTCATCATCATATTGTGGAACATATGATATTGTAAACCATTTAAACCTGATTCAACAATGTTCCATGTGTGTGTTCTGTAGACCGTGAAATATCATTAATCATAGGTCAGGGATATATGTACATAGATGAACGGAAAGGGAAACCTCTCGAAAGTTTTAAAGCACATAAGCAACACGCAGAATCACATCTTATTTAAAATCCAAATGTATTGAATTTCGCACCATACTGTACTTGTATGGGTAGTCATTTAAATGTTTTGAAAATATACCTGATTTGCTTTTTGAGATTGGTATTATTTCCTGTAGAATGACTCCATCCAAATAATTAATTGTTTCGTTTGATGTCACTCATGTATTGTTTATAGGGCACAACCTGTTACAATATTGATGAGACAGCGCAACAGTGAATCATTCACTACACCTTGTAGGTGATACATACTGAGTCAGCGGTTTCTCTCACCGATCAATACTGGTGTGATCACGGGACTCTTCAATAACAAAGGCGATAGGCCTTTGGTCACCTGCAGACAAGAGCCATTGCGCCACATATATTTTCCGGTTGAACATAGGTCCGTACAGTTCGAGTCTCCAAACAGTTATGAATTTCCCAAATTACGTTTCTTCAGTGGAACAGGGTGGGAACAGATCCACCCATAATTGTCCAGGGGCCATGGGAGTCCTAGGCTTCAGACAAATCAATAAACCCCTGACTGAACATAGGCCATTGGTTTCCAGTCTCTTCAGTGCAAGTGATTGTGTTGGTCTTTAACAAGCACGGATCAATGTCCATCGTCGACAAGAACAGACCCACAGTCTATTGATCTATCCACTTTCAGCCCATAAGCGATTACGAGATAATTCCCCAGCCCAAGATGGTCTCTTTGGGAACGTCCCAAATTCAGATATCCAATCATAGCAACAGACTGGCATCCCCATGGCTTAACCTTTATCACGTAGCTCACGTCCGGAGAGGAGGATGGATGTCACTCGTTTATGTTAACCTGGATCACCCATGCCCGTCTCCATTAGTGTAATTTCCCACTTATGACAAGGGTTATTTAAACTGGTGAATTTGTCCAAAAATATTATTGATTCAGGATTTTGTGATATACCTGCGTATGAATATCAGTAAATACAGAGGCATGTTAAAAACATCTTACTCAGTTAAAATCTCAAAGTATTAGTTGAAAACTGGGAACATTCTGATACTTAATTTTAACAAGCAAAGTGTCATGACGTTCCAAAGTTAGGTCAGACCATTCGAGACTTCAGCCCATCCCAGTAGAATCACAGCCATCCTTTGCTATTTGCTCTGCTCGGATGAGGGGTTGTTTCTGTGTTTATTTTACCGCTCAGTGAGGTACACAAGAGGAAACAGCTAATGTCATGCTTGTTCAGACATGTCGTTGTGGCCTCTTGGCAGACCCATTAAGCCTCATCCCATCTGAGTGTCAAAGGTTTAACACAGAACTCCTCGTTTGATACTCCCTGTGCCTATGTGAACGCTTGAGCGTCATGTAAATTGACATTATTCCATCACATCTTGAATGATGTATATACACATATACTCATTCACTGACATATTGTATAAACACATATAGTGAGTTAGTGTGGTTTTATGCCGCTTTAAGCAATATTCCAGCAATATTACGGCGAGGGACACCAGAAATGCACATGGTACCAATGTGGGTAATCGAAACCAGGTCTTTAGCGCGAAGAGCGAATGCTTTAACCACAGTTCACAGTTTCACACAGTAGTAAAGTGGATAGAGGATACAGAACATTTCTAGTGCTGAGCTCCATACCTATGTAATATGTTTCCGGACAGAAATATGTCTGACAGTCCAAAAGGATTGATAAAACATAAAGCAAAACATGACTCAACATTTCTAATACGAACATTTTCACTTCCAGATTAACAAGAAATATGACAGTGAGTGTGCTGGTGAGATGTTGAACTGGGTGGCCAGCATGACGGGAGAGTCGTTCAACACAGCAGGGGACATGGACAACTTCCAAGAGGTCTTGAAGGACGGTGTTCTACTTGGAAAGTGAGTACTGGTCTACGTATTATGGCTGATGTGTCTCTTTTGTGCTTATTCTGAATTCTAGCCATACATTTAAACCATTTTAGGCACGAGTAATTCGGGAAAATAGGTAGTAACCTCTTTAGGTTCAAGTACTATCCACGTCGCTCTTAAGGAATTACATAACCACAACTACCATAACCATATGCAATCGATTCCTAAAGTCATTTCCCAAATGCGTCGATCGATGCTCATGATATCAATCACTGGATTGTCTGGTCCAGACTCGATTATTTACAGACCGCCGTCATATAGCTGGAATATTGCTGAGTGCGGCGTAAAACAACAAACCAACCTAAAGCCATTACAACTATACAGTTTCAGGCACATCGGATGATGATATTCTGCAGAAAAAGTAATGAATTCTTAGGTTATGAATGCAATTCAACATCAACAGAAAGATATGTATCATAGTGTTGTGTGTGTTTTATTGTATCGTTAACAAAATGTTATTCAATTGTCTCTTGTAAAATCAGACGGATGTGTATGGTCATGATCTCTATATATGTATCGCTTAGATTCGTAGAGGATACCAATGATGTATTCATGGAATATGTTCCTTAAAACTGACACAACCATAACACTGTTTACTTATCACACCGTAACAATTGCTTTATGATCAACTTTGTGACTTTCAGACTTGCTAATGCCCTGAAGCCAGGGAGCATTCCAGCAAAGAAGTTGAAGTCCACAACACTGAGTTTCAAACAGATGGAACTTATCCAGCTAGCAGTAGATGTATTTAAACAAATGGGCGTTAAAGACACCGAGTCATTCCAGTCTGTGGACCTCACAGAACGTGTTAACCTTAACCAGGTCGTCATTTGTCTGCAGTCAGTTGGAAGGAAGGTATAATGCCCTAATCTTTGATTACAATCAGAAATTCCAATTTCACCAATGTTTCCCATTGGAAAACTGTTAAAATGTGAAACCAAATTCAGTGAATCTTCAGCTATTTGATATATTTGTCACTGCGTTTTCTTTGGTCGGTTTTGCTGTATTTCACAAGATGCATTAGAGTCTATAAAGAATGTAAAACAATAGACATGATTTTTTATTATAGACATTAATGTTCCCTTCAATGAAGCTTCTAAGATTTTAATATTGTTAGTAAAGAAGGCGGGTATTAGTTTTAAACACTACAACAAAGTGTTTCATCATTTCAGGCTGGGCATGGACCAAAGGAAGCACAAGAAAACAGGCGCGACTTTTCGGACGAACAGTTGAAAGCTGGCCAAAGTGTCATTGGTCTTCAGATGGGTACTAATCAACACGCTAGTCAAGCTGGAATGAGCCTTGGGAAGATGAGGATGATCACAAATGACGAAAAACAGTGAAAATAACAATCTCATGTAGTAACAAGCACTTAAAGCATCAAGACATCTATGACTCTGCTTCTTGCCTTTCACACAAAAGGCTTGTCCGACAAAAACGATCTTGCAAGGGACCAGTCATTGGCTGGTTTCATGTTGTGTGAAGTTCATCATATTGGCGTGTCTATGAATGAAACCGCTGTGAAGTTTAGGATGAATCGTCATGAATGAACGGATGTTTTTCCTTGGGACCAACTTTAAGTGCGAACTAAACCAATGAGTGGTCTCAAACTGTAATGTTAAATATTTCCATCAGTGCATCTGTACCCAGGATCAGAGGGTCAGACAGTGTTATTATAACCAAAATGCTCTCCAAGATTCTCAGAAATTCTCATCTCAAATTTGTTGTAAAAAAATATGTTATTCAACACTGTGCATAATGTATTCAGTTGGAAATGAAATCTTCAGTTTGGAACCTTTTGCCACATGTATATGTATATCACGCATAGTACTTATCATGAGTTGAACATTTCAAAACGGCGATCACTGTCATTGTCATCATGGGACCAAGTTCTAGATATATCATAATTGCTATGTTTGCAATATTGGTAATTCAAACAAGTTTACACATGCTTAGATTAGTTAGATAATACAGTTGTGTACGGAGGAAAGGGAGAGAAATAAATATATATTCATTGACACTTTATTGTCACATGTTATCATTTATTTATCTAACCTTACACATAGATGCCGGATTCTTATTGACTGAGAGCCATTCTATATTTTTCAATGTTCTTCGTTGACGTGTAAAGCACTTTTCTTATGTTACCAGCTCGAGTTGTGAAGAACTGTTAGCAACGTACATTTGCAACATACCATCCGCAATTTTGTATCTCGAATTAATAACGTAAGACGCCCTTCTCCGGATATCTCCGATATTTTCCGAATGAAATAGCTCAAGGGAAATAACTCTAAGTTTATTTTCTGTCGTCTGCTATTTTGCCTAACAGATTATGATCATAGGAAGCATGCATGAGACAAACCTTCAGTAAAATTAGGTGTGCGGTAAGATAAATACGCTGTTCACCGGTCCCTCGGGTGACATGGGTCTTTGTTAGGCTATGGTTCCCCAGCCCATGAGATTGGTGGACAACTAATGTACCTCACACAGAAGACCCTACTGGGGGTGACGTTTGGGAGCAAAGCATTGCGATACCCTTGCCATAGGTACATGCAAATCAACTATGTTGCAACAGTTGTGCGACATCATGCAAGTAATGTGATGACATTGAAAGGGTTCTGTTCAATTTAGTGAGAAATTTGGAAATTAAGCCACTCCATTTAGAATCTTTGGTATTTGGGCATATTAGAAAACATGTTTACTGACATGTGCGAATATATTGGGACAGACATCCCATCCACCCTATCCTCCTCCAGAACATGATTGGACGATAGAAAACCCGAATTTGGAAAAGTCAGCCAACGCTTCATTGTCAGTTGAAACGTTTTAACAAAGACAAATTAACATTTGTTCACAAGGCGATTTGCTATCCGTGCTTTCCTATCATAAACAATTATAAATATTTCATATGTTTGACTTCACACTAGTAATGTTAAATGTTCATAATGTGAAAATAGGACATTCATCATGTCTGCAGCTGTTACATCCTCGTCGTGTCCCAGATGTACAGAATACTGTGAGAACCTGTTAAGCTACATGACCCAATAATGTGTGTATCTGTATATATATGTGTGCATGTCAATGAATATATACGTACATGGAGCCATGGCGTTTTTGATGCGGGTGGTACGAAGGCCTTGGATGTAGTAGGAGTAGCAGTAGCAGTAGTAGAAGCAGCAGTAGCAGCAGCGGTAGCAGTAGTAGCAGCAGCAGCAGTAGCAGTAGGGACTAACGGTGGACATGGGTCACAGGTATCCCAGTTTATGTAGGTGATTCTTAGGTTGATTAAAAAGACGAGTAGGGCCAAATGTTTATTTTGTTTTTTCTACAAATAAATGTTTCTTATTATACCAAGAAATCACATTAATAAACAAATGCATCTACGGGCTTTTATGTCTCATTTATAATGAGAGGACACATTAAGACAAAATGCAGTTTGTACTTATAATCACCTGCTTGAACAAATTCAATAACATTTAAAAACTAGCGCTGACATCCACTCTCAGACGTGTCAGACAACAGACCAAGGTTTGACATCAATAACGGTTAAACGTTAAAAGGGGCAATATACAAGAAATTAAAATCAGTCCCTTTGAAAAACGATGACACATATTTTATAGTTATCTCTAAGTATCTCTCGTAACATAAAATAATAGTATAGTCTATGACATCTTAAAAAACATTATACACTCTTCTCTCTAAAATTAAAACAAATATTTTTTTCTGATGCTGATATGGTGGAATAGAGCTAGCTAGAACTGGCTTGACTTGCTTTTGTGTACATGTCTAGATTGATTTTGTTTTTAAATAAATATATTCTACAGTCATGGTGCAGGACTAGGTTATCCCCACTGTTTCTTTTTCTATTGGATTGGCAAAAAGGTTTATAATATTAGGATTGGATACTGAAAAAAACCCATTACAAGGTTAAAAATCAGCTGTGTCAGTTAGAACCCATAAGTTAAAATGAAAGAGTACATTTATCGTGTCGACCGATAAACTAGTCATGATCTCTAGGCGTGAACTTGAGGTAAACCCTCATGACGTCACGTGATTATTGCACTTCACGCAGGAAGGTAAATACTGCATCACTGTTAAGGTTTGAACACTAGCTCCATAAAAGGAAATGTGGGACGTCAAGTTTGATCAGTGACGGTATTATTACGTTGTCATGGCAACGTAGCACAATGGCGGCCAAGGACAGACTGTCTCGTGTTTGCTTTCTAGGCGGAAACAAGTGACACAGGCTATTTGTAGAGGCCGGACCACGCTTATACTTGTCTATATTAGCATACCCTGATAAGCCCTATATGTATACAGCAGCGGTAGCGGGTTATTTGTACAGCCAAATTTGTATATTTTCGGAAATCGAAATTTATACTTGGGAGACTGGTGGTGGTGCTATAACGTATATGTCCAAAATAAAATCACAATAAATAAACCATTGCTTATTAATTTAATGTATTTTTTGCACACAGTTGTCAGAACACATACACTAGATTAAATAAATATCGTGTAAAATTGCGTTTGGATTTGGGGTTAAGAGATTATGGTGCCCGAAGATGGAATATTTGCCTCTTGTGTAATGTGATTAAGAAATTAGAAGTTGTTTTCAACAATATGCAACAACATTCCAGTTGTACCTGGGCGGCTTTCAAATAATCTAATCGGGATTAGGCAAACACGTTGCTGATAGTGTGATCAACGCCACACGCTGTCGGAACACGCATCACCCAGGACATACACTTTAAATAAAAACGACAACACCCTTTCCCGATTCAATAGAAATCTCTGCTAAAAGCAGTGTCGTTGTACGATTCCGACTATACCATGAGCATGTGTTTATGAATCACTGTCAAATAGTTATGATACTAGGTGTTCGCGAAAAGGTGATTGTATCCTGCCCCACCGTAGGCACCCATCACAAACAAAGGCACCGGCAAGTCAATTGTTCACCTGAAAAAAAAACCACGGGAACATGTTGTACAACACAAAATAGGGAATTTCATCGGACATCATTTTTGCCACTGAAGCGTCAAATTTGGAAATGTCCTACATATGTTTACGATAAAACTTTTTGAAAACTTGCACGGCCTTGCATGGAATGTTGTAACCTTGATCAAACAACTTCTGAGCAAGAGTCGTGTGACGCTCTTTGAAATCTTGGTAGAAGGAGTTGTGAAATGTAAATACCAAAGGCTGGATCTGCTGGAATATTACTCGACACGAAGGGAAAGTTGAAGTCATAGATCTAAATATGAAACAGATTATGTGGTCTCACTGGTCTCTCTTATTTCTAGTTCAGGTGGGTAGATCAGTCGAAACCCTCCGATCCTCAGTCACTACCAGATCACACATTTTAACCTTCCGATCCTCTTAAGACGTACACCATCAGGTCACACATTTTAACCCAGCGATCCTCATAAGACGTACACCACCAGGTCACACATTTTAACCCAGCGATCCTCATAAGACGTACACCATCAGGTCACACATTTTAACCCAGCGATCCTCATAAGACGTACACCACCAGGTCACACATTTTAACCCAGCGATCCTCATAAGACGTACACCATCAGGTCACACATTTTAACCCAGCGATCCTTACTAGACGTACACCATCAGGTCACACATTTTAACCCAGCGATCCTTACTAGACGTACACCTTCAGCCATGTCACACATATTAAGCCTTCGATCCTCACTTGTCTGCTCTAACTACAAGCAGGAGGTACTGGGGATCTTTCTAAGAAGAAATGGAATCTTTTGTCTAAGATTGTAAACTTGAAAGCTTTTGTCGTTGTTTGTTTCGAATATCACAATTGTTTTGTGTCCCCATAAGGTCTCCTTACTGACTAGGGAAGAAATGTAGGATTTATTATACAAACACAATGATACAATGTTAGTTTTTCGAGAGGAAGTGCTATTTGATGGTACACCTATCGGCGTCCCTGAGAGCCTTAACATGAAACGCGTGTTCAAATATAAGTAGCCAGAACACGTTGATTGATAGCGATTCATACACATGTATATACTCCGGAAACACTCCCGAGCCAGATGCAAATGTCCTACAACTGACCAACATTCTGTGTCTATTTGATTATACACCTCACGGCTTCCTTTAGATCTTTAAAGATGTTATCGAAATATGTGCTTGAAGTCGACCAGAGGCATATTAGGCATGCAAGATAAAAGATCTCGGAACACATAGGTGTACAGGTGTTTAAGGAAGATCAACGGTTCCGTGTTCTGGCAGTTGCTGTCTCGCTAGAGATTCCTGTACATTCTTGTATTTCACAGCACAATTCATTTTATCGAGAAAAATAATTGTTTGATAAGTATTACTTTGAAGTTTACGGATGACAAAGTAGACACACTTTATGGATAACAACTTCTTTTCTTGCTTGACAACGGTATTACGGTCTATACTGACAGTTTTTATCCATAAATTGTGTCTTCTGTGAAAAGCCAATATATCCGTGATTTCTCGAAACAAAATAATTATGCTTCTGCCTGTTTAAAGAAATAGAAATTGCCTGCCACAAAAACTACGTTGTTGCAATGTGGGTTTTAATTTAAACGAAATAATACCTAGTTTTGTAGCTGAAGCTGAAAAAGTTCTAATCACGAAACGAAATCCAAGGTTTATGTCACTCTAATTTAAACCGTTCTCAACTTTAACAAAGATATAATAAGGACAGCAAAGCCTAGGCAAGATATAAAACATTATCATGAATCATTGTACCACAAGCCCACACACAACTCCTGCCACCATCCCCAGATAAAACAAGCCAACGTCGCCACCCTCACCCGACATGCCAAATCCATTTGTCACCCTGATGCCATCAGCAGTGAACTGGACCATCTCAAGGAAACCTTCACTTCCCTCAACAGTTATCCTGCCTACCTAGTCTCCAAAACCATCCGCAAGACCCTCAAAAACTCCTACCCCAGGCCCAAACCAGCTCCATCACCCATCAGAATCACCATACCCTATCATGGCCCTGTCACTCCTCAGATTGCCCGCCTCATTAAGAATAAAGCCAACATAGATGTCACATTCTCTAGCGGCAAGTCTATCAAGACCCATCTACAAGCCAATGGTAGAGGCACAAGCTGCACAAGTCCCAACCCCCGAGGAGGTATAAACCAGATCCCCTGCAACTGTGGCCACCAGTACATTGGAGAAACCCTTAGACCCCTCAACACAATACTCAAAGAACATCGGACCTCTGTTAACAAACTCGACCAGAAATCCGCTATTTCCGAACACATCCTGAAGAACGAAAACCATAACATCATGTGGGAAGCCACCAAAGTCCTGTCTGCCAACAACAACTGGCGACCAAGGAAACTACAAGAAGCCATTGACATCAGGAGACACCAGCCAGCCATGAACCGTGACCAGGGAACCTATCTGCCTAGCGCTTGGGACTTATTGCTTTGATCTTTGTCGGGGCTAATTGCCTAGCTGGCTTCAATTTGCCCTTTGCTATGTCCATTCTTACACATTTCAGTGCTAATTACACACACCCGCGCCCCCATTTGGCCAGTGTCCATTACGAATTACTTAGCTATGATAACTTGAGTGTTGGCTTCCATTGTCTATTGCTTATCACCTATCAGCGCCAATCATCTGTTGACTTCCTTTGTTAGCTTGTACCCTTTATTATTGTCCACCTTTTGTTATCTTATTGATTTTAATGTCCTTAGATGTATATATTTATGCTCTCTGCCTCATGGCATTCATTCACCTGATGAAGGAGTAAGCATATACTCCGAAACGTTGTGTTCTGCTTTATAAAGAAGTTGACATCCATATATTCTCTTCCTTATTATCATGAATACATCTTTCGAATTTTGTTAATTCTAATAATTTATGAAGATCAATTGAATTCGTATAATCATACTATAAGATGAAGAAGACTTTCGGTTGAGATGCACCCTATACAAGATCTGCAACTGGTATTACTATCACCACAGTCATACATGTACCTATTCTTCTTCTTCTTCTAATATTATGGTATATATAATTCAATATTAGACTCTAGTATTCGTTTTTGAACTTGACTCTATATCGAGAGTGCAACAATGCTGTCTGTAGCGAATGCCTCTGTGCGTGTGTTAAAGGTAACACGAGTTATGTCCCTTTGTGCGTGACGCGAACAATATGCGGTTCACTGCGCGATAACACTTTTGATTTATATCGCAGACGGTGTCACGCCATCGGGGGCCTCGTATCTGACCACTCCCTGATATGGAGGGCCTGGCAAGACATTAACACTGATAAGTATCACACTCACTCTGACATGCTTGTAAATATTTCACTACACACCAGGGGATCTAATACCGAACCGGAGTCGGTGGAAATAGATAAGGAGACTCATCTTTCATCAAGAAAATATATTTACACACAATGTCTCTTTTCAAAAAGAAAATTTGTTGACTTCACAAGCATATATAAACATTTCATGAAAGGAGTTTTAATTATGATTTCCGTTGACCCTGATGGAGGGAGATTGGTTATACTGATTGTAATAGGTAAGTTGGATCTCTTGCATTGACAATTTATATTTACGTTCGAGTCCAGCTCAGTTTGTAGATAAGATGATTTAAACTGTATTCCTCATTCTGTAGATTATCATTAGTTATTACATTCTCACACATCATATATGTTCCATGATTTCCTTGTGTTTATTTCTTATTGGTAACTCTATTTGCATTGCGATGTGAGAGAGTGAGTGAGTAAGTTGGGTTTAACGCCAATTTGAACAGAAAACCAGTTATATCACGGTGTGTATGTTTGATATGGGAAGAAAGCCCGACGTGGATCAGGTCTTAGACGTTCGCGGATCGGGTATCGGTGCTGACAAACATTGTAACATAGTCAGGACGAACCGGGATTCGAACCCACGATTATAGGTTTCTGAAGTGCCCATGGGATGCAACACTACACAGTGAATTTCGGCGCCTTAGACGACCGGACCATCCCCGCCCCGCATTGCTATGTGATTATGTATGTATATGAAATGTATTATATTTTACATTGGAAATGAAATCGACAGAAATGAACTGTTTTAAAGGGATATTAATGATGTCAATCACTGTATAGTCTGGCCAAGGCTCGATTATTTGCAGACTGCCATCATATAGCTGGAGCATTGCTGAGTGCGGCGTTAAACAACAAACAAACAAAGAAACGATATGATTCGTACAGGAACATGCAATATCAAGTATACATCCTTTTTATAATGTCAAATAATCTTCCAAACAACACCAATATTATCGATTTCAAACGTCTTGAACACATCCAGGTGTCATTATTATTCAACCGAACATGTGAAATTTCAGCTTTATGTGTACAGTCGTTTTGAGCAGATGTTTACAGATGGACGTCGAAGAATCAGCCTATGACATACACTTAACTTTCAATCAGAAACTAGTTTATTTAAGGAACATTATTAAGGAAATATGTGCCTAAAGTCAACCAGAGGTATATAAATCATAAAGATCTCGGATAGGTACACAGGTGTTTAAGGAAGATCAATGGTTCTGGCAGTTGCTATGGCAGAGATACCTAAACATTCTTGTATTTTACATTACAGTACATACATCAAATTACCTTAAAATAATTCCAACAACTGGTAGAAAGCGTTATATAAAAAATGAAATGTACTTGAACTAAATGTTTCATCTTTCATGACACCTGGCCCTCTTTAACTGTAGCCGTCAGACAGCAAGACATTGAAGTCACTCCAATATCTGTTTACGATAGTGGCCGACGTTCCTCGTTCTGCCGTACCACCGCTATGTATACTTGTGCCTTCTTTGTGGTATACATTGCCGGTGCATCAACACACGGTTCACGTGTCGACCAAATACACATATAATGTCACGGAAGTGAGAAGCGTCTCTTATCCAACATCTTCTGAACAGTTAGGGCAGAGACAGGCGCTGATTTAATCTAGGTAAATGATGAACTGTTGGATTAATGGTGTTTCAATTAAACTCGTCCCTGTGTTTGGCACAAGTCTGTGGTTCTGCGTCATGAAATGAGAAGGTCGCTCAATGTAAAAATAGACTAAGACTTGAACAGGCGGTTTTGGCATTGAGAGTGTTTTCTGCTTACGCGGTAAATCCCAAAGCCTAAAACCTACCTTTCTTCACGAATGGAAGGAAAAGCGTTCAAGGTATACTTGTTTTTTTGAAATTCCTGAAACGTTGCTACAGGTATACCACTCCACTATAAACACTCTTTACAAGTAGCTAGACGCCTACGGGAGTTGCTTAAACTGTACCTCCACACCGTTCTATAGTTTCCTTTCAATTACTAGTTTCTCCTTGAACATCATGCCTAGTTTGAAACTCGTTATATTGTTTTTCAAATAATAACTATGTCAAATATGTTTCCTAACTACATACAATTTCAATTTAAAATTGAGAAAAGGTGAGTGTCGAGTTAGAATCCCCGCGGTTTGGTCGAAGCCGCCCCAAGGAGGATAGATCATATGCTTCTGTCTCATACGAAAGATACTTCGTCTATTAGACCTGTATCTAACCACCATGCTACGGCTCTCCCGATAGACTTACACAAGGCTAGGCTATATAACGATAGGCTTGTCAGCCATTTTGTTGTGAAAGACCACTCGGAAACGCTCGGTAGTAATCGCCTTCTATCTTCCACTGACCAGGGACAGATACGTGCTTTTTCTGCGAAAGTAATAGGAGGTGAGGTGAAATTGGGTTTAACGTCGCGTCCAAGATTATTGCACTTATATAGCGACGTGCTAGACTAACATATAGTCTCTGAAATGAACATATCGTACAGAAAAAACAGTTGCTCAGTTATCTTAATAAAAATATAATAAAAAGGGAGCCCAGTGATTCTCTTCATTTCCTGATACTGCAGTAATCTAGACTTGCCAAACATTATAGACTTGCATGGGCTGTATTTGATATATTTGTATCAGGGTCTGTAAGACAGACTAAGCGACGTGCATGTATGTGTGTATGTTTGTGTGGCTGGTTGTACTAGTCCGGACTGATGCCGATTTATAGTGCTAGCTCACTAAGATACTATGCCGCAGTTTAACATGAATACCCCACTCAGACACAGTATACTGACTCGGAGCCGACCAGCCCTTGTTTTAGCCCCTTAATGCCGAGCGCCAGACAGGGTAATAACAAGTACAATCTTTTAACGTCTTTTGGTATGACGCGGCCGAAGATCGAACCCCGGACCTTCCGCTCTCCGGGCGGACGCTCTACCACTAGACCATGGAGGCGGTGAAAGTAATAGGAAGTATCATACAATTAAATCAGGTACACAGAGCATCGTACAATTAAATCTTAATGATGATGATGATGATAATGATTGTATGAGAGGAGGGACGTGACTGACACTTACGACAAGCAGATCGCTGTAATATTTCTTCTTCACTCTCTCCCTCCCCCTCTCTCTCTCACTGTGAGTGAGTGCGAGGTGCGTGCGCGGTGCGTTCGTGCGTTCGTGCGTTCGTGCGTGTGAGGTGAAGTTTGTCCTTTTGAATGAATTTTCTCTTTTGAATAGCTTACCATTATGTCTTCATACATGTCCTTCCGCTCAGCGTTGAGTGAACGGATGGGAAGTTACACTTCTCTTAGCACTATCCAACAACAACGATACAGCGAACAACAAGAATGCCCCCTCGCGAACACCTGGTATCATCACTATTTGATACTGATTAAACACATGTTCATGATGTAGTCGGAATTGTACAATGGACTCTGCTTTAAACACATTGTCAACTTCCCTATCATTTTGGAACTTTGTTTTTCATTTATTTCATTTATTGTGCCCGTGTGGGGGTTCAGGGAAGCCATGGTCAATACTTTGCATCACCCACCCACTCCTCATGAACTGTGATTCTCGCTCCATATGATATTTGGTAAAAGACTTCGTCAAAGAACACTCGGCACAAAAGTCTGTGAAAGTAAATCGATCTCCCTATTTGATGGAATTAAGAGTGAATGAGTGAGTTGGGTTTAACGCCGCTTTTAACAGTATTTCAGTTATAACACGGCGTGTCAGCTTAATGTGGAAGGAAAGCCCGAAGTGATACAGGTCTCAGACGTTTACCACTTCGGTGAAACCCACGAGCACGGGTATGGTGCTGACAAACCTAGAACATAATTGGGGCGAACCGGGATTCGAACCCACAGTCATAGGTTTCTGGCGTGCCCAGCGGACGCAACTCTGCACAGCGAATTGCGGCGCCTTAGACGACTGGGCCACCCGTGCCCCCTGATGGAATTAAATAGTAACCAAGTGAGAGGATTTGGTTTAGTGCCTCCTGGAACAGTATTTCAGTTGTGTCACTGCGTGTCAGATTGACGTGGGAGGAAATCCTGAAGTTTTCAACTTTGGTTAAACCAACAAGCACTTGGAAACATATCAGGACGAATCAGGGATTCGAACCCACTATGGGTTCGAACAGAGAATTGAGGCACCTTAGGCCCAACATAGTCAGCCGTGCCCCGGATATAATTGAGAACGAAATAAGAATGAAGGTAAAGGAGAAAAGTGTATTATGTACATGAAAAACTACGAAATCTTATATTCCTTCTTTGGAGCAAAAGACGTTATAAAACAAGTTCATTTTGATTACAGTAAACTACGGTTATAACGAACTCGAGGGGACCACTATTTTTTGTTCGTAATAACCGTTGTTCGTTATAAGAATACATACAACATATATACAACAAATGGTCGGGACTAAAAACAAAGTTCGTTATATAGGTCAGTTCGTTATAAGCGTGTTCCTTATAAACGTAGTTTACCGTATTTTAATCCCAGTCGAAACACTACCTCCATGTGCAAAGAAAGAAAGTGTTTTGTGTTCAGAACGGAATATGATACATGTGTTCAGATATTAGTCTTCCACCAGAAAGTGCTATATAAGGGGTTCTCTTCTCATCACAGTGCGCCTTGTAAATCAAACGTGAGCACGTTTGTACATATGTAAAAAACACGTTAGTTTGTGGCATTTGGCACATCATAATAGACATTATTTGTGTAGGTTCAATGAACCTTGAAACCACACAGAGCTTGTTTAGAAATGGGTGTTTCGGCATGGGCTCTTACCACTAGGTTCTCTTAACATACCGGTATGATAACCGACAGCAAGAAAAGCCAGCATACGTGGAATACCCTCGCCACAACCAAGTAGCACATACGCCAACTTTGTGCTTTATCAGGCAGTTTTGTTGATTGTATTGCCAATGCTATTTTTACTACAGTGTCGTGTGGATTTACATTTTGCGAAAAGCTCCACACAGACAAAATAACTGTCTGTTCAGCTGGTAGCAAAACGGCGCTATCGTGTTTGAAGACATGGGTGCCAGGAAAATAAACTAACTTGAAGTCAATAGCTGCTGGTTGTGGATGAACGCTGAAATGAAGAGCCCTAGAGAGAAGTTGCAGAACGGCTATAAAAAAACTTGAAACACTTCATCATCTTATCTCTAACCAGATGAACCTCGCAAAATAAAAAGGAAAGTTAGTTTCTATTTGCAGGGTTGCAAGTGTTCGCAAGCGCAACAAAAAATATATATATATTTCTACAGCGATAGCCCGAGCATGCATTTTGTGAATTATTGTACGCAAACAGGCGAGTGACATCGTTGTGTTTATGAAAAGTCAAGTGTCTTCGAGTTAATATAAACAGGAGGAAGGTGTAAATTCTTAAGAGCCTCACTATCCTCTCTCTCAATCTCTATCCCTCCTCTCTCTCCCTCCTCTCTCAATCTCCCCCCCTTTTCTCTGTCTATCTTTTCACCCTCTCTCTATCTCTCTCTCTCTCAATCTCCCCTCCTCTCTCCCTCCTCACTATCTCCCCTCCTCCTATCTCAATCTCTCCCCTTCTTTCTCTCCTCTCCCTCTCTCCATCTCCTCCTCTCTCACTCCATCAACCCTGCATTTTATAATTTATTGCACACAATGAGACCAGTGTGTGTATGATTTTCTTAATATAAACACTTGCCTCTATCCCTTCTCTCTCTCTCTCAATCTCTCCCTCCTCTTTCAATCTCTCCCCTTCTCTCTCTCCCTCCCCGTCTGTCTCTCTCTCTCTCTCTCTGTCTCCCCCTCCTTCTCTCGCTCTCTCTCTCAATCTCTCTCTCTCCCTCACCCTTATCCCTCTCTCTCTCACGCACGCCTGCACAAAACCATGCACACAAACACCTGTGATAAATATACCATGGATAAGTCGACAACTGCGTCAAGACTTTAACGATGCAATATGCTCATTTGGCGCGATATTTCGTGCAGGTTTAACGTTTCCAAAGTGTTTCTGGCGATGGCGCTAAATGTCAGTCTAGCTACGAACATGTTGGATGTAATGAGTGAACACACGGAACAGTTTAAGAACAGGCAAATTCAAGATGAAACAAAAACTATAGGTACAGCACGTCTTAACTACACGTATGAGTGAGTGATGTTTGTTTGTTGTTGTTTAACGCCGCACTCAGCAATATTTCAGCTATATGACGGCTGTCTGTAAATAATCGAGTCTGGACCAGACAATGCAGTGATCGACATCATAAGCATCGATCTACGCAATTGGGATACGATGACATGCATAAACCAAGTCAGCGAGCCTGGCCACCCGATCCCGTTATTTGCCTCTTTCGACAAGCACAGTTTGCTGAAGACCAATTATAACCCGGATCTTCATAGGTAGGTTCCTAGAGTATTGTCATGAGGCTGTAATATATTCGAGATTATTTCTGATGATTGTCACTGACAGACAAAATGAAGCGCTCATAAAATGTCAAGAGTTCTGGTTGCCAATGGTGATACGTCAACGGCAGCTCGTAAAATGGTGTGACCTCTCTTCGTGTTTACAGTCCAAACTCCGTTTCTTAACATCTTCCTTACCCTCCCGGTACAGAAACTTCAACTGTAAGGATCTTGTCGATTCTCTTCCCGGTGTGCATAAGTGCGATTCTAAAAAGTACTGTCGGAAATGCTAGAAATATGCTTTTCTGGCTTCCTTTAATAAACACGAGTCATAGGACTATAAAAAGAGAATATATATCAAAACAACGCAAACTGACTTAATCTAGCCTGTCCTAACTGACACTGTGATTACTCAAAATGTACTTTTACAGGTAAAATGATAATACTTCTTAGAAAATATTCGTTTGTTGTCATGCTTGTATGAAACGGCCTATAACCTGAGGTTGTAACCTAGCACCTGTCCCTAGCACCTCTCACAGGTGTAAATGTCAACCGAGTTGGGGGTGGTCTCACAATATTGCTGTCATTGTACTAAATTGATAGGTGCGTTCATGGGTTAGCAATTAAGGATATGTACTGCATAAAATTTGCTTGGAAACGTGATTGAAAAGTTAAAAACTATGAAACGGGATGAGTATTGGAAGGTTGTGGTTTTGGAATCAAGAAGTATTTGTTGTTCTACAGATGGTTTCTTGAGGTAGCATTTATCTCCGCCGATGACGTATATGAATCTGTACTTTTGAACGTTGTATTATGTCTTACCACGAACACTTTACACTTAGCCAATGTAGGCACAACAGGGATGAGCACACTATCTGACTGGCGTACATAAGACAACCGTGTTGTGCCGCCAGCACAAATGTCTTGTACTTTACTGGTTTCTTATTCAGCCGAATTTTCTCCATGAGTTTAACTTTCGTTTCAGATGATCTGAAGTCGACAATGTCATATATTCCTGTATGGTCGCCTTCAGACCACTAATGATTGGGCTACAGTATCTGATTCCCGGACGTTATATTAACTGGCATTATCAATGACAATGACACTGACGTTGTTTAAAATGGGCAATAGCCTCAGTTTCAACGTGTCTATGAACACATAACCTCCGATAATTTCCTTAAGAAAATCACCAGGTTCCCTTTTCGCCTCGAAAACTAGCACACATCCTTCAATAAGCCCCATGTCATGGGTTGCGGCGTGCAAAATAATGACACGATTGTCCATCTGCCGATAGCCACATGTAGTCAGGGGAATGATTCATCAAGGTAAATTATCTGGACGCCCTGACTGCGATGGTTTTGAAAGGTCCGGAGATAATGTAACCTCGTTGACAGGATGGAATATTTTCTCCTGAAACTGCAAGGTCATCGCCTTGCGCCATGTATCGAAATCCCATCTCCTGGAGAGCAATAGTTAGTGCAGTCCATGAGACATTAATTGTATCTTTAATTTGCTGCCCAAATTCTACTACAAGTCGGGGTTTCCTTCTGCACATAAAGCTTGTACACTGTACGCCTAATCACCCTGTATCAAGCTGTCTATTATCCTTTTACGTCCCGGTTTTGTTTTTGAGACCACCCCTATACCTGTTTTGTTTTATTTATCATATCGAAGACTTGATGGTATGAATTCACAGCAAAAAAAATGCAGTTTCCGGTATCCGGATACCTGCCGGATACCACCGGACACTTACCCAAAACGCGTCCGGGTATCCGGTGGCAGATACCTTGCCGGATACCAGATCTGTGGTATCCGGCATGGACACCTCACCGGAAAGTATGTCACCTGGAATCCGGGTATCCGGCACCGGATACCTCACCGGATACCT
This sequence comes from Haliotis rufescens, assembly GCF_023055435.1. Taxonomy (NCBI): domain Eukaryota; kingdom Metazoa; phylum Mollusca; class Gastropoda; order Lepetellida; family Haliotidae; genus Haliotis; species Haliotis rufescens. Next base: position 861,898 of record NW_025964024.1, read on the forward strand.
CAATCTGGGTGTCCAGGGATCCGGCACCGGATACCTCATTCTGAGTTTCCAAAAACATGTCACAATTTGGGGGGTGCATTTTGTTCAATTAAGTGTGAAACACCTAAAAATATATTGGAAACTAAACATGAAAATTGAACATTGCTGAAGGTATCCGGCAGGTATCCGGCAGGTATCCGGATGCAATTTTTCGAGATGTCTTTCTCCTAGTAATAATGTTAGCCTGGGCATAGCAGATAGCTGTAGTAAAATTTCTGTGCTATTTTAGTTGTAAATATCCCCCTGAAGTTGAGATCTATGGGCATGTACTTTTGGTGAAAACATTTTTCAAGTTCATATATATTTCAATTTAGATGTTCAGCATTAAAATGAAAAGCATTCAGTCCTGGTATGATGGTATCCTTACATTTCATCTTCATATTCCCAGTTTGTTCTAGCCTAGTGGTTGAAGCGTTCGATTCACCACATCGGTACATTGCTTGGTGTCACCCATCATGATATTGTTTGAATTTTGCTCATAAAGTGGCATAACACCATACTCACTCTGACAAAAAAATGAAAGTCATTGGCTATGTGCTCACTTGGGCCTTTGTTCCTGGTGAGATTAAAAGATTATTTTGGAACTGTATCAATACTTGTTACATCTTGACAGACGAGTTTCATTGAAGTTCGAAACAGAATATCATTAACCCAAATGGGTGCATAAGACTAATGGCATCCACAGAAAACACCTAATAAAGTACTGGTACATAAAAATATCAATGTAACTTTTCTACTGACATGGAACTAAAAACTCCGTTCAGTGAGCTGGATTAATTGTAGGAAAACATTCAGGGCATTAGTATATTTGATATATGTTAGCACCTATGTTATGAATGATCAATATCATATTTCTTTAAAGAAGCAAAACAAAAAAATTGTTAAGATAAAAAATCATATTTATTGATTTTATGACATTTCATTGGTTCAGTAACCAGAGGTGTTTGCAAGAACATTCAAAAACAGAAACAGATGCTTCAATGCCATTTTCTAAATAAACAAATTAGTCAAATCTCAGAAGAATTTCAAGGTAGAAGAATATCTAAAGTCAATTATGTTTGTGCAGTAAACCACAAAAGTCATTCAGATTTGTATAGTCAGCGTCAGTGTACACCACATAAACATAGTCTCACTGCTGTGGTATTAATTCCTTTAGACTTGATTAATGTCGTAATAAAACAACCTACAGAATCACACTGATGTGGCAGTATTCATTCAGAATCATCACTTTCTGAGGTGAACCTGTTAGTTGTTCTGGGGAGGATTATTCATCATCCGGAGAGTCCTTTGTATGACTTGTCTGATCTGGTGTCATGTGTTTCCAGGTGCCTGAAACAATTTATAACATCTTTAAAAGCTTGTTATTAAAAATATAAGAAACACACATATATTGACAAAGGGTAAAAAGTTGGTTTCTCAATGAGTAAGGTAATGACAATTTATCAAGCAACTGTTAACCAAACCATGTTAACCAATGTAAAAAAGCCATAGCAAACAGTAAATTTTACAGAAAATACAAAATTGTAATTGATCTTCTGAAAACAATTCCTGTAGTGCCATAAGGCAGGCTCACCTGAATTTTTCTCAAATGTTTGCATTACATCAAAACATAAGGAAAGGTAAACAAGGCAATGCAAATTGCATAAAATAGGTTCTTATACATAAAAACAGAACTAACGTATTTGACGTAATAAGCGCCTCGCTCTAATAAGCGCCCACGGGAATATTTGCTAATATATTGGCTAGTGAACAATCCCAATTAGCACCCTTTCCAATTAATCAATGTATACAAGACTTATTTATTTGCGTATAATACACACTTGTGTGTGATATGCATTATCATATTTTTATCATTTATCCTATCTTTAATTAAGATTAACAATAACAGCAAAAACTGCCAAATATATTGGTCAAGTGTAATCATAATTTAAGTAGTTCTATTTGGTTTTGGAACTTTTCAAGGGTAATTGTAAATATATGTGTATTCCTATTTGAATACTCATTTGATTGTTATAAAGTTACACAGTATTGCATCTATCGTCTGTTTCTAAATACAGTGGAACCTATCTTTGACTTGTGTGACATAATTGAATCATACCCCAAGTTCATTATGCATTGTTATGCATCTGCACAGAGTGGCCAAAGTCCTTGTCACACACATAGTTTGCTACAAGGCAGAATCCAATAAGTACAGTTGAGACATCAGGTTTTATCCAGACAAACTGTCTGATAATCTCAAGTATGGTCTTGGTCGCATCAAGGGATGTAGCTAATCCTAAATAAACATTAAACAAGTGACATAATCTCTTCTACAGAACACTTGATCAAAGCCTGCCCCACCTTTGATGTTTATCATCTCGTTACGCTCACAACAGCTCATTAGCAAGATGAACTCAATGTCAACTCATGGTGGATTAGGGATTAACAGGGCAATTAGTGTCAGGTGGGTATTATCACTTATGCTACTTATCAAATCAGTTTACTGGTAACATGTTTCTGTGGACCAAGGAAATGTATCATGCCAGATACTTAAAAAGTTCTACTCATAAGTAATAAAAAAATGACAGTTTTGATATGCAATTCTCCCTACAAAGACATTTAACATTTGATATACATAAACTGTCTGTTGAAACTATGATGATGCTAATATACAAGTCGCACAAAACAACCTATTCATATACTGGTACCTAGCCAAACAAACATAATTTTTTTACGTGTATGCACATGCTTGTACACATATACCTCTACTGGCATATCACACATACAAACAATCATTAGATGAATGTTATCGTTCAAAAATATTTTAATACAAAAACAAGTGAACAGATTCTGTAATAGCATGGTTAATATTGGGAGATGTTTTAGCATTTCCATTTTCACAGAATCGAAGGCATATCCTTTCATGACTCAGATCAGCTTGTCGTGATTTAAATTCACATAAAACTGATTCATGTCAAATGACCTATCCCGCATGTGTGGGACCTGTTATAAAAATACCATTCATTACTTATTTGTGTGTCCAAATTATGCTATTATTAGAAATAATAGGTATTATTATACAGCATGGATATGACATAAGAAAGCTTTATATGGAATTGTTGAAAATTATGTACAGGAAAACATTGAAATAAATCAATCAATACGTGCATTTATCTCAGAATCTGGTAGATTTAATCAATATGGACTTCTCCTTCATTATCTACTTATAATCAGATGATTACATTATTGCTCAACTGATAGTTTGCAATAGTATAGAATTAGTATTTTATTAATACTTATGTTGTATTTCAGCATCATTTAGATAAGCCATCGGCTTGTTTGCAAATCCAGTTCACTATGAAAAAAATATATGTTTTAAACACATGTAGTAGAACATATTGCAATAGTTAAGACCCGAAAAGAAGTTATGTGTAGGATCTTCAAAATGGTATCCACAAGAGCAGGTTGTAGAATCATGTTGGTGTTTGTTGTTTAACTCTGCACTCAGCCATATTCCAGCTATATGACGGCGGTCGGTAAATAATCATGTCTGGACCATACTATCCAGTGATTGACATCATGAGCATCGATCCACACAATTGGGATACAATGACATGGATCAACCAAGTCAGCGAGCCTGATCACCCGATCCATTAAGTTATCTCTCACAACTAGCATAGGTTGATCATGTTGATGGGGACCAACTTCAACTTGGAATCCCCACATGAGTAAGTATGCGGCTGTTAGCTTTGTTTGATGTTTAACGCCACACTCAGCAATATCGCAGCTATGTGGCAGGAATCAAACCTGGGTCTTCAGCACGAAGAGTGAACGCTTCAACCGCTAGGCTACCCCACCACCAAAAATTCCCCCATGATAAAGTTGTCATCATGGTTATTGTTCAACTAGTTGAAGTGAAAATGTTCATACCCTTAAAATGTCTTATCTTCCACTTCACGATGATCTCTGATGCAAAACTTCCCTGTTATTAAAGCTGTTCTTGATTCTTCAGATCTGGAAAAATATGTTGAGGCTATTAATCATTCTCACAGAGTACAGGGAGTATATGAAATAAGACAGTGAGTCACATTAGCATACAAATTATCCAGTTAAAGTAAACATATTTCTACATTATATACATAAGCAAATACTAACATATGATAGACAGGCTACTTGTCATATAAAAATATAATTATTCATTTACTTACATGTTGGCTATAAAAGTTAATGTGTCACATGTGACAGGCTTACATGTGGTAAATTACTTTAATACGTGATCATTGTAATATTCACATATTCCTTACCTTAATGTGTCACTTCAGCTGCCAGCATGACCTCAGCTGCAATCTCAATATTTGGCCAGTTTTGACGAAATGACCGATCGTGTTCAGTGTATAAGCTGGGCCTCGTCTCTAATAAAACTTGGCGCAAGTTGACGACACGCATAGAGAGCCGGGAACCAGCTTATGTCGTGTTAACCTGGTTCCCGGCTCCCTATGCGCGTCGTCAACTTGCGCCAAACAATAATGTGATATTAGAGACGGGGCCCAGCTTAGTGTTAACCCGGAACAAGCCATTTTACCCATATCCCCCTACGGTCCAGGGTCCCGTTCCACAAAGCGATCGTAACTACAATCAATCTTAGAGACTTACGTCGATTATAAAATCGTCTTAGCTAAAGTTTACGCCCGTTCCACAAAGCTATCTTAGGGCGATTGTAACTTTACAAGTTCTTAAGTAGCCGATCTTAACAAAGATCGGAATCTTCAGCCATGAAGATACGAAAGTTTCCCTAAGAGTGGCCTCCCTTGGTCATGTTTAGCAGACGACACATTGTCGAAATATGGCCGAATCACAGACCTCTGTCGGCGTCAAACGCGTTCGTCGAAGCAATTTTTCAGCAAGCGAGATCGCTGTCCTTGTGGATGAGGTGTCTGTGCACCACACAACACTTAATTCCTCATTCAGCTCTACCGTCACCAGTAAGCTGAAAGGCAGCATATGGGAGGACATCGCTAACAAGTAAGTGAGCTGTGGACTGTCACTAGTGTCAGAATGTTATCTGATATAAAAATAAGTCAATATACGTACCCCAACATGCACCATACCTTTGAAATAATAAATATATTCGATTTAATATTAAATTCAGGTAAATTGGATATAATAGCAAAGCCTAGAAAATAAACTCTATACCTTAGTACAACAAAAACTGTAACTAATGTAACTGCATTTTGTCCAGTCTGTAAAATAAAACATAAAGACCCTGCCCTTCCATAATTCCAACATCATTTACAGGATCAATGCAAATACGGCAAGTTGCCGATCAGCAACCGATGTTCGGAAGAAGTGGAATGACATCAAGTAAGTCAAACAAACGTAAAGGTATAAAAACTTTGGCTATCTTCTCTAGATTCTACGTATGTTCCCCTATATTATCTGATATTCAATATACTACTGTAGTAGAGTAATGGTACTTATGATGTATTATGTATATCCATATCATTTGACATTCTAAAAATATATGATCCTTGAGAGACGCCAAGTAAGTATGAGGAAGATATTTGCAAAACACCTTAAAATATTGATTGAGCTCAGCACCCTCAGATGGCTGAATCAGTACTGATGAGTATCAGGTTCATCATCCATAAATTACAGTGAGTGCCCATTTAGATTTGCATACATTTTCTATTTCAACAAGTGTGATGGGTTCACACATTTATTATTTCATCAAGTGTGATGGGTTCACACATTTTTGTTATTTCAACAAGTGTGATGGGTTCACACATTTATTATTTCATCAAGTGTGATGGGTTCACACATTTATTATTTCATCAAAAGTATGACGGGTTCATACTTTAATGTGCATAATAACTAAGTGTATATTTTTAATATTGAAATAAGATGTAATGAAGCTTTTGAATGGTAGTCTTTAGACATCGGTTCGATTCCGGTCAAAAGCAAATACATCCAGAATCATTATTAACTGCATGTATTGTTATTTTGTGATGCAATGTCATATTTTTAATATCATCATTATTGTTATAATTGTTGAATGTTTTCTAACAAATTACCTCAGTAGAAATATAAAGATTATTTTTAGTATTTTAATTGTGATGTTATTGGGACATGTTCACTGAAATAATAATTGATATGTTGCTCTTAATATAATATTTAGAAAATACAGAAATATGTAATGTAATACATTCCAGATGTATACCATGCAGGAAGATAGGTACATGCATGCATAATATAACATACTATGCATATTGATACTGTACATGTACAAGTAATTACCAGTCATGTAACCTTGACACATTGTACTGAGTACATCTCAAAATCTGTTCACTGTATATATATTAGTAAAATACTACTACTTATTCAACAGATGCCAAACGAGAAAGAAGGCCCAAGAAAAAAGGAAAGAGGCATGTAAGACTGGAGGAGGTCCATGTCCTGCTACCCTGTCGGAGGTGGAACAAAAGGCACGTATTTAAAGTAAACACTTGTTTGATAATGTGATTATATTCACAATTGAGTTTGTAATATCTATCTAACCACAGTTATAGCTGAAGGTGTCAACATAATTATGTTTCAATGAAGGATATGCAAATCAAGTAATGGTTCTTATGACTGATGTAATATTGAATAATAATATTTCATTGGTATCACAGGTACTCTCACTGATTCCAGCCTGTCAGGTTGATGGCATCCAGGGAGGTTTGGAAACATTTCTTAGTGAAGGTAATACAATAAAATACAACATTATAATGCTGAAAGCTACGAGTGTGTTATGCTTATATCCTCTTAAACATAAGAATTATATGTTCATGTACTTAATTTGTACAGGAGTATGAATTTTGCTTTTAATATTTCATTTAAATGTTTTATTTTTAACAACAAGAAAATCTCTTTATTTTAAAGCGTCTAGTGATACAAGTGGGGTCACCATGCCAGTCGAACCAACATTGGCAGATGAGCCTGTCCTTGCAAGCCTTCCTAGTGAGGAAGCAATCACTGAAACAACAGTGCATGCAGGTGAATATTGTGGTGAAAAATGAATATAAGAGTATTATCCTAAGATCATTAAGTACAGTAAGTAATATACATAAAAAAGTATATTATTTTGCATAAACAGACAAATAGAGCATGTACTTTAAGAGCATCTGAGGAAGTATTACCAAATCATTCCTTTCAATGTCGTTGTCAGCTTTCTCCTAATTCCAGGCAAGAAGTGTGTGAAGCGACCCACACAACATGCGGACCAAGTCCTTACAATTGTTGATCTGGAGACCAACAAGTTATCAGCAATAAGGGAGCTTGTTTCAATCCAGCAACACAGGTGTGAGATGGAGAGAGAGAGGTTGACATTGGAGAGAGAAAGGCTACAGATTGAAAAACGTAGATTAGCTCTGGAGGAGAGAAGATTTGGAAGTTTATCTTTTGATTTTTTTCCTGACACTACTCAATCCCCCTCCAATTGTGTTTCACCAACTATCAAACTTAATTGAAAACTTTCTTTTATCCACATCTTAAATGTGTGTCTAAAAATGTTCAGATGCTTTTTTGTTTCGATGAAACTAACAAAATATGGAATATTACTTAAAATATAAGTTTTAATATCATTCACATTATCCCAGGGGAGATAATCTGAAAAACAAAAGGTATAGCAGTGCAGCATGCAGTTTTGTTATTGTTAATTAGTATTTAGCAGATGTGTAAGTCTGATGTTATTTAAATGAAAACCTATACTATTGTTTGTGGCAACAATTCATGATGTTTAAACAAAATTGGAAAGTAATATGCCACTAGACAATGTTGTCATGAAACCAACAATAAAATGTTAACTGAAATGTTTTGATTTATTCTGATGTCAATGGCTCACATACATAGATGTCATATCAGTTGTATTGTAAGAGTGTTAGACATTACATTTAAACAATAATGCATGGACAGTATTCATATATTAAAATAAAACATCTGTTTAATTATGAAACAAAATTGTATTTGCACAAGTACACACAGTTTGAAATTCAAATGTTTTTATCAGTTGTATTAAACATCCAGAATATACACTTGTTCCTGTCATTATTGTAATGTTCTCAAGAATTGTGAATCAGAGACAGTTCATGAGAAATAATGAGCAATCAGCTGAGCTCTGGCCTGATGTCCATCTTGAACATTGCCCTGGTAGAGGACGTGGGCTTCCTGGTCTTCTTCCAGCAGTTGTGGTAATGGCACTTTCTGATCCATACAGAAATTGTGCAACTTGAACGCAGCCATGATCACTTTACAGTTTTTGCTGGTGGAAAATGGGAGGCACCCCGTAGATTTGTGAAGACATCTGTTATACATGAAAGAAATATTTTTAACAAAGTTGAAGAAAGGCATGTGAAAATTTAGTTGTGTTTCTGAATTACTTGAAATTAATGTATTTTCGATGAACTGAGGAGAAATCTATACTGAAAATACTACATATGAATCTTCAACTTCATCATCAATAAATTTCAAATTATTGAAACATTTAAATAGCCAAAAGTATACATGAACTTATTCGAATTCACAACTGCTTATTAAATTCAATTTATGAATTTTTTTGCAACCTGAACCTTGACTTTAGAACTCCAAATGCTCTCTCAATGGTGTTTCTTGTTCTGCAGTGTGAAGAGTTGTAACGCTCTTCGTGTCTTGTTTTTGGGTCAAGTACAGGTGTTAGGAGCCATGGTCTGCATCCATAACTGTAACATTATCAAAACATATTACTCACATTGTCGATAAGGTGACCTAGGCCAAAACTACTTTTCACAATCACAGCTTCAATCAACTTAAGATATTGTGATGTATGTTAAAGGTTTTTATAAGTTCAGTCAAACTCATTTGAATAACACATTTAAAAAAAATATATTTAAAAATTCAATTGTGTAATATACCAAAAATATTATTGCAAATATTTACCCAGAGTCTCCAAGAAGAAATCCATCAGGGCAATTCCTATTAAACTGGTCTCCAATGGAGCTGTTGGTTAGAATTGATGCATCATGGGCTGAGCCTGGCCATTTTGTAACAACATTAGTAAATCTGAAAACAGTAAGAACAAAGCCCAGATGACAATATTTCAACATACAGACATTATGAAGGGTTTATACTATGGACAATAAGTTACATCCTTTTTATTTTAATGTGATGTGTAACACTGTCACACTGATTTGAATCATATGTCAAGTGGTTATAATAAATAACTGTTTTACACAACAAAGTAAGACTTTTACATGTGTGATATCCTTAAGTAACCCAAAACGTACCCCACTAAATAATTGCTTATTGCCTATTGGCTTATAGATATCATGGGCGTGTCTACTGAGAGGTACAATGCCAAGGTCGTTTCTAATGTAAACAGGAAGTAAATTAGTAGAAATAGGCTCAGACTTGATCGCCACATTTGTCTTTATTCTGATACATTTGCGTGTTCTTTTTATTCTCTGGCATGGGGGAGGGGGCACTGCATAAATTACCTCAAGTTTGCATCGCAAATGGCTTGCACATTAATGGCATGGAAGCCCTTTCGGCACACGTATGCTGCTTCCTCATCGGCAGGGGGCCTCCTGATCGGCACTAGTGTCCCGCCTATGGCTCCGATGACACGGGGGAATCCGGCAAGTCGATAAAAATCGTGCTTCACATTACGTAAATTGTCAAGATCAAAACAGATATTATTGATAGAGTTGCAAATGGCGTCTACAGTCGGGTGAAACACCCGGGACACACTTGACTTCACAGTCCCGTGAAGGTCGCCCAACTCAACGAAAAAACCACCCTTGCTTAAATATCTCAAAGTCAGGAGTAACTTCGTTTCTGGGGAGAGGGAATGTGAACGCTGGGTTGCTGGTGTAATGGACGGAGAGACTGCTTCGAGCAGTTTCAAGAGGGCGTGGCGTGGCATACGATATCGCGCATACAGTTCATCGTCAGATAACGTATCCAGCTGCCGGGTGCGGTCTCTAAAAACCCTTTCTTTGTGTAAGACACGGTCCATTTCCTTGCACATCATAATAAAAGTCGCCATCTTTGTTGTTATGGTACACTATTTAAGATCGATTTTAGCGATCCTAAGTTGGTCCGGAGCAACTTAGCATTTTGATCTTAACTTACAACTCTCTTAGTTAAGATTGCTTTGTGGAACGGGCGGCCGATCGTAACAAAAATTTAAGATCGCGTACTTAGTGAGTTACAATCAACTTAGCCCTAAGATCGCTTTGTGGAACGGGGCCCAGGGCGCCATTTTAGAACATGGATGTAAACAAACCTCGTGTATCGATATACACTGTGATGCTTGATTACGATAAGCTTACCTCGTGTATCGATACATTGTTCTCATTCACCTCCACCACGGAAATGCCGGCCGAAGTTCCTCTCAACCATCCACAACGCGGAAGTCAACAGTATTTGGAAAGGCGATTGGCATTGCCAGGTACGTAGCAGGGCTTCGAGACCTTATGATTTCTGTGCAGAGATCTTATGGAACGGATTGATGTAGATATTTTCCTGCTCTACATACTTTACCGTAAACGCCAAGGGTCCTTTTTTTAGTATTATGGTCAACTGTTTGTTAGCATAAGGGGCGTAATGGATTTGTGGTCAAAACAAGATGAACCAAATTAGATCCGCTCTTTTATAGATAATGAAGAAAAGTACCAAGATCTAGGAACGGTTATTAACTCTAAACTTTCGTGGGATGCTAATACAGATTATAATTTACAATAATGGCCACCAAAGACTTTATTTTTTTTACGCTTAGGATATTGTTATAATTACACTGTTATGTCCTTGTTTTGTATAAGCTTCATAACTTAATAATTCAATATTTCATGGAATGACTCTGACCTTGGCGAGGATCTTTTTTGCAACAAGTGATTCCCTATGTAAAGTGTATGTTGAATGACCCTGGCTTTGTTGTCAAATAATTGTTTGACAGTTGTTAAATATGGGGTTAAGTTTTATCTCTGAATGTTTGGGATGAAATATTTTAATAAGGACAGTTCTACATGTTCTAAGTTGGAAACTCAACTGGGGCCTTTTCAATTGAATTCAATGTACAGCATGTACAGTTTGGACATTTCTGTAATGTGAATGCTACTTATGTTTGCAGAATGTCTGGATGAATGAATGAGTCAGTCATCTGCACAGCATCAATGGAAAAAGGGAAGCAATGAGGAACAAGAGAAGAGTAGTGAGTGGTAAATATTTGAAATTATTCTGTTTGGTTCATCATGTTCATGTAGCTATTCTGCAAATATTTCTTCAGTTTGCTTGTTCTTTATCACCTGTTTGCATGGATGGCCTAATTATTAAAGGAACCACAGCTTGCTGTGCATAGTTGCATCTCTTGGGCTTGACAGAAACCGATGGTCGCGGGTTTGAATCGAGGGTAGCATCATACACTTGCTTGTGGGTTTCATCAAAGTGGTAAACATGTAAGACCTGCATCACTTCGGGCTTTCTTCCCACATCAAGCTTACATGCCGTGATATAATATAACTGGAATACTGTTCAAAGAGGCGTTAAACCCAATTCACTCATTTAACACCACATCCAGCAATAGTTCGGCTAAATGACAAGGATTATAAATTAATCAAATCTCAAATCTCAACTAGACAAACCAGAGATTAATGTTATGAGCTCGATCCAGACGCACCGATGATGACTGTTATGGACAACATCCCACGTTATTGGGTACGATTACGAGCTTTCAATGAGCCCACTTGCTACCTCATCTATTACTTTGGCTTGTATGGCAAGCATAGGTTGCTAGGAACATTTTTAAGAGATGTCAGTTAATGATTGTTTCAACTCATCAGCATGGAACAATATATATCTCAAATGTTTGGTATATAACAAAACTCAAAGATGATAAATTAAGTGAATTTGCTGCCTTTTATCTGTAAGTACATGTTGCAACAATTCTTTTCTTTTGCTACAATCTTTATACATAATTTTGCAGAAACTGAAGTCCAGCTTGAGATACCCAGATGACAGGTTGACAGTCTGGAAGGACCCTTCCAGATATCCGAAGTGATTGGCAGACAGCGATGAGGAGAGTCCTGTTATTTCAATGGGAGCCTACCGAGAAGTTATATGCCAATTGACACTGGGACACACTCCCAAAGGGTGGTCAGGCTAATGTGAGAAGACCAACCAATGCCAAGTCGGAGTGGGACCCTTCAAGGACGTTGAAGAAATTATTGTCTTTGGTCATGTGGTAATCACTTGAAAGGAATGATGTTTGCGACTACTTGTCTATAAATGTGGACCAAATAGAATGTTCACAATTCTACAAACACAATGCAACAGGGATAGAGCCCATCTGGCCTCCCCTCATCCTGGTTCCTGTTTTTCCATGGCAATATAGAAGGAAAAGGATGTTTGAGGGCAAGTAACTCTGAACTGGTGAGCATGGTCTGCTGATGCTTTCAAGCGAACAGTTATCCCGCTCTGTTATGAGTATTGAAGAATAGGAGGAAAGTGCATACTGCATCAGGAACCATTATGTGAACACTGTTCAATGTGTGATATATGTATATAAATAAAAGAAATTGATAATTTGTTTGTTGTTTGTTTCTTTAGCCAGCTGTGTAAATGGGGATTTTCCAATATTTTGCCTCAGTTTGATAGCCACAGTTATCGTATGAAACCATGCATTGCTTGGACATCTTTGGAATAACACATTGACCTGCTATGTCAAAGGTCAATGTCAAAGGTCAATGTCACAGCCAGACAAAAAAATTGTTAATGGCCAAACTCTTCCTTAGGGCAGGGATAGAAGTTGGCAACAGGTCATACACTTACTTTTTATCCCCCCGGCATATAATACAGGGGATATATCGATCAGCCTGTCTGTCCGTCTGTCCGTCCGTCTGTCCGTCCGTAATCATTTCCTTTTCCGGGGCAGGATTCCCAAACCATTCAGTGTATTTGATCGAAACTTGGCAACTCTTATCAGGCACATACTGAAGTGGTGCCTTTTGATATTTTGTGATTTTTCTAAGTTTAATTTTTTTTAATTTTTATGGAATGAAGTTGGACATAGACTCAATTGAGGATGGGGTTCGTTTCCGGGGCAGAATTTGAAAACTATTCAGTGTATTTGATCGAAACTTGCCAAAGGTATCAGGCACAAACTGAAGTGGTGCCTTTTGATATTTTGGGATTTTTCTAATTTTTATTCTTTATTTTTTTTATGGAATGAAGTTGGACTTAGACTCAATTGGGGATGGGGTTCGTTGCCGGGGCAGAATTCGAAAACCATTCAGTGTATTTGATCGAAACTTGCCAAAGGTATCAGGCACATACTGAAGTGGTGCCTTTTGATATTTTGGGATTTTTCTAATTTTTATTTTTTATTTTTTTTATGGAATGAAGTTGGACATAGACTCAATTGGGGATGAGGTTCATTTCTGGGGCAGAATTCGAAAAACATTCAATGTATTTGATCGAAACTTGGCATTCATATGGATGCGACCATGGTGGATCTTTTGTGGGTAAACAATGTATGCTTCTTAAAGAACATTCAACTGTTGACTCATTACATACATAATTGCACATTTACTAGTGGTTACTTTACAGACAGCTGCCGGGGGGATATGTCATCTTTCTGATGACTCTTGTTCTCTAATGTGCCTTTTCCTGCAGAAGTCTAAATAACTCTTATACATATAGTTGTATATTATTGTCATATGTTTGTCAATATTACACTGAATGAAGCACTTTACAATTGTTTTTGAAATAGTCGCAACTGATATTGAAGGTCAAATTAGCTTTCAATGTCTTTCAGTAAAAATGTTCACAGTAACTGAGGAACAGCCCTCTGTAGTGTGATGAAATCTGGTACATGTCACCCTCAGAGTGAGGCATATTGTGTTTCAAACTTAAATGAAGCTGGTATGCTCATAACAAGTACTTGTACCTTTACAAATAATCAAATTATCATCTCACTAGGACCAAAGGCCCAAGTGAGCACACAGTCGATGAGTTTATACTTTCACTCAGAATAATCTGGAAGTCTGAACATGAAATTTAAGGATATCATCATACATGTATTAGAACTGATGTTTGTTCATTAAACAGCTTAACATCTAAAAAGAATTATAGATGAAATTGAAAAAAATTGTCTTTTCCAAAAGTACATATTTACCAGAAATAAGACTTCTCGAAAAATTGCATCCGGATACCTGCCGGATACCTGCCGGATACCTTCAGCAATGTTCAATTTTCATGGTTAGTTTCCAATATATATTTAGGTGTTTCACACTTAATTGAACAAAATGCACCCCCAAATTGTGACATGTTTTTGGAAACTCAGAATGAGGTATCCGGTGCCGGATCCTTGGACACCCAGATTGAGGTATCCGGTGAGGTATCCGGTGCCGGATACCCGGATTCCAGGTGGCATACTTTCAGGTGAGGTGTCCATGCCGGATACCACGGATCTGGTATCCGGCAAGGTATCTGCCACCGGATACCCGGACGCGTTTTGGGTAAGTGTCCGGTGGTATCCGGCAGGTATCCGGATACCGGAAACTGCATTTTTTTTGCTGTGATTGAAAACCCAATAGCTTGAGCAGTTCGGTAATTCACCCTGTCTAAATTAATATATGGTTTCCCTCTATCTCTCTGAAGTGTAAGGAACTTGCATACATTTCTTAATACAGACTCCATGTCGTGCACCATGGTTATGGCTATGCAAGTGTAAAGTAACATGCATCGTGGGAGTAGTATCATTTTAGAAGATGCTCATCTGGAATTTTCTCCAAACGATTTTTGTGTGTGGATCACATGTTTTATGAAGACTACATTATTATCGTTATAACGGAGTCCCGTGCGCATATTTCTATAGTCCGTTTCAGACTGCCATCATTGGACTTAGAATAAATTTCCGACAGTACTTGTTTCCTTGATCTGACTTCCGGAAAACGACGTCAAATTCTGGGAAAACTAAAGACTCTCAACTAAATCGAAGTTGTTCTGATATTTATTGTTCAACTTAATATTTAGTTAACGTGATATCCATTTCCCCAATCCTAATGTCACGCGTTTCAAATTTGGGATTGAGAAAAAAAATGTATGGAGACTTTTTACTGTTATGTAAATAAGACACGTGGCGTTACCACAACTTCAACAATACTGATGTGAATAAAGTCTGCACTGAAAATGGTTGCAAGCATGGTGACAGTGTGAGCAAGCTGAGTGAGGTCAAACGTTGGTTTGAAGAGTATTTCAGTTTTTCACGACGTGTCGAATTGATGGAGCCCGTAAGGGATGCAAAATTGCAAATGCGAATAATTCAATTGCAAAAACATAAAAGCTGATTGTGCTCGACAAATGCGTTTTTGATGATCTAAATGTTTGGGCTTAACAAGTTTACATAATCGAAGACATATCTACAAATTGCGGAGACTAAAAATAAACTAGACTCAGATAGTGCCATTTGATTAGGTTACTAATATATGTACATTGAAGCACTTGGACTATGGATCTTATATGCCCAAACAAAGGACGAGTAAGTTAATAAATGTACATACCTCTTATCCTGATTTCGCGGCAAACATTGTATTTTTGGAATTGGAAAGGGAAAAAAAGAAAACAAATACCTGTTGAACAAGTGATTAATTGTTTCATCTTAGAATTCGTGACATAATGAACTGTGTGATCTGACTTTGAAGAATGCTTAAACGTGATTGTTCTTTCAGAAGCTTTAAATACAAATATGCAACACCTCTGTCATAAGCTCAACATAAGGTGGATTTATGCCATTACTGATAATTGAATACCTCACTCGGAAACATTTATTATTTACACAGTGCAAACATAGTAGACATGTTTCATTATACGGTCATGTGATAAGTAAATGTATATGCATACAGATATCCATGTATATAATGGTGAGTGAGTGAACTGAATTCACGCCACTTTCGGAGTATGTCAGTCAGACCAGGAATCTGGAATTCAAAACCACGTCCAACGGATACTTTTTGCAGCTAAATGGCGCTAACCATTAGCATTCTTACGGATACATATCGCTGGGCTACCCAGAAACCAGTCACAGTCACAACACTGCCTGTTCAGTGTTGTTCACGAGGGGGTTGGGCGTTGCTCGAGCCTAAACAGGCTTTCACGTTTCTCAACAAATTGATAGAATGATAGTATAAAAAAATAGTTGATAGTTGAGAACAGCTACTATAATTAAGTTTGTGCTCCTGAAATGTCAGGTACTAAATTAGATAAAGGTTCAAGAGAAGGATTCCACACAAATTTACCCCCTTTATCTTGGGGTAAAAATAAATTTAGGTGGTGTCTTGACTTGACCAAATGTCGTGTAAATCATCTCGTAATCCCTTTTCGCCTCAGGTTCTGCTACATGGAAGTGCTGGATTATCTGAAATGAGAGATTAAAACGATTACTACTACTAGTACTACTACTAATTGATAACTCTCCTCAGATAACATCACTCATAGTTACGTATTCGCTAAAAGAATCAGGAGTAATGGCCGAAATTACTGTTTCAGATTTTGTCTCGCTGACTTGATTGATGCATGTCATCATAAGTTTAAGTTTTAAAGTATTGCAGTTAGAAATGCATATGTTTATTGATACACGTGATGTCGTTTAATGATATCAATACAGTGACGGGATCAGGTGGTCAGGCTCGCTGACTTGGTTGATACATGTCATCGTACCCCAATTGCGTGGATCGATGCAAATGATGTCAATCACTGGATTGCCTGGCCCAGACTTGATTATTTACAGACCGCCAACAAAGAGCTGAAATATTGCTGGGTACGGCGTTAAACAACAAACAAACAAACAATCAATCTAAAACACAACTGTACTTTTGTGACACCAAGCCAGAGCTCCTGTTCAGCAAAACGTCGTCCCAGGCAGTTCCTGAGCCCAAAACCGAAGGGCAAGAGAGCAAAGGCTGGGTATTCCTTTTCTCTCTTATTGCTTGAGTCGTCTCTCAGCCAACGCTCAGGTAGAAACTCTTTAGGCGAATCGAAATACTCGCTGTTGAGGAGAAGACGCCGATTGTTCATGAAAGCACAGGTCTGAAACACATATCATCATAGACGAAGAGCAGGAATACTCTGCAGCCCAATATGAAGTTGCAACATCCCTGATCATAATCAGAAACTACAGATTTGTACATAAAGATGCTAATTATTTATTGTTTCATCTCATCATTGCCGGAATTATGATTGATATGTAACTCTCCTGTTGACATAGTACTGTCCTTTCCCCGAGCTATCCCACGGATACTCCCACGGATGTGTTTCATGTGCAGGCATCGGTTGAAGTAGCATTGAAGCTGATCTTAATCTAAGAACATGGTTTCCTGCTGAGTCCTGTACCTCAACTATCAAAATCCACTTAGTCCCTGGCTTACCCACCGGATCCCTCTTCCACCCCCATCCCAACACAGCCCGTCATAATGGGTGCTTATTTACATTACTCCAGGTATCGGAATGACGGGCAGTACATGTTGGCGAAAGTGAAACAATAAATTGGCAATGCCATTATTTAATCATCATCACTTATGTTTTGACAATGTGTTGTGAACGTACTCGACGAAACGTTCATTTCTAGGCACGTTTCATAAGACAGAGTTACTAATATATCATTGACATTTGTGGAAATAACAGTATCATTTCTGGCTTATAATTATGTTATTTTGTACGTAAGGTCTCATACGGGGTAACAGGTGCCCGTAGTGCCGAATTGGCCTCAGTAGGTACCGATGTACACATGCTATTTCATTAAGTACATTCAGTTTGGTTAAGGACGTCAAACCTGATTTATAAAGACCATAACTCAACAGCTATTCATATATCATTAGATATTAATATAGACCAAAGATATACTTTACCCCTTTTGGCACCAAGTAACCATCAATGACAGCATCTTCTGGAAGTATTCTCAGAGCCCCAAAGGTAACAGGAAAGTTTAGTCTGATGATGAACAAATGCAGATTCATCTTCATCATCAGAATGGCCATTGTCTTCATCCGAGTTTCATTACAGGAATATTATGGATAGAACAATTTGATATATGATTTTAAAATAAATTAATAGACTTATGATTCGTATTGATTCGTATTATCATAAAATACGTACTTTTTATTAACATACAAAAATAATACCTGAAAGATTCCTTCATACATGCGCGGAAGTACGGCATGTTGGACATGTGTGCAGCAGTTAGCTCGTGTCCCGCGGGTCCAATGACATCAACAATTTCTTCATACAACCTCTGCTGCTTGTCCTGATTCAATGCGAGATTGAGTAGCAGAATCTCCATATTCTTCGCAGTCTAAATTGAACAGAACGGTCAGAAAATACAGGGACTAATGCAAGAAAAAGCCACCTGATAATTACAGGAAGCGAATATTGCACATTATTATCCAACTTCTCTCTCTCACCAAAGCTGGACTTCACACATGAACACATGAGTTGAATTGACCTTCGGCGTGACAAGTACTTTAACCACTAAGCTATTCCATCATCCCTTTCACATGTTGAGTGAGTGGGTGACTTACAAGTTAAGAATTGGTCAACGTATTCAAGATTATTGCATTTATATAATGCATGCACGTGTCTCAAGATGCAAGGGGCATACGTTTACGCCAGTTTCATGCCTCGTTTAATTGTCTACATTGCGATATAATGTGTGATTGTGATCTGACTGTAAGGTCACAAATATATGCCATACTGCCTGAAGGTCGAATCTCTTAAGCATTTAACCTTTAACATTTTAGGGTTGTATATAAGTGCCCATTATTGTTGACACTCTTGTGTCTGGGCATCATAAGGTCAAGGGATAAGCATGCATACAGACAACTGGAAAAAAAAGATTATTGTGGGGAAACAGGGCACTCGTTATATCTTCATACCGTTTATTCCTTTGTTTTTCACTGTCTAAATTAATGGCATATCTCGGACAGCATCACACAAACTTCAGCCCAGCGCACAACACACGTTCGTGAGCATAGCGGTTACCTTTAAGAGAATGTTATTGGATGTCTGAAATTACGTAAATGCTTGGCGTGAAAGAGGAAACCCGTGAAGATCCGGGTTGAGAATAGGAAATGTAAGTAGTGTGGAATGTTCAGTGTGATGTGCACATCCTCTAAGGATGGTTTAGTGCTAATAATCATTTTCGAAAACGTAGACCCACTATCCCCCTGTCATACGGTGATCGAAACCAGTGGATCCGCCAATGCATATAGCAAAGCGTCATTGGGCTAACTTGTCTTTCATCATATCGATTGCAACAGGGGTGCTCACATCAGTAAAAGTCGAAGCTTCATTTGTCTTACTAATTTTCATTTTCTATAGTGATTGAAACAGGTCCTATCAATGATCCCTTAGCCCATACGGACATGGGACAGAGTATATCCCAAACGTTTTATAACATGTCGCAACAGACGGCTAAATGTGGTAATGCAGTCAGGGTCGGTGACTGCATGTCGTTCACCGATGGCTATAGTCCAGCTACATGACGGCGGTCCGACTCACGCATTTGGGATACGATAACATGCATCAACCAACACACCCAGTCTGACAACTCGATCCCGTCACTGTATTGATATCATTAAACGATATCACGGGTACCAATATGCATTAGTATGTCCAACTGCTAGGACTTTAAAACCTAAACTTACGCTGACATGCATTACTCAAGTTGGCGAGCCTGGCCACCCCCTCCCATTAGTCGCCTCTTACGTTGGTTGATTGGTTGGTTTGTTGTTTACCGCCGCACTCAGAAATATTCCAGCTAAATGACGGCGGTCTGTAAATATTCGAGTCTGGACCAGACAATCCAGTAATTAATATCAAGAGCATCGATTCAAGCAATTGGGATCGATGACATGCATCAACCAAGTCAGCGAGCCTTACCACCCGATCCCGTTATTCGCCTCTTACGACAAGCATAGTCGCCTTTTACGGCAAGCATTGGTTGCTGAAGACCTATTCTACCCCGGATCTTCACGGGTCCGTGATACTGCTAAAATATTGTGTAAAAACACAGTGCTGACCGAGATTAGTTATATTTGTGTGCCGAGTATGCGAAGAAAGCTTTGGACACCAATCTGAGGTTATGACATGTATATAATACCAACTGTTCGGTACATCTGTTGAGAATATATTCCCAACTACAGGTCAGAGCGCTCGGTATCAAAATAATATACAAGTGAAAAGAAATCAGTCGAAGAAAAAGAAAAGGTTTTCTGCTCAGGGTTACCGACGAACAACCAAAATACATGTACGTAACTTACCGAGTCTGTTCCTGCCGTCAGCAAATCTAACAGAATGGCATCCACACTCTTGTCTGTCATCTTGGGACTGCAGTTGCAGAATCAGGTTTGGTTCTTCAGGGTCAAAAGTTCCGCCTTTCATCTGACGGTCAACCTTTTCAAGAAGTTCTCTTATCTGAACACGACCATACCTGTAATCACATGACACAACTGTACTCAAACTTTGTAATCAGTGTTGTTCGTTAAACGTTAAGAGTGACCCTTGCTCAACTGTGACGTTTACAATACTGACGCTATATGGCTAACGTATTGCCGATGTGGCCTTAAATATTAACTCAGTGACACACACTTCAACATTCTTAAGCCTTATATGTTCTAAGAATGTTTTACGTTACGATAAGGGTACAGTTTTAGTTTTACTTTAGTATAGGATTTATCTTTAAACAATTCTGAGGGCACAGGTGGACGAGTGGTCAAAGAAAGCACAACTGGGAGTGTCATGATTATGTTATTGTGGGTTCGAATCCAAGGTTCTGCATGACTGTTATCCTTGCTGGATCTGTCACCACCACACCCAAGTGGTTAGGTGAAAAACGTCTAGAGTGCTCTTCACATTTCGCTTTCCTGGCACATAGATCTGATACCCTGTGGTATAAATGAAAGATTTGAAATTAGAGTAATAAATACATTATTGTCCTACCCGTATGCTTCATTTGCAACCTTTTCAAACTCTTTGTACAGTTTTGTGGGAAAGAATTTGTACACTGGGGGTCCCACGTCTTCAAAGAGCAACGCAAAGAAGGATTTTATTGCATTAAGATAGACCTGGTTCGCGGGTGACACGCCTGTTCCTTTTGGATCCAGGAAACCAAGCCGTTTGTTGAAAGCAACAACTCCTATACCTTTAAAAGTAAAAGGACAAATGAATATTTTTAGCAAACTAAAATAGGGATTCATAAAATACATTGTATAATGTTAGTAGTATATAGTGAGGGCGCAGAAGGTAGTTTTGGTTGAGGGAGGTTGAGTGAAAATAGGGAAGGTGATTGGTTGATCCAAGTCACGTGATCGGATAGGATGACTCATGCATCAACAGCGCGTTACAGGTGAGGGGAGGGAATGAAAGGTGTGTGTGTTTATAAGACATAAAAGAATTCGTAAGTAAACAAAAAAAAGTAAAGGGTATTCAATAGAGCTATGCGTATGGCGTGCTGTCCTGAATAGACAAGCAGCCCAGTTTGAATCGAGCGCGCTTGACAACTCACGTGACCACGTCGTTTCAAATTGTTTAATGGTCGTAATGGTTTCGTTTATTTCAGGCGTTAGTAGAAATTACAATTAGTCTACAACTCACGTAGTCGTTTCAAATTGACCGCGCTCGCGAGAGCGTGCGATCTGGTTTTGATGAATGCAGGGTGTGTCTTGAAAGTACAACCATACCGCAATAGAGACGATGACAAATAAACCCTACGGTTTGAGTTTTAACCGTGTATCATGATGTGCACAGTTTTACTTCAGAACGTGCTATTTTGACAATAGATAGTTAGAACCATGTCTATGTTCAATAGAAAACCGATGAGTACATGTAGCAGTGTGACGGCACGAAGCTAGGTTTGTTGGGAAAGTGATGGAAGCCATCTATAGGACATTTTCATGTTTACAATACTCACCCTTAATTCGAAGAGAGAACAGAGTTTATCATGGAAAATTGTTTGACGAGGAAAATGTTTTATTGGAAATATATGTCGAAGTAGGTTTATTCATAGCTAATGTATAGCAGAGAGACTAAGCCACCGACCGCCCATAACAATGTCAACATACCCCGGCCTTACAATTAATGTCAACATACCAGCCTCGCCTGAAGCTTCCCATTCATAAATGGTGTGATCAGTGTCCCGTATTTATGATATGTCAGGGAAGATGTGTTGTACATTTGTTATTTTAAAAGGGAGTTATTTCAGAGAGGATATATATGGGTATTCCCCCTCATTAAACCTTTCTTTCGTTGGTGTCTATTAAACGTATCCGGTATTTAATACATTTGAATGATGTAGGAATGTATGTGCGTGTAGATGTTGTACCAATATCCGACCACGAATGTATGACACCTTTCTATAGATCAATTACGGTTCTAACCACGACACGCAACATGACTATGAGCGTGGTTAGCAGTTCATATTTATAAACACATCGTAAATGACAGATTTCTGATGAATGAACTCGCCCGCACACATGTCTATAGGGTTATGTTCGCCCGAACTGTAAACAGTGACACATTGATAACAGGAAGGGTGTGTGGAATGCACTCGTCCTTGTAAGGGTAAAATACGCGTTTAAACTCACCATTTAAATGATGATGACATTACTTTTTAGATGTATAATTGGTATCAGTGAGTGAGTGAATTTAGTTTTACGCCCCACTCGGCTTTATTCCAGCTCTAGGACGGTGGTCTGTCAATAAACGAGCTTGGACCAGACAATCCAGTGATCAACAGCATGAGCAGCGATCTGTGCAACTAGGAACCGACGGCACGTGCCATCCGAGTCGGACCAACCGATCCCCGTCAGTCGCCGATAAGCATGGGTTACTGAAGGTCGATTTTTATAACCCGGGACCTTCACGGGTGTAGTATGACGAAGACTATATACTCATATGCAAAAAAACTGAGAAAAAACAAACAATTCATTCGTAGCATTTATTGATTCGAGTCAATCGGTTCCATACAAAGCCGTGATATACGAATGGACAATAGTATTCACTCTGGAACATTATTTAGTCACTCATATACACATGCTGCTGCTGCTGCTCGAAGGCCCTATTGTTTAAACAGCGAGTCCATGTTTTGAAACACATTTCGCACTGTTGAATGTTTCCTTTTCTACGCTGTTTTAAGGTTGAATGGTTGTCTATAGTCTATGCTTTATCCATTGCTTGTAACGATTTCCGTCCAGGAGGTCCCAGTTTCACCATTCCTCTCACGTAGAGGGAAATTCGGCGTTTCTTATCGTTCAAACGCCTCAGTTTACAAGGTGTTTTCAAAATATGAATCAAACTAGACACGTGGCGTTGACTCGGCATTCTCTTCTGACTGTTAGACTGATATAGTAGTGATTGGTATTTATGCCTAATCGTTCTGCTCACGATCATCATCCTCTTCCTCGTCATCACCGTCGTTATCCTCTGCAACGCTATCAGATTCAGTATCACTTTCTATTTCCGGCATATCCATCAAAGGCAGGATCTCTTTCATCTTGGGTTTTAGGAGGAGTTTGATTTTATTTTTGAGAACGGATTGTTCCGTGGAAGGATTCATGTCTCCCAGGTTGTATAGCATGTTTTGAAACAGAGGTGCCTCTTTAAAGTACGTGGTATATTCCATCGCATAGTTGAGAGTACTACGCACTAGATCCTCCCACCTCAGTTTCAATCTTCTCTCAATCCATTCTTGCGTTCGTCCCTGTCGCTCGTACTGTTTTTTCTGCAGTTTCATCTTGTCATGAAACGTATCGTACACCTGCTTCCAGATGCGTTGTAAGCCTACATTTTGCCACTCCTCGGCTTCCATATTAGTGAATGCTGACTTCCCACGTGGAGGTTTGACGGCAAGACCACTGCCTTTCTGGGAAGAGGCTAGGTCGTCAAAGTCACTGTCATCGTCATCACTCTCGAGTCTGGCACGCTTTCTCTTAGGTTGAAGGCTATTGGCCGGACACCAGTGTTTGATATGTCGCTGTAGATCGTGCATGTTATCTATCAGCACCCCGCAATCTGCGCAAGCCGTGGCCATAGTCAATGATGTCTCACTACTCGTGTCTGAATCGGTTTCAATTGGAGTGAGCTGATGTTGGGGCAATCTCTCTTCTTGTGTCAGAGGACGATCCAGAGATTCTGTTGTAGTCAACTTCTCCCTACGCAGATCAGGTTCAGACTGTGCTGTTGTTCTCCTGTTTTCCTCATTTATGAGGTTAACATGCAGTCGATCCTTATCTTTGGTGGTAGGTTTTAGATCGATGGTGAGTTGTCCATAGGGTGTTTCAGCAACCTTTTCATACATAGCCATAAAGTGATCCATATGTTCGGGGAAAATTCTACGAGCGAAGAGTTTGATTTGCTGTTTATCTATGGGGGAATGAAACAGGGTGACATAATGCGCGTTCAAAGCAATGTCTCTCGATTCCTTACCTCTCGGAAACAGATTTTGTATCAAGAGAAAGATCAATACATTCTTGTGATGTGAGGTTTGAGTAAACAGCCGCGAAATACGCTTGTCGTGCTTTGCTTCGGCCAGGAAATCATCCAGGACCAACACGTTCTGTTGACGAGCATCAAAGTAATCCTCGTCCAAGATATCGTAGGGAATTCCTTTGACAAAGGTCAGCTGAGGCAGCTGCTCACCGAGGTCCTGATATAATGGCTGCCATTGAGTATAACACCAAACGATGCGGGTAGGTTGGGGTTGGATCAGCCATGCCGGAGTACATGAGAGGTAAACACAGACTTTCCACAACCACTGGGTCCCACAACGAGCGCATTTGAGGGAATCAGGAACTTGAATTGTTCTCGAAGATCAGATATACATGGTAAATGAGGCATCCACGAGTGGACTTGCGATGGCGGCGGCGGCGGCGGCGGATGTGCTTGTAACGGCGGGTTGGCTTGACGCAGCGGCGGCGGTGGGTGGACTTGCGGCGGCGGCGGCGTTGGCGGGTGGGCTTGTAATGGCGGGTGGGCTTGTAATGGCGGGTGGGTTTGCGGCGACGGCGGCGGTAGCGGATGGGCTTGCGGCGGCGGCGTTAGCGGGTGGGCTTGTAATGGCCAATGGACTTGCGGCGGCGGGTGGGCTTGTAACGGCGGCGGCGGTATGCTATGTTTATTTCTCCTGTGTCGTAACATGACATCTCTCCTTGAAAACATTTTTTCACAGTCCGGACAGGTGGCAACCCCCATGGTGATCCAATACGGTGTGCGATTAGAGGGTATGAAGCTTTCTTTTATACCCTTGACTCCTCTGTTGACGCTTCAAGGCAGCAAGTGCCCGTTCCACCACAGCCTTCACCTCCGACACATGTTGTATTTTTACGGGTTGGGGTGTTGTCTTCGATCCCTGTTTGGTTGTCATCGTTTTCATTTTAGGTGTTACCTGTCTCTTCTTTATCTTCAGCGTCGACTTCTTGGCTGCTTGTGGTTTCTTTCTCTGTTGTGATTTTCTCAACGTAGTCTTCCTAAATATATCTCTAGGGTCAAGTCTAATCTCTGATGCTTTCTTCATGTTGTTCACGTCCAATCCGTTTGCTGGCGAGAGTAAAACTGTTTGTCGGGCTACACTACTGTAGAGTTTATACTGTCTTACACGTGCAGGGATTCTTGGAAGACACTCTTTTCTTCACAGCACACTTGTGAGTATGTTAAAAAAGCGATCATATTAGTATATAGTCTTCGTCATACTACACCCGTGAAGGTCCTGGGTTGGTCAGTCTCGCCGACTCGGATGACACGTGCCATCGGTTCCTAGTTGCACAGATCGCTGCTCATGCTGTTGATCACTTGATTGTCTGGTCCAAGCTCGTTTATTGACAGACCACCGTCCTAGAGCTGGAATAATGCCGAGTGTGGCGTAAAACTAAATTCACTCACTCACTGATACCAATACATCTAAAAAGTAATGTCATCATCATTTAAATGGTGAGTTTAAACGCGTATTTTACCCTTACAAGGACGAGTGCATTCCACACACCCTTCCTGTTATCAATGTGTCACTGTTTACAGTTCGGGCGAACATAACCCTATAGACATGTGTGCGGGCGAGTTCATTCATCAGAAATCTGTCATTTACGATGTGTTTATAAATATGAACTGCTAACCACGCTCATAGTCATGTTGCGTGTCGTGGTTAGAACCGTAATTGATCTATAGAAAGGTGTCATACATTCGTGGTCGGATATTGGTACAACATCTACACGCACATACATTCCTACATCATTCAAATGTATTAAATACCGGATACGTTTAATAGACACCAACGAAAGAAAGGTTTAATGAGGGGGAATACCCATATATATCCTCTCTGAAATAACTCCCTTTTAAAATAACAAATGTACAACACATCTTCCCTGACATATCATAAATACGGGACACTGATCATACCATTTATGAATGGGAAGCTTCAGGCGAGGCTGGTATGTTGACATTAATTGTAAGGCCGGGGTATGTTGACATTGTTATGGGCGGTCGGTCGCTTAGTCTCTCTGCTATACATTAGCTATGAATAAACCTACTTCGACATATATTTCCAATAAAACATTTTCCTCGTCAAACAATTTTCCATGATAAACTCTGTTCTCTCTTCGAATTAAGGGTGAGTATTGTAAACATGAAAATGTCCTATAGATGGCTTCCATCACTTTCCCAACAAACCTAGCTTCGTGCCGTCACACTGCTACATGTACTCATCAGTTTTCTATTGAACATAGACATGGTTCTAACTATCTATTGTCAAAATAGCACGTTCTGAAGTAAAACTGTGCACATCATGATACACGGTTAAAACTCAAACCGTACGGTTTATTTGTCATCGCGTTAAATGGAAACGCTAGCATTGAAACATCAACTATGCTAGTCGGGATAGGGCTGAATAAGTGAACGCCCTCTATACAAATGGTTCACAATAGTACGCAGCGCGGGGTGTTTCGAAATCCGTCTGCCTTCAGCGTTATAGTCAATGCAGGGTGACGTCACGACCTCGTTCTTGCGCGCTAAATGTAATTAAACGACACTGCTAGCTTGCTGATTGTGAAGTCTTATCCATTTTATCTCTATGTATTTTTTCAAACAGGTTGTCTAACGTTCGTGATGTACAACGTGTAGACCGTATAAGATGGATCTGATCCAGCTAGACGTACATTTTTTTTTTTTTTTTTTTTTTTCCCACCTACATTACCCGGCGTATATCGTGTTGACATAACCCATCTCTATGGTGGTACTTGTACTTTCAACACACACCCTGCATTCATCAAAACAAGGTCGCACGCTCTAGCGAGCGCGGTCAATTTGAAACGACTACGTGAGTTGTACACTAATTGTAATTTCTACTAACGCCTGAAATTAACGAAACCATTACGACCATTAAACAATTTGAAACGACGTGGTCACGTGAGTTGTCCAGCGCGCTCGATTCAAACTGGGCTGCTTGTCTATTCAGGACAGCACGCCATACGCATAGCTCTATTGAATACCCTTTACTTTTTGTTTACTTACGAATTCTTTTATGTCTTATAAACACACACACCTTTCAATCCCCCCCTCACCTGTAACGCGCTGTTGATGCATGAGTCATCCTATCCGATCACGTGACTTGGATCAACCAATCACCTTCCCTATTTTCACTCAACCTCCCTCAACCAAAACTACCTTCTGCGCCCTCACTATATACTACTAATGTTTATACTATATATGCCTGTATAGGCCTTTGGCAAACTTTAGCTCAATGCTTTATATTGTTCTTCAGTAAATACCAGGATATTGATAATTTTACTCCTTGACAGGTATACTGCAAAACAGATGGTTACGTTTGGGTAACAACCATGATGTTGGTATGACATTTCTACCTAGTTTCAACCTTCAGGGCTCCCTTTGCCCACATTTTCGGTTCCCTATCTACCTGATCAAACTTGTTTGAATGGTTTTAACTAATCATCTTTTCCAATCAATATCAAAATCTATTCCTAATAACCTAAACTGAGTTTGTGACCAGTCCAGATCCCAGGCCGTACATAACTTATATCTTGATATCTTTTTGACCCAAGTCTTTGAATGGCATTTAGAAGTGATACACACCTGATGAAGGAGTAGGTATATACTCCGAAAAGTTTTGTTCCTCATAATGAAGAAGTAGACATCCATAAATTCTCTTCCTTATCCTTATCAACTTAGTTTGTTCAGTATTTACTTTCAATCCTGAATCTGGCAAACATTGTAATGTATTCATTGTGGAATAGAGGTTTTTTTATATCCATCTAAGCTTAATGTAGTATTATCTGCAAATTGCGCGAGCAGAAAGTTTATTAACCATTTGTATATGGTTTTGTTGTTATTTATCATCATTATTGCTAATATTTCTGCACAAAGAATAAAGACATAGGGCTGCAATATTAATTTGTTAATAATGTAATCAGCTTCATTTATAAAAAAAATATAACCGTCTCCACGTGACATTATCCATGATGACCCAGACTCGATTATTTACAGACCGCCGTCATATAGCTGGAATATTGCTGAGAGCGGCGTTAAACAACAAACCAACCAACCAACCATGATGAGATTAAATAGTAGTCTTCTGAAACATTCTCAACACCATATTCCTCAAATTCAAAGTCCTTAATACCTTCGACACATGCAGGAATAACTGTTATTCTGGCATCCAGCATTCACGTTTCATATGTCAGATATAACGTATATGGACAGCTGTTTATGTAATTAACATTGACGAGCTTTGGGTAACCAATATTATGTTCTGAAACAACTGATAAGTCAACAATTCACCTCAGTTATTGCCGAAGGTTAAGGTCTGGGAATATATATACAACTACTGAACTGTAGGAAACTTTCTATACATTTAATGATCCATTCATATAATACCCTATGGAATATTTTTTACAGTTACTCGATACTGTTTTTTCAATGGTGTTGACGTTTTCAATTCAAAGAGGTAACTAGGTTACATATAAAATAGATTAGTTTCTAAAGGTTTGATGATTTGAAATACTTCTTCACACTGCTCATATCTACATGACTAATTGTATTGTAATACAACTATTATGCTTATGCTTATATCTATGTTTAAACCACTACATGGGAGCTTTGTGTCATAATGTGGTGGCATTAGGAACTGTCTGTAGCTTGTTGGGTAGGCCAATAATCCTTGCTAAGATGGATGGTGTAACAAATGACATAAGATCGGTTTGTCTGTTGTGTACAGGGAGGTGTTAAGCTTGTTTGTGTAACGAACGTGCCCACAGGCCCTGTTGTTCATATCGCATTACCTCAGCCAACGACAGGGCATTTGAGTAGTTGTATAAAGAGGAGGAGAGATTTGACTGGTATTACTGGTCACCTCATGGTTCTTAAAATAATGTTCGGAAGTGAAACAGGGTTGTTGTTACCTTTTCCTTTATCCTCATAAGATTGGCGCAAAGCGTGTATTATTTAATAGAATGTTGCCGGAATACAATAGACACAACATTTGTTATAACCAGAGATACGTAGATGTTCTGTGGAAATGATGTTGTTATGATCAATAGTTTGGGATAGTTTGAGAGGGGAAGAGCTTATTATTCAGTAGACCCGTGAAGATCCGGGGTAGAATAGGCCTTTAGCAACCAATGCTTGTGGTAAAAGGCGACTAACGGGATCGGGTGGTCAGGCTCGCTGACTGATTGATGCATGTCATCGTATCCCATTTGCGTGGATTGATGCTCATGATGTCAATCACTTAATTTTCTGTTCCAGACTCGATTATTTACAGACCGCCGTCATTTAGCTGGACTATTGCTGGGTGTGGCGTTAAACAACAGATAAAATATATAATTCAGTGCGCGTCGATTGATGGGCGAAAAGGCGGACGGACGGATAGACGACGATCGAAACCAACATATTATTATCATCACATTGACTTTGTCCAGGTGAGCTACAATGAGATACCTTAATTCAGATTTTTTTCTATAAATATCAGACCTACTTTCTGTTGCATATCTGAAGAGCTCATTTCTGAATTCCTCTGGTGTATACGACATTGTAGACATCCGGGTGACAAGGTCGTTGGTGACGTCGACTTGTTCGTTAATGTATATTGACGCTGATGTTGTTTTTAACATGTACTTCTGTGTGGCAGAGCGCAGGCGATGCCATTCAGGACCATTCCTACATAAAAATATCAGACATTATTTCATATGCTAAGGCCATGTCAGCAGTGGAATCATGCGAATAAGTAACAAAATTCGTGAAATCCCACCAGTTTAATGTGAGAACGTGAGTTGGGTTAACGTCGGTTACAACAGTAAGTCAGTCACATCACGACGTCGCAGCTTAATGTGGGAGAAAGCCTAAAAGTTACAGAATGTAAACTTTTACCAAGTACCATAACCAGGGTGAGTCTGGCAGTCGAACGCTCAATCATCGGATAATGTTAATATCTGACCGACTGCTCTGTGATCAGCGAAGTGCAGCGCCGTCGACGACTGGTTTAAATGCTTTCAATTAAGATCGTTCAATTCAACCTTTGCTCCTTTTATTAGGCGCTTGTAAAATGCTATCACTCAGTATGTGAAACAGAAGAAAGAGACGCACAACTCCAAATTGTAACTGTCTGTTTAAGCTTCTTAAGTCGCTTTATACTTACACATTACGGGCTCGAGAAATAGTAAATAGTAATCGAGGCGTATAGCTGGTGTGATGTATGGATTGCTTAGAGTGTACACCTGCACCACTTTAGGTTTTCCTCACACATAAAGAAGCTGGGCCGTAATGAAGTGAAAACTGTTTCAAAGCAGCGTTAATCCCAACTCAGTCCTCATAATCTGACGATATGATGAAAACATGTCTTAATATATACCAGACCAACACTACAAGTATCAAAGCATTACCATGGTGATTAACGTGGAACTATGACTGCCAAACATATAGCCAACACTGATCCAGAAACCTTTAGTTTCTCAATAGGAAAGAACACGGATAAAACTACAATGTACCTTTGCTCTAAATACATTTATTACAATGCAAAGCACACGCGAACACACACACACACACACACACACACACACACACACACACATTTTATATATATATTTATTTGTTCATTCATCTGGGTATAATATGTGGTAATGTTATTTTCATTTTTCGATCAGTTTGTGCCCGTGAACCCTGGAATTGCATGATACAATTACGCCACTGTCGACAGGTTTGGGTCTGCAACACGTGGACACTTGTCAGCAGAAGTGCACCTTGTACGGTATTAGGGAAACACATACTGGGGCAAATTAGCAGTTTCAGCTGATCTGATTCAAAGCATTCCAAACCGATTACATGCTAATACAATTTGTTGTATGCATATCCATCTAACAGTCATTGATAACATCTACCCCAAGTACACATACATGCATACGATGTCGCAGTTCACACACTGCATTTGTTTTGGTGGGGCGGCCTGGTAGCCTAGTTGTTAAAGCATTCGCTCGTCACGCCGAACACCTGGGTTCGATTCCCCACATGGGTACAATGTGTGAAGCCCATTTCTGGTGTCCCCCGACGTGATATTGCTGGAATATTGCTAAAAGCAGTGTAAAATCATACTCACTTACTCACTCATCTGGTTTAGTACATTGCTGTAGATGTACTGACGTTTGTAACCCACCACCACATCACAATGTCTCATAACAGGTCGCAGAGCAAACATACTGTCAAAGTGTCTTGAATGTATACCCACAAAACAAATACTGCTGTGGAATTTGTTTTAAAACATTATATCCAACTGATTAGGAGACTAAAGTATGAATTTATAAGTACCCACACAACTGCCATTCCACGTTCTTTGTCGTTCTTCTCGGCGTAGACCTCGAACAGGTTCAGAGCTGCCCTTCTTGGATAATTTCCCTCATGTCTGTGGATGGTCGCTATGGCGTCCGGGTCCTCTGTCACAAGACACTCCCCCAGAAGCTGCATACGAAAAGTCTTTCCATACTTCTCGTGTAGTGAATCGAGTAACAGATGGAATGAGTGGCCGGTGTAGTTTGCTGAAACGTGTAGAATACAGTTTCAGAGCTGACGTACATATACTTTCTTTGACCAAATCCATATTTCATTTATGTCGACAGCAGAAGGAGGTATAGTATTTGACTTTGTATCATATGTTACAAGATGTACATAAAATTTATGAAAATGGTATGACACATATTATATTAACGTCTGTAAGCTGTGAGCTTGGTTTAACAGTTCTGCACACTCAACAAGATTGTCTGATCAGCTTGACACGCATGCACTGATGTGACGCCCACAAAACAAGAACATTAATATCAGGCAAACCTGAGAATCGACTCAACAACGATCAGCTGATGCTACGAATGTCGGTGTTATTGTGTCAACCATGTTTGATTGTCTACAAAAAGTTATCCAAGCTGCAAGGTCTGCATACGTGTATAAGTTCAATAAACGTACTGAAGGGTTTCATCAGAAATGCTGGACCAATCACTGGGATGGCGTATAGTCCCCCAGGACCCGGTACATCTTTGAATGATTTGACGTCGGTTTCATCAACCTTGGCACTGGTGGCTGTTGCTTTGGGACATACGTTTTGTGTCACAGGAAGTAGGTGTTTTCTCATCAGAGCCGATAGTGGCGTCAGGCGTGACTTCAGCATGTCGAGAACTAAAGACAATGTAAACCAATGAAAATAACGCAGCATATGCAGACTATGAATTGGTTCAAACTGTAGTTAGCCGATATCATGTTGGTATTATTTACACGAAATGGTACCAATATTACTTGGAACCATCTGAAGAAACTTATTTGTGGTGCTGGATATATATTGCAGAACGAAAATCTATGATTATTAGTGTAACGTAATAAAAATTGAATTTTGTAAGGCAGGCAATTATTACTTCGGGTGGTGTTTATTAACGAAAGGTGTTTTTTCCAGGATGTACGGTATTTTCTACCGGAATCATTCTTAGAATTGCCAAAATGGAAAATAATGCAAGTGAAGAAGAAATGAAAACAAAAAAGTTTATTAAAATTATATGGAATTACTGGAATAGAGAACAATGGATAATGGAAATAACTTACTAAAATCATATAGGGATGAACTAGTTGCAATGATATCAGAAGGAAAGTGGCACAGTTACTTAGACTTTAGGCGGTTGCAGAGATTCTTTGTGATTGATAGGTTAAATGGGATGACTCTCAAGACTTGATCTGTTAACTCAGGAATATCCAACAGGCTATTCTGATCTAGGTCTATATCAGCAAGGTTGAAACCTCAATTAGTTGTCCTAACCAAACCAAACCAAAACCGCAGAGTTATAATGCGATGACAACCAAACGAAATGAATGGGGGCATTATACAACATCTAAGGCAGATAAACCCTTAAAATCATTTTGTAGTTGTGTTAAGGAAATGACATCAATTTCCTTACATATCATATTGTTTGGTTGACAAAAGCAGTATAGTGTGTCATGAATGGTCAAATTAAACAAATCCATTGTCTCAGTTTGGTATTTAGCACATCGAACATTTTCAGGAAACAGAAAGTTATTGCAAACTGATGAAAGTACCATCCGATCGATTTCTTCAGGTTCATTCGAGGTCGTGTGCTATCTTAAACAATAACGTTGCTTACCAAATGAATGTTTGGTAACTATTCTCTTCCCTTTGGGCTTTTGTTTGTTCTTTGATTATTTGTTCATTTTCATTTGTGACACTACTTTGTACATATTAAATGCAGATATTTGGAATTGTTTTGACGGATACGTATGTACAACCAAAGCTTGAATATCAGGAAAGGTCAAGAGAACGCATACCCCATTATCGCATAATTGTTGATGCGCATCACTACAATGGGAATCATAAAGATGCATAATGCAGAGGTTCTAGGGTCTGATCAACTGTGGTATGTCCGAATGTAGTCAAGAAAATACACGAAAGCCCTATTCCATTTGAGATGTCTTGAAATAGAGAGACTTAATTTACATCCGCATCGCCCTCATGTCGAAGGATTCATAAACTATATTGGACAGTACATGGTTATCAAATATATCAAAGTCGAGGGGCAGTTCTGAAAGTAGCAGCGCTTGCGGATGGCTACAGCTATGATCTACAATTTGGTCAATTACAATGTCATTTAAAGTAGTAGGGTCCCATTAGCTTGGCATGTAAATTCAGGTGAATATTATTGCAAACAATGCTATAACGTTCCTCTGTATACCTGCAAGCCGAAACACACTGTTGCCTTGGTGAAATTTTCAATGAGTTTGAAACTATTTATAAGCCAAACATAATTAGAACAACACAGATACTTAAGAATTGCTTACCTTGGTGTTTGTCCGAGTCACCAGTCCGATCAATGTGCAAACTGAAAGCTTTCGCGGTTCCCAATTAGCAATGAAGATGGGGTGTGTGTATGTATGTGTGTGGGGTGTATTCATGAACATTATCCTTCTTACGCTGAAAGGTTATATTGTATATAGGACCCAACTATGAACACATAATAACGTCGGTTTCTGTCGGTTTTAAACAGCGTAGGCACTCAACGCGCTGTGTCACGAAGGCAAAACAGGCAGTGACTGGGGACACAGCGATGCTTCAAAGACTAGGCAGCGCCATACGCACAGATAAGAGAGGGGTGGCGATAGGATCACCAATACGTGTTGCTCTTGCTGCCATAAGTTTGTCACTTCTGGTGTATTGTTACAGTATCTTACCCATTCTATGCTTTGAATAGTTAACCGCTATCTGAAGTAAATAAGAACTTGTCGCTGCAAAGCAGCAATACCGGCGGCTAGCATGTACTTAAAATAGTCATCATACAAACCCCGAAATAAATAAATAACAGCCAAGGCAAGTTGCTAGTAGCTGGCAAGCCTAGATTACTTACTTACTTATTTACTTACTTACTAAGTAAGTGTCTTACATTGTGAATGTCTGAGAAAGGAGATTACACAGGTAAATCTTTATCATAAACGTTTGGTTCAGTATGGCTCCTGTTATGTAATAATGCTTTGAACCAAAATGACAAAGAGAACTATCCTAAAGTTACATCATTTTTATAACACACACACACACTTTTATTAAATCAACAATTAATAAATGAACCACAACTTAAAAATAAACGGATCTGCATTTATTCTTAATCACATTTTTGTTTTGAATGACAGTGAACCAAATCTAGTAAAACGAGCAGGAAAACCTTTGTCACATAAAAATAACTGCTCCCCATAATTTCAGTGCACAATCTCAGAATAACCACAATAGATCGGTGCCTTCTGCCGCCGTACAATAACGCGTCTGAAACAATACTAACAGCAAAGAACACGTTCATGTTCCACTATTCAGGTTACAAAAATACATGACACCCATTTTGAGGTTTTGTTTGAAAATGAAACAGAAGGTAGAGGGATGGGACGTAGCTGTAATTCTCGACTCTGGGTGTTTAGGTATTTGACCTGTCAAAGAGCGACGCTGAGAATTTAAAGCAAAACAAAATATCATTATGCCGCTTGTTAATAAATTGATATTCATACATTATCACGTTAACGAGTCCTGCACCAAGACTGTGGAATATATTTCTTTTATGAAAACAAAATTATCTAGAAACGTATACAAAAGCAAGTCTAGCTAGCTCTATTTCA
This sequence comes from Haliotis rufescens, assembly GCF_023055435.1. Classification (NCBI taxonomy): domain Eukaryota; kingdom Metazoa; phylum Mollusca; class Gastropoda; order Lepetellida; family Haliotidae; genus Haliotis; species Haliotis rufescens. Next base: position 897,613 of record NW_025964024.1, read on the forward strand.
TCTATTCCACAGCTTGGTTAAATTACTTATTTTATTTTTAGAGCCAAGTAAAGAATTTATTTATGTAATATAAGATTGCATAGACTAAATGTTAGTCTAACGTTTAACATGTGCAGAACACTTGAAAGTAAAAGCATGTTCTGGTATGACGGCCAGTGTTTGTGTGTTCGTCGGTTTTCCTGCTTTTATCCTCATTTACGAAGTTTTCAAAATAAAACTTTTATCAGCTTTCACAGATTTATTTAGTTCAGTTTAGGGGCCAAGGGGATGCGCACCCCCTCTCAATCCACCCCTGCTGAGCATCTTTTCATTATATTTTATTAAGATAATTGAACTTTTCTTTTCAGAAGCTAGCTGTTTGTCTGTGTATATGCAGCAAATAAGGAGATCACATTTCACTTCATGCCCCGGAGGTCGTGTGTGTTGTGATGAAGGAATCTCTGTTTTGAGGGAGCAGTGATTTCAATACAACTTTAAGAAATGTTTTGATGTCGTTGCAAATACCAAATACCATTTATAGAAGTAAAATATGTATTCATGCATAGTTATATATATGTTATTTTTCTACACCTTTTCCGTCTCATGCTTCTATTTATTTGAGCAGGAATTCTCATAAAAGTAACCGCTCCCCGCAATTCTCCAGTGCAAAATGTCAGAACCACTATAGACAGCCGCCAGTCAATTAAATTGTATCATAGTAAAACTGCATGAAGTATTTTATATACGTACACATATTCTTTAATAAATGCAACATCGTAGATCTAAGCAGAACATGCTGCTTCCTTCAAAGTTCGAAAGCTTAACATCCGCCAGTCAATTAAACTGTATCATAATAAAACTGCTAGAGTATTTTATATACGTACACATATTCTTTAATAAATGCAACATCGTAGATCTAAGCAGAACATGCTGCTTCCTTCAAAGTTCGAAAGCTTAACATCCGCCAGTCAATTAAACTGTATCATAATAAAACTGCTAGAGTATTTTATATACGTACACATATTCTTTAATAAATGCAACATCGTAGATCTAAGCAGAACATGCTGCTTCCTTCAAAGTTTGAAAGCTTATCTAACGTGACCTATTTCCCCCCCCCCCCCCCCCCCCCCCCCACACACACACACACACACACACACACACTTGTCAGAGTCACTAGAAACGGATAGTGCTTACAACTTGGGCATGCGCATGAGGAATTAAATTGCCCATAGACGGAAGTGAGTTCTCGCCACTGTAATTGCGTGAACATGAATGCCTCCGCGCAAAACATAACACTTCATAATGTCCTTTTATAAAACGAGGCTACATTGTGTAATTCCTATTTCTATTCTTAGCAACTGCCGTGGTGTACCAGCGAGATCTGTCGAGTAATCTAGGTCACACACAACAGCCTTCCCTCAGTCACACGGGAACTACACACCTCCTTGTCACACACTAGAACCCAGTCCCTCTCAGATCGATATAGTGTCATTGTCAGAAACAAAACGTGAATATCAAAGAATAGTTTCGAGATTAAAAGGACCTACCTGTTTCTGTGTCGAATGTGTCGGTATGTCCACTGCGATGTAGTTGACCGCGTCTGTCTCTGCTGTGGTCAATCAGTGATTATCGGACGCTGAGCTTCCCGGGAGTAAGATACGGGGTTGAAGATTTTGTTTTTGTTCCCTGTTAGCCTTAGCGCGACCTCTGCGCCTTTGTGTGTGTACATGTTATTCCGGCTTCAGTGTGACATGACGATCTTCCCTTATCAAACTCGCAGCTTATATAAAAACAGACAAAAAAAATTGTGATCGAAATACACCATTAAAAGTGACATACTGTTTCGCAGAGATGTCAAGATGTCATATCATGTGTATGCCATTCGACAATTTGATGCACAATACACGTACGAAAATAGTGTGTGTTTTCTGTTTGTTTTTTGTTGTAGGTTTTTTTTGTGTGTGTGTGTGTGTGTGTGGGGTGGGGGGGGGGGTGGGGGGGGGGGGGGGGGGTGGGGTGTGGAGGAGGTGTGGGGGTGAGGGGAGCGGTAGTGGGTGGAATTTGTTTGAAAAATTATGTTGCAGTAAATATTGGCAATAAATGTCTCGAATCTTACTTTCAGTGAACAAAATCGTATATCTTGAAAGTCTGACAAAAATATTTTTTATAGTGATCTAATCAATTTACAAATCAGTACAGTCAGTTTTTACCTTCGAGAATTTTCTTGTTATAACGCATATTTCAAAACATGTTCCGGAATTTTCAGTTTTTTCCTCGTTATTTCGATTTTTTTCTCCAGATGAGACAAAATTTAGATAGCGACAAAATAATTAAGATAATGAGAAAACAATAGAAATTACAAGAAAATGATTGAAATTACGAGAAAAAGTCGAAATGTAAAAAAAAACATATTTGAAATAACGAGTTAAAAAACACCCAAAATTTCAATTTACAAAAATTAAAAATATGCTTCCACCATTAGGCTTTGTACTTACAAGCTACATCTAAATCAATTATCAGGCTTTGTACTTACAAGCTACATCTAAATCAATTATTACATACAAAAATGAGTCTGAGATGTCAGGATGAGATTCTACAGCACCCTGCAGTGACGCATGACGCAAGTTCTTAAGCCAGTTGATTAACTGCTGTCTAGGCTAAACCACATTACTTCATTTCCAATACCTTGTGTAAAAGGATCAGCTTATGATGTATTATAATAGCATCGTTCCCTCGTGAATGTATTTTATACATGTGATGTTATGTAATGTTCTGTGCTTTTATTGCAGGACAACTCACAACAGTGACACGTGGTAGGGAATATACTTGGTCCAAAACATGCTTGAATCGGGTGGCCAGGCTTTGTGACGTGGCAGATTACGTGTCTTCGTACTGTTGTCATTAACCCAGTGCCTGACGTCTGGCAATAAGGAGATAAAATAAGGACAAGTCGGCAAGGAGTCAGAATAATGTGTCCAAATGGTGTATCCATGTTAAAATGTATAGATGGCTCCATATGACTCAAACCCCAAATGATATATGGACAATTCTCGTGGCTTATGCTTGTTTGTACGTTTAAGATCAATACCCTAAAACTAACCAGGTAGGCACAAATATCACATGGAAAAGCTCCACATCGGTGTAAGGTTTAAAATAATGCAACATGTCCACAGTGCGCATTCTTTCAGGCACGTTCTACATGATGCCACGCCGGATCTAGCAACGAAAGGAAATGCCAGTTCGGATGGAAGCAGTGTGTATTCCTGGAGTTTAAACATTAAAAGCAGCCTCAAGATATACTACTACCGGAATTAGAAATACAGACGCTTCAATCATGTCATTACCCTTGACGAAATCGTAGGTGCATTATCTGACTTCAGCACTATTAACCTTTTAAACAGAATCTTGCATGTGTGAGGATTCGGGTAACGGAGCTGCCTACGTGACCACGGTATTGCAGGCATCAGTGTGAAGTGTTAAGGGAGTGAGTCAGGTTTTAATGTCACTGTGAACAGTATTTCTGTTATAACACTGTGCGTCAGTTTATGAGTGATGCAAGCCCAAATTGACCGGCGGAGATTGGTTTGGTTCCGACAAATTGTTGGTGTTCTTTCACTTGTTTTCAGTTGTATATGTGCTGCGAAACACGACCAGCGGTTCTTCTGGTCTATATAAACATCGATATATGAAGCTTTAGATCGTGCCCCATGACCGATTTAAATCATGTGTACATATGGCGCTTGACTGACAAATGACTCGTCAGTATATATTGTTCTCAAACATTAATCAAATTGCATAACTCACTATTGTAAAACAACCAACATTTACACACAAATTTGTACATCAGAGGATGACATACTACAATACACACATCTTCAACGTAACTGGATCATTAATAAAAATCAACAATAAATATCAGAACAGAGTAGCTGTTTCTGAAGCTCAGGTGTGTTGAAGTCACTTTCAGTCAAGTTATGGCACATACTGCCATAGCAATTTATGAAATATCAGAGTGTTATTTATGACATGTACTTCTCAACACCTGTACTTTCAGTTCCACATCTGTATTATTGACAATATCTTGAATGAACAATACGATCCTCATGGAAGTGTGTTTCACTCACAAGGACAACTAAAATCTTGTTTAGGCACATTTTTCAATCTTTATTTGAAAATATATACAAATAGGAATCACAACAGTGTAGAATATAATTTGAGTTGACAAAAGAACAATCTGACTACAGATTCCATATATATTCAGTATCAAATGCATGACACACGTTTGTACAAGTAATAAACATATGTTCCTTCAAATGTTCCTCGTTAGGTTTTCCTGGACTCAAATGTAAAAGTAAGGATTGGTCATATTATTGACATTAAACTGACAATTAACAACATACATGTAACATCATTGGTATTATGGCTTTGCGGATTGATCGGTCTCTGTGTAAGCAACTTGTTGAGGGAGACATGCATAGCTTGATGTCATTTTAATCAGCATTGGGATCTTAACGTAGAACGTCAACGCCAGAAAACAATCAGTCTCGATTATCTGCCGAAAAAAACCCCACTGGGCGTCAAAGGCAAAACAGTGGTACAAGTTATGACAATGCATCACTGAAAATACGTGATGACACCGGGTGTTCGCGACAAGGATAAGCACGTCCTGTCCTACAGAGAATGTGTTTGGGATGCTTATAGGATCCACCATCAACACAATTAAACACAATGTGATAAATAAGAACATCATTTCAGTTATTGTTGTTTGTCGTACAATAACATATTGTAGGGAGGGGCCCTGTGTTCTATTGTACGATAAACAAAGACCACGAGTCGTTTATTTTTTATATAAGATATCTATATTTTGCACAGCCTTTTTAAGGATGTCAATAAAATGTACAACCTTCAAAAACATTTTCCCGTATCTAAAAAAATAATGACTCCCTGAATACAATCCGACCTCGGCAATGTATATTTTATATACAGAGAGGTTAAGTTTGGTATTCTCACAATTTAAACGTCGACAATCTGCACCTTTTGTCCGAATACCGACTGTCATATCTCTCCAACTTTCGGATGTGATCGTTAGGCCATTGCATTCAAATGCGTTCCCCAGGTACATCTATTGTGTAGGTATGCAAATATTGATTTTGTATTCTCTGAAAGTTTCCTTGGATAAATACGAAGAGTGTGTGTCGATCACATTCATATCATAACTCTATGAAGTTGTGTACATCACATCGAAAGATCGAGTCACACTTGAAACCATTACTGGCAAAAAGCCAAAAGGAAGGTGTAGGACGCAAGTTAAATGTTGACAGCACACTGATTAACTTAACTTTCAAACTCAACTCTTCACAGTTTGTAAAACTATTTTGGTGTTGTAAAGTAAATGGAAATGTATACATTTAGAAATGAACTTTTCTTCAAAGCATCAATTCCTTATGAATGTAGGCAGATTTGATAACATCTTTATTTGCGGTATCAAAGAAGTTTGATGATTATCGATGGGTAAAGGTGAAGAAAGATAAGTGATTTATGTCAAACATTGTTTTCACCACAAAAGTAACCTATTACTATTAAACAATTACAATTCAAAACGCACGTTCAATATGAAAACTAGTTTTATATGTGCACTAAAGTTGTCAGTGTCACCATGCTCATGATATCGGAACAGGTCAACTTTGGAACGAACACTTGTTGTACACCTACAACACGTCCGAACCAAACACATATAGGGTGCTGTATGCTTCTACAGTAAACGAGCTGCTAGTGCCAGCAAACTGAAAGCACGTGTACTGTAGTATGATGATTATCGCGGAACGAACCTGAAGTTAACGGGATTCTTGATTTGACCAAATGTCGTGTACATGAACTCAAAGTCCCCATCATCAGGTGCTGACACATGGAAGTTCTGGATAATCTGAAAAAGAAAGATCGTGAAAAACGGTATTAATTATTGACCAAAGAGGTACATGTATCTTCCACTATCCTGCATTACAACTACAGTGTGCAAGTTAATATATGCATGAACGAAAGAGAGGAGGTTCATTGGTTACACCTTCGAAACGAAATGTGAATGGCATTTAAACATTACAGCTATATCATGTCGAAATGTAGCTAATCGTGGTTGGACCAGGAAGAACAGTGACAAAGAGCATGGCCAGCGACACATATCCTCAGTGCATGACACCAATCAGCCAGGTCACCGAGTCCAACTTGTAATCAGCTGTGATGACGAGGGATGGGTACTGACCCGGAATGCGCCCGAGTTGGGATGGCGTGTATGGTTGGATGCACTGCAGCATTGCGGAGCTCGGGGAGTACGATTTCATATAAAGATGTGGTGTGTCGGTGACAGACACGCCATAGTGTTACTGTGGTTAGTACACATGCAAAGTAAGCATCGACATTCCGTTAACAGACTTACCTCACCTTATGGCGTTTGTTTCGTCATAAACGGTCAAATTATTCCAAGATATATTACAAGGGTGCTATAAGCAGGGCATAAGTTTCATGTGATGTTTACAAGTTTTTCCGCCCATGCACACACTTTAAATTAAAAATTAAACGTGGCTATTAATGTTTACATTTCGTACACATAGTAGAGTTATAAATTGTTCTAATGACAAGGTTATCATTCTACACACATTCACTGTGTGGTTGATTCCTTACAATCGCAAGGCAAGTGTTCTTACATGACTTGTTTACATCCATGTTGCCAATTTGGAGAAAAACAGGCATGGACATTTGGATGTTTGAAACATTGGTAGACACCTGATGCTTCTGGTTTTCTAAACCACTTTTAAAATGAAGCATATCGAAACGTTGAATAATATAATCCTTTAATACCAAATGTGTATCTGAGACGTTCAGTTCAGTTATATTTATCCCCCCCCCCCCCCCCCCCCCCCCCCCCCCCCCAAACTGCCAGCGAGGGATGAACACACTCAGGCAAGAAGTGATATTTTGTCACGCAGTAAAGGGGCCGGTAATCAGGGGCATGTTGTGATTTCATCCCCCTTGTGATAACTATCTCATATTTGCGGCACAATCGTCCTCCTCTCCCGATCGTTGCAATGGGGGCATCATAAAATTGAGTTCTGAAGGACAAAAACCTTACTTTTGTGACACCAAGCCAGAGCTCCTGTTCAGCAAAACGTCTTCCCAGGCAGTTCCTGTGCCCAAAACCAAAGGGCAAGAGAGCAAAGGCCGGGTATTCCTTTTCTCTCTTGTTGCTTGAGTCGTCTCTCAGCCAACGCTCAGGTAGAAACTCTTTAGGCGAATCGAAATACTCGCTGTTGAGGAGAAGACGACGATTGTTCATGAAGGCATGGGTCTGAAAAATAGATATGACCATATGCATTTCCATATGAACATAAATTACTCACGTTCATTTCATGAATATTCACTAAGTGGTAACACAGAAATTATCACGTAATAACCGTTTGAAAGGAGGAAAGACGTTTCCGAAAGCTTTCGATTTTGATTAGGAAAATATCTGAACCTCAAATTTGAACACTCCAAACGGGGGGACAAAAGGCTGATCTATGATATACTACTACTCATCAATATATGTTTAAATGCAGTGTTTCGAATCAGCCATTGTTCCTTTATGTCTCATCGATAAATGCAGTCATGATAAGTGGGTAAGTGCATTCACTAAATCTTTAAAGACGCTTTCAATCATTACTGTTTGTTTCTACGTACAATCTTAGGCTTCTTGTCTTCAACATGTGATTCGGTTAGGATATTTTTATAACGTAGTCCATTCTACACAAAAACACATATACCTGTAAGTATTAAACAAAAGGTACAAACCCCTTTAGGCACCATGTAACCATCTAGTACAACATCTTCTTGAAGCACTCTGAGAGAACCAAAGGAAAGAGGGAAGAGAACCCTATTTGAAAACAGAGAAATATAGTCTTCATCCCCAATGTGGAAATAGAAAGCATTTCTCTGAATCTTGGTAGAAATTCTAAAAAGATTATTAACTTTGCAATTGCCTTGTGTAACAGAACGATTCTGGTCGGTGGTTCTAGCGTTCCCCTGTCTCGTGTGGACCAGGACTGTTCGGCACAGAGTTAGTAAATGAGGCATCCATGTTAAACTGCGACATGATACCTATGTAAGATAGGATTATAAAACCGGCATGAGTACAGAGAGCCACACATGCACACGTACAACACACAGAGAAACAAACACACACACACAGAAACAAACACACACACACACATGCCTGGACGTCTCAACATATGTGCAATAATCTTGAAAGCAACGTTAAACCCAATGCATTTCGCCTCATCTTAACTTGTGCATGGGGCGATAGGGTAGCCTAATGGTTCACGGCCCGAAGGCCTGGGTCCATTCCCCGCATGAATACAATCTGTGAAGCCCATTTCTGTTGTCCCCCGCCGTGATATTGCTGGAATATTGCTAAAAGCGGCGTAAAACCATACTCAGTCTTTCACTCAACAAATGGAGCATAATGGCTACGTGTACGTCAAATATGAAGTCGCACCTGAATGATTCTTTCATACATGCTCGAAAGTAGGGCATATTGGACATGTGGTCAGCGGTGTGCGCGTGTCCTTTTGGTCCAATTACATCCAGGATTTCTTCATACAGCCTCTGTTGCTTCTCTGGGTTCAAGGCCAGGTTTAGCAGAAGATTTTCCATGTTCTTTGCAGTCTTAATTAATTGAATATATCAACATGGTAAAAAAATGTGCGTTGTCAAACAAACTTTCGTCTCACTAAGTTACAGGACCTGCTTTGCAGTATCCCTGATTGTTTGATATATACTAACTGAAAAAAAGTAACTGTGCTTCATACAGCGTTCAATAAAAATACACTTATTCTGAAATTATATAATGGATCTTTCAGCACATATTCATGAAGACATCTCCTCAACTTTAAGGTTGTTATTTTACAATTAACACATGCAAGTTCATTCACAACGCACATATTGGATGTTTGCATGTTTGTCGGGAGCATGATACTCACATATGTGGAGATTACACACTGATTGATTAACTATCAGGTGCTCATAAAAGGACTTTTGTTAAACCGTAAATAACGCTTACGACATACGACAGATTGCTGAAAACCAACGTCTACGCTGCAGACAGGAATGGTGCAAAAATGCCACATTAATTAAAGCTCTGACAATTCCTGGGTTAAGACCAATTATAGGCAAACCCGTACGAAACAGGCTGTGAAACAGCAATATGTGCACGTTTGCTTCCATGTCATGCCTAGCTTCGTGTAAACAGCATCTAAGTTTCTAAGGAGAACTTGTTATGATAAAAAACTGATCAGACGAATGACCAAATATTTTGTTGTTTTCAAGGACTGTCAGGAACCATCCGACCCAGAAGACCAGTTATCGTCCCTGTTTTGCAGGGAAGACAACGTGTTTATCGTCGTCGAGAGGGAGCGGGTTCAACAGGACAACGTCCCCACCGCACACAGCGTCACGGGAGACAAACTTCATAATGCCAACATCAACGGCTTGCCCTCGCCGTCGAGATCTCCAGATCTCAACCCAATCGCACATCTCTGGAATGAACTCGATCGACGTGTACATCAAAGTCAGAACACGCCGCAGACACTCCCACAACTGGCCAACGCGTTACAAGCAGAATGGCGCAAAATTCCACAGGACAGAAATCGTGCATTTATCCAGTCAGTGCCGAGGAGATGCAGAGCCGTGATTGCTGCCCGGGACGGTCACACGGGATGCTGAGTTTAGCGCAACCCTGTGGTCTTATGTGACATTACAATGAACAGTGTTCAATGTTTTTGTATAACGACAAAATGTGACTCTCGACCTTCAAAATTTCATATTTGTAACTATGATATTAAACTAAATGAATTGACTTTATTAGGTACAATAAATTTACTACAAATCTACCTGTGCGTTTCTTTTTTTGAAGAGTGTATGCTTTCCGTGGTTTTCATCATATGTCAACACATAATAGTACACATTTTACAATATATTAACCTCGGCAAGTAATGACTTACTGAATCTGTTCCACCTGTTAAGAGATCTAGTAAAATGGCATCCACACTGTTGTCGGTCGTCTTGGGACTCGCCTGTAGCTGTAGAATCAGATTTGGTTTTTCAGGGTCAAACGTTCCTTCTTTCATCTCACGGTTCACTCTTTCTAGAACGTCTCTTATTTGTACACGACCATACCTGAAAAAATATTTAGACGGGATTGCTCAACTGAAAACTAAGACATGTATGTCTGTTTTACTTCCACAAAGCATTACCAAACGAGCAGTTTTCACTTTGTAATATGGCAAATTTAGAGGTTTACAAAGGTGTGGAAACTAATTTTCCCACAATGTCTTCGCAATTTATATCTCCAAAGTTGCCTTGTGAAAGACTTAAGCTGCGCCCCTTTAAGTCACAGACTATAACAATTATCCTATTAATTAGACAAGGACGAAGCCATGTTTGAACTGAACGTAGTGCCTACCTGACCTTTTGTATATGTAGCTTTATTCTGATTACAAGTATATTATGAACTGCTTTACCCATATGCTTGGTTGGCAACCCTCTCAAACGTTCTGTAGAGCTTAGTGGGCATGAACTTGTACAAAGGAGGTCCGATATCTTTCAGTAAGCATTGGAAGAAAGTTTGTATTGACTCCAGATAAACTTTATTTTCTGCTGACATTGGTGCTCCTTTAGGATCCATGAAACCAAGTCGTTTGTTGAAAGCAACAACTCCAATACCTTGAAGGGAGAAATAGAACAGGGTGAACAAATAGTAAGGAAAACACTTAGCTGTTCTGTATATATACATGATTATACTAGCTATAACATGATTATACTAGCTAGCGTCATTGATATAGAAGAGAAACGTACTTTCTGTAGCATATTTGAACATCTCTGCTCTGAACTCCTCTGGGGTATATTTCATTGTAGACATCCTTGTTATGAGGTCATTGGCGACGTCAGTTTGTTCCTGAATGTATACTGAAGCTGATGACGGTTTCAACATATACTTCTGTGACGCCGAACGAAGACGATGCCATTCTGGACCATTCCTACGATCATGATATAGAGATTACGTAGACTTTACCATTATGCAAGCAGTGGAGAAGGTATATAAAACGTCAAAGTAAGAGAATAGCCAGTCTCGATTAGACGACGAAACAGATTCCATTAGACGTAAAGGCAACATAAAAGTGATAATTAGCATTCGCCGCTCGCACAGTTTTGCATAAAAAATATGTCTGTTGTCTGATGCCTTACAGCAATACCACTGCCATGCGAAGGCGGCCTGTAAACAAACCAGACAATCAAGTGATTGACCAGAGGTCCAGTCACACGATAGCGCATTTATTGTTTGTTTGTTGTTTTACGCCGCACTCAGCAATATTCCAGCTATATGACGTCGGCCTGTACATAATCGAATCTGGACCAGGCAATCCAGTGATTGATGTCATGAGCATCGGTCTACTCAATTTGGAAGCGCATTTATTGATTTTGTTGAAATGTATATCACGTTCAAGTGCAGATATTCTTTTGCTAATGAGTCAAGATATGCAATCGTTTTGCAACACGGGAACAGGGGCGGTTTCCTTCTGAAGGTGATTCAGCATAATTGATAAATGCTACTGAGATTATGATGAAGCTCATAGACTTCAGTAAACCAGCAGAAATATCGAGACACTTTAAGTACAGTGACATAAAAGAGTATAAAGTACACATAAAATGTCTAGAGTTTATAGTTTTTAAACATAATTGTTATCTGAAAACAGTTGTTTGAACAGTGTGAACAAATTACGAATAGATTACGCTGCTTTTTCTATAGGTACTATTCAGTCTCAAAGTATGCGTTTTTCTAACCAACAATTCATCAAACAACGCAAAGAATCATTGATTTCCATGATTGTTGTCTTGAGTGTTTTGAAGCATCCGGATCGGATACATGTCAATGTGATTGATATAATGAATAAGTTCTTTTTGTTTTTTTGGTTTTGTTTGTTTGTTTGTTGTTTAACTCCGCACCTAGCAATATTTCAGCTATATGACGGCGCTCTGTAAATAATCAAGTCTGGGCCCAACAATCCAGTGGTTGATATCATGAGCACCGATCCACGCAATTGAGATCGATGACATGCATCAACCAAGTCAGCGAGCCTGACCACCCGATCCCGTTAGTCGCTTCTTACGACAAGCAGAGTCGCTTTTTACAGCAAGCGTGGGTTGCTGAAGACCCCGGATTATAATAAGTAAGCATAAGATATATGGATGAACAACATCTTCATATAATAAGTAAGGATAAGATATATATGGATGAACAACTACTTTGTTTCAATAAGGAGCGACGTTTCGGTGTAGATTCTAACACCGTTGTCAAACAAGTGATACGGTGTTAGTACCTACATCAAAAGTTGTTCATCCATACATCTTATCCTTACTTAGTGCTCAAACTTCTAAATGCCTCACAAATATGAGTCTGATATAACATAGATCAAATACATTGGAAGAAAGTGTTCTGCAACATCGTTTGTGTTTGCTTAGCCTGTTTGTTTGCTGTTTTACGCCGCACTCAACAATATTCCAGCTATATGACCGCGGTCTGTAAATAATCGAGTCTGGACCAGACAATCCAGTGATTGATATCATGAGCACCGATCCACGCAATTGGGATCGATGACACACATCAACCAAGTCAGCGAGCCTTACCACCCGATCCCGTTAGTCGCCTCTTACGACAAGCACAGTCGCCTTTTACGGCAAGCATGGGTTGCCGAAGACCTATTCCAAGCCGGATCTTCACGGGTCGTTTGCTTAGTAACTTCAGATTTACTGTATACGTGAAAAGTAGTAACAGTGCACATACACCAATGCCATGCCCGGTTCCTTGTTGTTTCTCTCGGCATACGTCTCAAACATGTTCAGGGGGGGTCTCATCGGGTACTTGCCCTCAGCTCTGTAGATGGCTTCTATTGCATCTGGGTCCTCTGTCACGACACTCGGTCCAACAAGGGTTACACGGATGGTCCGCCCATATTTGTCATGTAGTGAGTCCAGTAATTTGTGGAAAGACTGCGTTGTGAAATTCGCTGAAAAAAGTATGAGTATTATGGAAAGCCCAAGTCACATATTTTAGGAACGCCTGTGTCTCTACGTCACTGCTATAGTATTTCAAGTGTTACAGATTTATTTGGTTGCAATTTGAAAATATTACAAGCATTAGTTACTATACAAGCCGAAGACTGTCGTACAATTGATTAAAAATATGTATGTGAGTGTGTCTGTGTGGCTGCTTGTATTACTTCGGAGTAAGCCGTGAAGATCTGGGGTCTTCAGCAACCCATGCTTGCCGTAAAAGGCGACTAACGGGCTCGAGTGGTCAGACTCGCTGACTTGGTTGATGCATGTCATCGTATCCCAACATCGTTGATCGATGCTCATAATGTCAATCACTGGATTGTCTAGTCAAGACTCGATTATTTACAGACCGCCGCTCATATCGCTTGACTATTGCTGAGTACGGCGTTAAACAACAAACAAACAAACTTATGATGTTTTAATCTACAATATGGCCTAATATTAATTAAGTGGGAACTTACTGAAGGGTTTCATGTGAAATATCGGCCCGATCTGTGGAATTGCGTATCTGCCACGTGGCCCTGGCATATCCTTATATGGTCGCACTTCATCGCTTTCAGCAACCCTTGGGCTGGCGGCTGTTGCTTTGAGACATGCGCTGTGTGTCCCAGGAAGTAGATGCTTTCTGATCACACTTGATAGCGGTGTGACACGTGACTTCAGCATATCGACAGCTGAACACAAGAAAAACAAATAAAATGTAACTGCAATTGTTTTCATTATAGTGAGTGAGTTGTGTGTATCGCCTCTTAGAATAGTGTTGCATTTATATCATAGCTTGTCGACTAACAAACCTAGGACCACAATATGAACAAATAGGGATTCGAACAAACGGTCATAATTGTTTTTGTAATTGCATCGCCTTAGACGACTGGGCCACCCTTACACCCGTATTGGTGACATCGCATGTGATGTGACGATGACGTAAAGGATGTGGATACAGCAGCAGCAAAACCTGATATCTCTCCTGCATATCTCGACGTGGAAATTATTCAAATTGGGTACAGAAAGAAAATGAGTGCACATTATTAAGTCGGCAATAATCCTAGTTTAAACAGGTGTATCAAACATGGAAATACCATAAATGACGTTCCGTTAACAACAACAAAGTTGAACAGTGACACAATTGACATGTCGAGGGTTAGAGAAGCTAGAGAATTTTAAGATATATATTAATATTTAATATAAAGCGTATTATTATGCCACTTAATGCCGAGTTTGCAATTATTTAAAGCCAATTATATTCTCTTAAGTTAGCGATTAATGCAGTACAGATGTGGACGTTAATCTTCACATAACCTTTTATGCTGCACTTTCAGCTACACAGCTCACTACTGGAAAAAAGCTTATATTTTGTTAGTGATTGAAGCATCAACTCGTCCAGGTTTAGGCCCGGTTCGATTCCCAACACGGGAACAGTGTCTGAAGTTGACTCGTGGCGTCCTCGGTCGTGAAATCACCTAACGCACTCCCGATCACTGTTTGATAACAACGTTCCCATACCATGACGAGCAAAGAGCATCAGACTGCGAAGACTGATCGACAACAATGCTGGTGTGCGCACTGGTCAAAAACTATGTAAAATAAGGGAGTCCTCCCTGATCGGCTTGAGCCTAGAGATCTTTCAAGTCAGTGGATATATGCACTTGTCAAAATGAAGAAAAGAACATAGAGAACACAAATACACGACCACGACCACGTCCACGACAGCATCCCCGACAACGACCACGTCCACGACCTTGTCCATTACCACGACCACGACCACGTCCACGACAACATCCCCGACAACGACCACGTCCACGACTACGACTACGTCCACGACCACGACCACGACCACGACCACGACAACGACTACGTCCACGACAACGTGCACGACCATGACCACGACCACGTCTACGTCTACGTCTACGACCACGTTCACGACCATACGCACACGCTAACAGACTCGACCACACGCACGTGTAACTGTATCTTAGCAAACGTGAAGGGCCTGGACAAGGCAACGTCCCGCCCGGAGTGTAGTCAGTGCACATATACACTTGTCTATAAATAAGCTTGATAAGCTGGCTGCAGATCAAAGTCTACGTCAGTGTGTGGCCACTGTATCATCAGAGATTAACAGTATGTTTTTGTTTGGTACAGATGAATGATACTAAGGATGATTGACAGCTTACCAAGGACTTTTTCTCCGAAACACTTAAATGATGTTTTTTATTTCTCAAAAAGGTTATATAATATCTGAGATTTTGAGACGGCCCCATGGTTGTGTCTTAAAAAAACAACACAGATATGCCATTTCTTTCAAACACAAACACACATCCAACATGGCGTAACATGTTGAAGAAGGTATTTGTATACGTTCAATGACTCGTGGTGTAATAACCCTGCATTTATTGTATTGCCCCTCATATTCAAGTACATGGTTTAAGAAAGGCACAACCATGCCAACACTTACAATCTATATATCACATGTAAATGTAGGTGAAGATGGCCGAGGCTTGTGCCTTGCATCTCATACCAACATGCGTGTTTGAATACCATTGTGATGATGATCAACTAATACCAATTTAACAAGTCTTTCAATCCTCGTTTATCGGTTTCAATCACATACATACCTATTGAAGAATCCGAGTGTTAGGCCCTATCGGAGTTGAAATAACCACTCATTTGTAAACAACTTGTACAATTTATCATAAAAGCACTGCGAGTTTCTTCTCGGAGTTGCGTCCCTTACATATAAAAAAATTCCTTGGTCGTGTATATGAATATTTGACTGTAGAGATATTCATCTTTTATGTCAAGAAAATATAAACGCGATCGGAGAGGCAAACTCACGCTATCTCCTTTTTGAAATTTACGAAATAGTGAGTGAGTTAGGTTTAACGCCTTTTCACAGTATTCCAGTTATATCACGGCGTGTCAGCTTAATGTGGGAGGAAAGCCCGAAGTGATGCAGGTCTCAGACGTTTACCACTTCGGTGAAACCCACGAGCACGGGTATGGTGCAGACAAACCTAGAAACATAATCGGGCTTAGCCGGGATTCGAAACCACAATCATAGGTTTCTAGCGTGCCCAATGGACGCAACTCTGCACAGCGAATTGCGACGACTGGGCCACCCGTGCCCCCTGAAAATTATGAAATACACTGCACGGATCAAGAGGTGCAGACGCTCTTACATCAAGTTATTAAAGTGGCCTTCACACCGTATGTACACACGCAACCTGACCAAGGGGAGAGGATTCATTGAGAGCACGTAACACATTTCAATACCTCGTACATGTACATGTCCAGACGTATATATCTAAACTATAACATATTCACTTGTCCCCAACTAACTGATAAGATTGACAGGCGATTGAATGATAGATGATATTGCTCCTATGCTATGTAAAGAGTTTTCACATGCGAATGTTTTCATACCTTGGTGCAAGTATTGTGATTTCATGCATCAGTGAAACACAAGGTTTATCAAGTCCTCGAATACATAATGTCAATGTTTGAGACAGACCCCGGAGGCCTTTGTCAGCAAGGTTGTCAATGTTTGAGACAGACCCTGGATACCTTTGTCAGCAAGGTTGTAAATGTCTTCACCATGTCCAATTTGATTCACTTCAAGCGTGTTTAGATATAGGAATATAGAGAAACGTGTATACAGTATTAACATTCGTGAAATAACACTACTGACATACAACCATAGCTCGGAATAAAAAATCGACACGACAGCTATCACACACAGATATATGTGAATATAGGTCACTATAAACTGTACTAACTCTGATGGCTGACACACCGTCCATTGTAGTGATCCTAAAGCCGAGTTATATCATTAGGCAACGAATAAGCACATACCTGCTCCACTGATGACTTTTCAAACTTCAATGTCAACAAAATCAACACATATGAATGAAGAGAGTACACACGACCGACCGTGTTCTTTCAAATGTCACAGGTGTCGCGTTACACTAAGCAGAGTTACGTCCCTTAGATTTGCACCAAGACGTTGATCATGACGAATCTCAGAAAACCCCTGAATATGATCCATTGTTTATCCGAGAATACCCATACTCGTGGGTTTCACTTAAACGATATGTGTCTATGACCCACGTCACGCCTTGACCAAGACGCCGTGATATTAATATTACTGAAATGATAATAACTCTCACTCAAATAATGAAAAACTGACAGTGACAAGAAGCAAACTGTTTTGAGACAGATTTGCATGGACATGATTGTGTGTTTGTTTGTTGTTTAACGCTGCACTTAGCAAAACTCCAGCTATATGACGGCGGTATTTAAATAATCGAGTCTGGACCACAGACGATCTTCTATCCGTTCCCAGTACCACCTACTCCTGTTTACCCATCTTCTATCCGTTCCCAGTACCACCTTCCTTGTTTACCCATGTTCTATCCGTTTCAAGTACCACCTTCCTTGTTTACCTATGATCTATCCGTCCCCAGTACCACCTTCCTTGTTTACCCATGTTCTATCCGTCCCCAAGTACGACCTTTCTTGTTTACCGATCTTCTATCCGTTCCCAGTACCACCCACTCCTGTTTACCCATCTTCTATCCGTCCCCAGTACCACCTTCCTTGTTTACCCATGTTCTATCGGTTTCAAGTACCACCTTCCTTGTTTACTCATCTTCTATCCGGTCCCAGTACCACCTTCCTTGTTTACCAATGTTCTATTCGTTCCCAGTACCACCTTCCTTGTTTACCCATGTTCTTTCCGTTAACAGTACCACTTTCATTGTTTACTCATCTTCTATCCGGTCCCCAGTACCACCTTCCTTGTTTACCCATGTTCTATCCGTTCCCAGTACCACCTTCCTTGTTTACCCATGTTCTATCCGTTAACAGTACCACCTTCCTTGTTTACCTATGTTCTATCTGTCCCTCAGTACCACCTTCCTTGTTTACCCATGTCCTATCCGTTCCCAGTACCACCTTCCTTGTTTACCCATGTTCTATCCGTTAACAGTACCACCTTTCTTGTTTCCCCATGTTCTATCCGTTCCCAGTACCACCTTCCTTGTTTACCTATGTTCTATCTGTCCCTCAGTACCACCTTCCTTGTTTACCCATGTTCTATCCGTCCCCAGTACCACCTTCCTTGTTTAACTATGTTCTATCTGTCCACCAGTACCACCTTTCTTGTTTACTCATGTTCTATCCGGTCCCAGTACCACCTTTCTTGTTTACCCATGTTCTATCCGTTCCCAGTACCACCTTCCTTGTTTCCCATGTTCTATCCGTTCCCAGTACCACCTTCCTTGTTTACCTATGTTCTATCTGTCCCCCAGTACCGCCTTCCTTGTTTACCCATGTTCTATCCGTTCCCAGTACCACCTTCCTTGTTTATCCATGTTCTATCCGTTCCCAGTACCACCTTCCTTGTTTACCCATGTTCTATCCGTTTCCAGTACCAACTTCCTTGTTAACTCATGTTCTATCCGTTTCCAGTACCACCTTCCTTGTTTATCCATGTTCTATCCGTTTCCAGTACCACCTTCCTTGTTTACCAATGTTCTATCCGTTCCCAGTACGACCTTTCTTGTTTACCCATGTTCTATCTGTTCCCCCAGTACCACCTTTCTTGTTTACCCATGTTCTATCTGTTCCCCCAGTACCACCTTCCTTGTTTTACCCATGTTCTATCCGTTCCCAGTACCACCTTTCTTGTTTACCCATGTTCTATCTGTCTCCCAGTACCACCTTTCTTGTTTACTCATGTTCTATCCGGTCCCAGTACCACGTTCATTGATTACCCATGTTCTATCCGTTCCCAGTACCACCTTTCTTGTTTACCCATGTTCTATCCGTTCCCAGTACGACCTTTCTTGTTTACCCATGTTCTATCCGTTTCCAGTACCACCTTCCGTGTTTACCCATGTTCTATCCGTCCCCCAGTACCACCTTTCTTGTTTACCCATGTTCTATCCGTCCCCCAGTACGACCTTTCTTGTTTACCCATGTTCTATCCGTCCCCCAGTACGACCTTTCTTGTTTACCCATGTTCTATCCGTTCCTAGTACCACCTTTCTTGTTTACCCAGGATCACCCTGCCTTATTTAATTTGGTTGATCGATTCTCCTGAAAACCCTGTCTATTAATTCATTAACTGACTGTTCAGAGTTGACCCAAGAAGATCGGTGTTGGACTTTGTCTTTAGCAACCTATGCTTGTTGTGAGAGGCGACTAACGGGTAATGCATGTCATCGTATGCAAAGTTAACGATAACTGTTTAAGGCCAAACGACAAGAAATGATGTGAATAATTGTTGTGATGGAGATATGAGAAATAAGTTAGATTATGTTTACAGTACATGTACATACGTCCTGTACGTGAAGATCCGGATTAGAACAGATCTTCAGCAACCCATGCTTGTTGTAAGGGGCGACTAACGGGCTCGGGTGGTCAGGCTCGCTGACCTAGTTGTTGTGACGTAGTGCGTCTTTAGGGGTGACGCAGCTTGTCTTTTGGGTGTACTACTTAATTGGGGGAATTAGTCGGTAGCAGCGGTCACGACTGGCTATCACCTTGAAGGACAGAGAAGGCTGTTGAGTTGTTGGCGTTTATTGGTGGAAGCAGAGTGAAGTTTACACAGAAGTACTTTTAATTGTAATGGCACGATAATATATATAAGAGGTTGAGTCACATTCATCTAATTGTATACATGTAATTATAACAATTCAATACGTGTACAACACGTACGATCATAATAATACAATCGGCATACAACCGGTAATAACATGACTGTAAAGATGTACAATATATTTGTTTAACGGATGGTTATTAAAAGGCATTAATTACGCGAAAATGTGTCTGGTAGAAAACAGTAGAAAAACAGTCACGCGTGGATATTCTGTTATAAGAGACAATATAATTACATGTTGGCCGACTCAGTTTTCAATGTTACTAAGTTGCAGGCAAATCATTGCTATGAGTATGTGTCACTGAATGTAGGAACGTACAAGTTATTGACATTGGTACACATACTCATATTGGGATGTTGCCGTGCAACTAGTATACTTATATACTAATATACTAATATATGTTCGCGAGAGGAAGTATTGTCTGGATATTTAGTCAATGATAATTTTTACAACGCTACGATATAGTCGAAATAGATCTAACCTATACCTAACGTATTAAGATCGTAGCTGACAAAATAAGTTAGCAGTTAAGTAAATAGTGACTTACCTTGAAGGACAGAGAAGGCTGTTGAGTTGTTGGCGTTTATTGGTGGAAGCAGAGTGAAGTTTGCTACCACCGACCGCCGTATATATACAACTCAGGCCTTCATTACGTTACATAACTAAAGATCACAACATCCCAGGTGTCAGCGGTTGATCGGCTGTAACAATGGGTGGTTGTGTCATTATTTACGGATTTATTCAAGTAGGTTGTTGTATTGCCTAACTGACCCTTACATCACTGTCGGACTGACCATGTATGCCGGCCCTGTGACGTGAAGTTACCTCACTAATCACTGGTTCTCAGAGAGAGTGACCCTTTGTGTCAGCCTGGCTGGGCAGACTAGCATAATGAGCCACTGTCTCACAGCTGGAGTGACCGTGAGTTTAGCCGCATATGTGAAACATAAAATATCTTGTATGCGGCGGTCAGTTAGTGCATTCGCTATACTGAATTTACTTTAAGAATAGTCAGATTAGTTTACCGATATAGGTTGATTGATATATATTTTCTAATAGGAATTTGGTGTTAGAAGAAAGCTATGACAATACCCCTCTGCGACAGGAAGCTTTTGTCCTTAAAAGCAAAAAAATCGAATTGACATAATTACATAAGAATAAACAGTGATACAGACATGGTAATACAATGCAAAAAACAATAGAAGTGCTACAGACATGGTAATACAATGCAAAAACAATAGATGACATTACACTTATGTTCATCAAAACGAATGTTAGGATACGTCTGTGTCCTTAGAAGTGACAATGGACATTGGCAAGGATACGTCTTAATAGATATGGTAAAGTATGGACACAATTGGTAAGAATAGATATACAGATAATAATTATTCAAGACAACGTTGACATTGGGGTGGTAGGAAGTAATACTACGTTATGGTAAGATTTGGGTACAGCGCCTTATTTGGTTTTATCGTATCATCATCCAAAGCCTTAATATATCCTCCATGAATTAACAGGATATAGGTGTTGACAGGTTGGTTAAGCATTTTTCGCAGTTTCTTGGCAGTAAAAATATTTAAACGAATTTCATTTGGTAGATAAAGGAAGGTGTCCGTAAGGTTGTTTTTGATGCAGAAGTTGGGCCATTCCAGAGAAAGACTAGGAAAGAAGTAATCAGTGACTCTGAGATTGTGAATATAAGTAGGGGGGTTGATGGTCCAGTAAGATGGACATAGCGAAAGAGCAATAATAGGAATGGTAATACAGTCCGGGCCGGTGGTGATTTCTAAGACAAGGCAATTTTGATTGGATTTCTTCTGTTTGAATATAAGAGTGAAAATGATAAGACAAAGTAGAATGGATAGAACTCCTAATAGTATAGAAACGTGATACTCTGTTAGATCAGGTAGAAAAAGGGTGTCGGGTTTTGATGTGGTAGGCATGTGCTGTTTGTAGTCAAAAGATGGTGGTTGTAAAGAATGAATAGGTCTGGCATTGGTCAGGAGAGCAAGAGCAGTTGTTAAAGAACGTAATTTTAGGAAAAGCCAAATAACTAATATTACCGAAAAGGACGACATGATGGTACTGGCTATAACAATAAAGGCATTAGTGTCAGGCCACGAATTTGGAATATTAATTTCACCATCTAATAAAGGTTCAGCTAGATTTTGGAAGACCGTTTCATCTTTCTTGGCACTGGCAACCATTCTTTTAAGACTGAGATGGTCTTGGTTATCTCGTGCCAAAAAGTGAGAAAAGTTGTGAGAGTAGAGGTGAAATTGAGGAATATTGGTGATTGAGATAGCCCTTTTGAAGGTAGTATCTCCGGCAATAGCGGAAAGGGTAGAGTCATCAAAGAAATGTTGAAGAAGGGCAAGATTGACAGGGTGTAAACGAGTCAAGTGTGTTGTGCTGTTTGTGCAAGAGCTGAAGGATGCGGGGAAGAAGATAGATTCAGTTGACAAAGCACAGGAGCACGGAGACTTCAGGAGGCAGAAGGAACACCCTGGAATCATACGTTGTACGGAAGGACAGGTTAGGGATAGGGTAGGGATACGATAGATTAACACTGTAGAGTGGTCAATTTCAAGTAGAGTAGGAGGGTGAGTTTTGGTTACGTAACGAAAGTCACACAGTTGCTTTACTTGCGCTCTGTTTTGAAAAAGCGCGAGCTCACAAGAAGGAACAGTAACAGGCGTTAGCGATATCCTGTATGGGCAGTGAAGAATACTACGCCCGATACAGGTAGACACTTGGGTGTCTGAGAGAGTAACATAGTGCTGATTATCTTCACTGACAGCAAAGTATGAGGGGATAGATATGAGCTGAGTAGAATGGAGAGATGTCTCATTGACAGGTACAGGAAGAGAAATCATTTTATAAAGGTGTAATGGTTTGCCAAAAGAGGAAATTGGGAATTTGATAGACACATAAAGACGATCACCAGCCCGAGTATATATAAACTGACCTTGTGAGAAGTAGAAGGAGGGATCTCTCTGCAGAAGTACAAAGTTGGGTCGACTGCTAGAAAGTAGTTTGGTAAGGTGAAGGATAGTCTGATGGAGAGTTTCTTCTGAGATCAGGAGAGGAGACAGTCTATTATTGACCAAACTTAGGATGCCTAATTTTAGTTCCTCTAGTTGGTGGTCAACGGCAGATGCCTGCTCTACCTGATCCATCAGTAATGCCGATAGGGCAACAAACGAGGACTTTAAAGAATTGACATCTCTGTTCAGCGTTATTGTTGCAAAGTGAATTGCCTCATGATTGGTTTTGATTGCTTTCATGGCATTATGAAAGCGTGAGTCAACTAAGGACATATAAGATGATAAATGTTTGGCATGTTGTTGGAGGTTATTTGAGACTAAATTTTCATGGCTAACGAGGGCATTGATATGTTTAGCTAAAATATTTACATCATTGGTGGTAGCTGTTCCAAAAAGAGTCTTAGAAAAGCTACCCACAAAATTAAAAAGTGCCCGTTTTGACCGAGACCTTACATGCTGTTTGGAGTTTGGTATGATACTATACACCAACTTCTTTGTTGCTTCAAGTCTTGCCGCACATATGGTCTTGACAGTATTTAGGTGTGTCTGAATTTGTCGGATCAGTGCACAGGTTGCATTCCCAGTATGACATCCCTGCATCTGTGGAAGTGTTGGTTTCCGGGGAATGTTAATCTGGTAAGTATGTAACCAGTTTTCCGTGGAAAAGTGTACTGGAAGATGGGGCTGAAAAACAACTCCATAATTCAGTCGCTGGATTGGCTTCGTTGAAGAAACTGCTGTGATGTAGAGCAGAAGCCCTACAAAGAGTTGCCCCAGTTGCATACCTATGAGAGAAATGACAATAATGTAGTGTAAAAATCAGGGTATGAAAGGTGAAGAAATGATTTGATCAGGATCATTAAATAACCTTGGCCAACCCGACATCTCAACCCTCACTGGCATTGCTCTCACACACATGGTAACGGGACAATGGAATTAAACTCTTATTGAAAAAAAAGATGCTTAGACCTACGTTTACGCTTTTTGCCTGACTGGTTTTTTCGGATATGAAAATCCTGTTTCAAACCTTGCCCAAGGTTTTCCTCCGGTTCCCAGGTTGGTGATGGGTAGTTGCGCCATTTGATTAAATAGTGGCGTTTACCATCCACCTGTTTGCACCGAATAACCTTCTGGACAGGGTATATCTGGCTCGGTGTCTGTTGTGATGAGGATGAGGGTGAGGATGTGCTTGGCACAGGACGATGAGATGGTGTGTGTGTTTGTGAAGATGACAGGTTTTGTTGTGATGACTGCAGTGTATGATTTGTTGGCCGTGAGATCACTTGATCTCGCAATGATTGACTGGCTGGTTGAGGTCCCTGTGTTGAGGCTGACCTGCTGATATCAGAGCCTGTGGGGTCCAGTGCTGTATCGTCCGATGTAGGGAGTGCACGGCCCGGCTCAGTGGTTGATGGTTCGTTGAGGTTGGTGCCTGACTGGTTTGAGGCATTTGATAAGTCCGCCCGACTTAGGGCGTCCGATAGTGGTTGCTGTGGCCCGTCATTTAGTCTCAAAATGACTGGTTTAAGCCGATTAGCATGTACCATTGATTTATGTTCCATGTTATCAGAACATCTATGAAGTTTGAAGGTGTGATTAGGTCCAATGGCTGAGATGTAGTATGGACCTTTCCACGGTTGGGTAAGTTTAGGCGACAGACCTTTTGTCACAGCAGGATTGTGTAAGAACACTTGCTGGCCAAGAGAAAAGTTTGGCTCTTGTGATTTAGGATGTTGATACGCCTTGTTAATTTCTTGACTTGTTTCCATGTTTTCACGGGCAATTGCTTTTGCAACTTTGAGGTTCTCAAGGAGATGCCTCAGGTGGGATTCTGCATCTTTACCAAGTGATGGTTTTGGCAGTAATGATATATCAAATGGCAGATGCATTTCTCTGCCAAAGAGGAGATAGTGAGGAGAGTAACTGGTGGACTGACATGGTGTGTTTCTCATGGCCATAAGTACACATGGGAGAATGTCCGCCCAGTTTGATTGGTCAGGTTTGCAGTATGCTTTCAGAACCTGAGCAATTGTGCTATTTCTTCTTTCGACCATTCCATTCGTCTGTGGATGATAGGAGCTTGTGTAATGGTGTCGGACCTCGAAGATCTCACAGATTGCATTGACCAATTTTGAGGTAAATTGGCGTCCTCTATCCGTGAGCAATGTTCGTGGTGCACCATACCTTGTAAAGACCTCATTGAAGAGAACTTTTGCGACTTCCACAGCATCCTGGCTTTTCATTGGAAACGCCTCAATCCATCGTGAAAATGAATCAATGGCCACAATGATATACTTGTAACCTTCTTTGGTTGTTGGAAGGGGTCCAAGGATGTCTACATGGAGTCTGGAGAAGTTGTCTTCAATTGGCATTGGTACCATTGGTGCTGGTTTGGAATGTGCAAAGCGTTTCGACTTTTGACAAGCTTCACAGGACTTGATATAGTCTTCTATTTCTTGGTACATCCCAGGCCAATAATATTTTGTCATGATGGCTTGACGTGTTGAGTCACGCCCAAAGTGGCATCCACCTGCATTGGAGTCGTGGTATGCATACAACAGATTCTTTCTGTCTGCCTTGGGTACTGCTAGTTGGGTGACTGTGGGTGGTCGGTTGCCTTTTTGTCCTCTATGTTTTGGTAGAAAGAAATGGTACAGTATGCCATCAAGAAGTTCATACTCTTGGGCACGACCTTGTAGACCATTGATTTGAGATGCCGTGTAATTGGCTGGAATCTCACCTTTTTCAAGGTAATCAATGATTAGGCATAGGTCACTTGACTTTCTTTGCCTCTCAGCAAGGTCATTGTCATGAATGTCTGTATCAACAGATTGCACGAATGGACCTGTTTGCGGGGGCTCTTTGTGATACACAAAGTTAACAGAAATATGCTGTGACTCTGGAATGTTGGATTGGCACTGTTCGTCTTCAAGCTGAGATGAAGAAGACTTTGGGATAGAGGTGTTAGTCACTGAACGATTAGCTGAAGGTATATCAGACATGACAACTTCAGCATAAGACAGTTGTTTAGAGCTAGATGTTGGCAAAGGAGAAGGTACACTGACAGTTACTGGAGGAGATGGAAATTCATCTGTTACCGGTGCTGATGTTTGTTTAGGGTAAGGAATTCTTGATAGTGCATCGGCATTGGTGTTTGTTTTACCTGCTCGATGTTCTATCACGAAGTCATACTCCTGGAGCATGATCGACCATCTGGCAAGGCGACCTGTTTCGGCTTTAATTTCTTTCAGCCATTTCAGTGCATGGTGATCTGTAAAGACTTTGAATTTCCTTGATGCCAGATACACACGAAAGTTTTGATGCCTTCTAGGACTGCCAGGCACTCTAGTTGAGTGATACCCCACTTCTTTTCAGAAGCATGCAGGGCCCGGCCTCCATAGCAAATAACATTCTCATTACCGGATGCATCTCGTTGGCCAAGAATGTACCCTAGAGCTGTTGTTGAGGCATCTGTTGTAAGAATATAAGGTTGCTCTGGATCTGGATATGCTAAGATAGGAGTTGATGTTAATGCTTGTTTCAGTTGTACAAAGGCTAGTTGGCATTCCTCAGACCACAAGAAAGGTGTATCCTTTTGGAGGAGATTATATAAAGGGGCGGCAATTTTGGAAAATTTTGGTACAAATTTCCGGTAATAGCAAGCGAGACCCAAAAAGTGCCGAATGTCATGTACATTTTTAGGCTGAGGAATGCTGTTTACAACCTCAATTTTGGATTGGTCTACTTCTATACCATCTTTACTGAACACATGGCCAAGATAAGTAACTTTTTTCGCGGCAAATCTACACTTGCTTGGTTTTAAGGTTAGGCCTGCTTCTTTCAATTTTGAAAAGACACATTTTAGATGTTGTAAATGTTCCTGAAAGTTCCTGCTGTAGATTATTATATCATCAACATAAATTAATATGTATCTCCAGTTCATGGCTTGCAGAGCTCTAGATATGGTTTGCTGAAAGGCTGCAGGGGCATTTTTAAGACCAAAGGGTAGACGGTTGAATTCAAAGATGCCGTCTTGAGTAATGAAGGCAGATTTGTCCTTAGTTTCTGGATGCAGTGGTATTTGCCAAAAGCCACTGGCACAGTCCAGCACAGAAAATAGTTTGGCATGTTTTTCGCCAATGGCATCGACCACATCATCAAAACGGGGTAGAGGGAAAAAAATGGGCTTCGTAACCGCATTCAATTTCCTATAGTCGACTGCAAAGCGGTAGCTGTTGTCAGCCTTTTTAACCATGACGACTGGGGAATACCATTCTGAGGAACTTGGTTCAATGATATTGGCCTTCAGCATCTGCTGAATCTGCTTTGAACATTCTTGCCGGACTGCTGGCGACTGACGGTAGAACCGTTGTCTAATTGGCATAGCATCTCCTGTTTCAATCTTGTGTTCATGAAAATGTGTTCTACCTAACTGAGACCAATCTTGTGCAAAGACTGACTGCTGTGATAAAAGAAAGCATTCAAGTTGTTGTTTCTGGTCATCAGTGAGGTCAGAGTCACTGAGGTCAAAGGATAGTTGGTCTGGTGACTCAGAGGTTTCTGAATCCGATGTGAGAGCATTGACAGAAGGAGAAGATTGAGACCCTGATGAAAGGGTATATATGAAAGAAGGGTCAATAGCAGAAGCAGAGGCAACAACTTTGCGACAACTTAGTTTGACTGAATGGCTGTTCGGGTTCAGGAATCTCATGCAGGTTTTACCACTGACGTTATTGATAAGGCATTTGGCTCCTTGTAGTTTAAGTTGCTGTAAGCCTGGATAAGGTTCTAGAAGAAGGAGTTTACCTGGGGGACATCGTGAAATGTGGACAGGAATATCTGCTTGGGAGTGGGGTTGGATATAGACGGTCTTCAGGGGTCTAGCAAGCCCTGCATTGGTTGCTAACAGAGAAACTGATATAAGGCCATCATGTAGATTGACTGTTCGTGATGACAAATCAATGGTAACCCTGTTAGTCTGCAGGAAATCCATACCAAGGATGACAGTATGATGCAAGGAAGAAAAGACATGAAATGTTTGGGTATACTTAACATGACCTATATTGATGTCAAGAGTTGTTGACCCAAGGACTGGATGACGTTCACCACCTACACCTAAAATCTCTGTCAAATGGGATTGTTGTAAATCAGGTTCTGAAATTCCTATTTTATGTAGGAATTTCATGTGTATACAGCTGATTGTAGCACCTGTGTCTACCAAAGCAGTAGTCTTAACTTGTTTCACTTTGATTTGGATAGTATTTTTGGTAAGGGAGGTAACTATAGAGGCTTGTTCTGACTCTGTAGTCTTGGGAATAGGTTGACTAGTTCTAGTTGATGCTTGTTTTGGATGTGAAGTAATGGGAACAGACTTGGTAGAACTAATCGATGCTGGGGACTTTTGGGTTTTTGAGTCAAATGAAGACCTTTTCTTGAACTGCCTGACTTCAGAGGAACTCTGAACATCAGGCCCGAGTTCCTATTGCTGGTTCCTATTTGCAAAAAGAGCAGTCATACAAAGGGAACGGGGGTGGCCATATCTGCTACAGAAGTCACAAAATGTGCTATAATGAGGACAGCGGGTACGATCCTGACATGATCCTCCACAGCCTCTACATCTACGTTGAGATCTGTCTGACTGTGGGTTTTGAAAATTCGACTGGCGCTGAGGTTTGTTGTGGTAACCTGCCTGCAAATTTGGTTGGTAAGAATGGGGTGGATGGTTGGGGAAATTTGGTTGATAAGATTGGGGTGGATGGTTGGGAAAATTTGGTTGGCTAGGAGGGGCTGTTTGGACTTGTTGGGGTGGGCTAGGGTAAAACTGGCTCTGTTGATGAGAAGTCTGGTAAGGAAAGGGTGGTGGCTGGTATTTTTCATAGTGACTTGGTTGATATGGGGTCTGTTCCTGCTGCCTGTATCTCTTACGTGGGGCTGGCCTAGGGGCAGGTGCCGCAGCAGCTACTGTCTGCTCATGTCTGACCTCCAAGAGAGACTTCACCAGGCCAGACAGCTTGTCAACTTGATCAATCAGGTTGACTTGTGATGCCATAGTGCTTTGGTTTGATTTCTCAGCAAGTTGGGCATGGTGGCGCACTTCCTCCATAGATTTTGGTTCCTTGTTGTACACCAACTGCTTCAATGATGGGAGAAGTCCATTAACTGTTATGGCTACAGTAAGGTGTACCGGAATGTCTTTATGGAGCGTAGCCTCTTGAACTCTGCTGAGGTAGTTCTCCACGCTCTCTGTTGGTCTCTGGTTAATGGACAAAACAGCCAAATCAAAATGTCCTGATTGGCTAAACCGCTGAAGAAATGCCTGTTTAACTTCTCTCAGGTCAGACCTGTTTTGACCTGAGAGTCCTTGGTGCCAATGTTTTGCTGGGCCCTCCAGAAGGAAGGGGAGCATCAACAAAATAAGTTAGCAGTTAAGTAAATAGTGACTTACCTTGAAGGACAGAGAAGGCTGTTGAGTTGTTGGCGTTTATTGGTGGAAGCAGAGTGAAGTTTGCTACCACCGACCGCCGTATATATACAACTCAGGCCTTCATTACGTTACATAACTAAAGATCACAACATCCCAGGTGTCAGCGGTTGATCGGCTGTAACAATGGGTGGTTGTGTCATTATTTACGGATTTATTCAAGTAGGTTGTTGTATTGCCTAACTGACCCTTACATCACTGTCGGACTGACCATGTATGCCGGCCCTGTGACGTGAAGTTACCTCACTAATCACTGGTTCTCAGAGAGAGTGACCCTTTGTGTCAGCCTGGCTGGGCAGACTAGCATAATGAGCCACTGTCTCACAGCTGGAGTGACCGTGAGTTTAGCCGCATATGTGAAACATAAAATATCTTGTATGCGGCGGTCAGTTAGTGCATTCGCTATACTGAATTTACTTTAAGAATAGTCAGATTAGTTTACCGATATAGGTTGATTGATATATATTTTCTAATAGGAATTTGGTGTTAGAAGAAAGCTATGACAGTTGCATGTCCTCGTATCCAATTGCGTAGATCGATAATCATGATGTCAATCAATGGATTGTCTGGTCAAGACTGAATTATTTACAGACCGCCGTCATATAGCTGGAATATTGTTTAGGAGGGCGTTGACCAACACTCAAACAAACCATGTCTATAATCTTATGCCTGGGCCTTGGAAACAGCAAGATCATAAATTCATATATTGCTGTATCTGTACATCTTATTTCCCATCTTGATAAAGTTAACGACAAGATACTGATACAGATACCAGCACGTGTATGTAACTCCCTTCAAACACAATTACCACCGTGTGCAGACTTACGTTCCTTTCCTGTTGTTTGATCCTCTTGTCGTGTGTTTATCCTTTTAGCGAAAACCTTGTAACATCTCCAATTTTCAGTCATCCCTTAATATAATTTTCACCGATGTTTTTATTTTTACACTCAATGGAATCTGGGCATTTGTATACCTGCTTGGTCTTATTGTGATCTCTGTTTGTTTTACCCACAGTCTTTAAATTTCCATGAACACCCTGTCCTTTTTACCCCTGCTCTATCAGTTCCCATGACAACCCTGTCCTGTTCACCCACAGTTTATCAGTTTCGATGACCACCCTTTCCTGTTTAGGCATCATCTATCCGTTCCCATGACAACCCTGTCCTATCTACCCATGTTCTATCAGTTCCCATGACAACGCTGTCCTATCTACCCATGTTGTATCAGTTCCCATGGCCACCCTGTCCTGTCTACCCATGTTCTATCAGTTCCCATGCATGACCACCCTGCCCCATCTACCCATATTCTTTCGGTTCCCATACATGACCACCCTTTCCTGTCTACCCATGTTATATCAGTTCCCATGCATGTCAACCCTGTTCTATCTACCCATGTTCTATCAGTTCCCATGGCCACCCTGTCCTATCTACCCATGTTATATCAGTTCCCATGACAACCCTGTCCTATCTACCTATGTTCTATCAGTTCCCATGGCCACCCTGTCCTATCTTCCCATGTTCTATCAGTTACCATGACAAGCCTGTTCTATCTACCCTTGTTATATCAGTTCCCATGACAACCCTGTCCTTTCTACCCATGTTCTATCAGTTCCCATGGCCACCCTGTCCTACCTACCAATGTTATATCAGTTCCCATGCATGACAACCCTGCCCTATCTACCAATGTTATATCAGTTCCCATGCATGACAACCCTGTCCTATCTACCAATGTTATATCAGTTCCCATGCATGACCACCCTGTTCTATCTACCGATGTTCTATTAGTTACCATGCATGACCACCCTGTTCTATCTACCCATAATATATCAATGCCCATGCATGGCCACCCTGTTCTATCTACCCATGTTCTATCAGTTCCCATGACAACCCTGTCCTATCTACCCATGTTCTATCAGTTCCCATGGCCACCCTGTCCTACCTACCAATGTTACATCAGTTCCCATGCATGACAACCCTGTCCTATCTACCAATGTTATATCAGTTCCCATGCATGACAACCCTGTCCTATCTACCCATGTTATATCAGTTCCCATGCATGACCACCCTGTTCTATCTACCGATGTTCTATCAGTTCCCATGCATGACCACCCTGTCCTATCTATCCATGTTATATCAGTTCCCATGCATGTCAACCCTGTTCTATCTACCCATGTTATATCAGTTCCCATGCATGACCACCCTGTCCTATCTACCCATGTTCTATCAGTTCCCATGCATGACCACCCTGTTCTATCTACCCATGTTCTATCAGTTCCCATGCATGACCACCCTGTTCTATGTACCCATGTTATATCAGTTCCCATGCATGACCACCCTGTTCTATGTACACATGTTATATCAGTTCCCATGCATGACCACCCTGTTCTATCTACCCATGTTATATCAGTTCCCATGCATGACCACCCTGTTCTATGTACCCATGTTCTATCAGTTCCCATGCATGACCACCCTGTCCTATCTACCCATGTTCTATCAGTTCCCATGCATGACCACCCTGTCCTATCTACCCATGTTATATCAGTTCCCATGCATGACCACCCTGTTCTATCTACCCATGTTATATCAGTTCCCATGCATGACCACCCTGTTCTATGTACCCATGTTCTATCAGTTCCCATGCATGACCACCCTGTCCTATCTACCCATGTTCTATCAGTTCCCATGCATGACCACCCTGTTCTGTCTACCCATGTTATATAAGTTCCGATGCATGACCACCCTGTTCTATCTACCCATGTTCTATCAGTTCCCATGCTTGACCACCCTGTTCTATGTACCCATGTTCTATCAGTTCCCATGCATGGCCACCCTGTTCTATCTACCCATGTTCTATCAGTTCCCATGGCCACCCTGTCCTATCTACCCATGTTATATCAGTTCCCATGACAGCCCTGTCCTATCAACCTATGTTCTATCAGTTCCCATGGCCACCCTGTCCTATCTACCCATGTTCTATCAGTTACCATGACAACCCTGTTCTATCTACCCTTGTTATATCAGTTCCCATGCATGACCACCCTGTTCTAACTACCCATGTTCTATCAGTTACCATGCATGACCACCCTGTCCTATCTACCCATGTTATATCAGTTCCCATGCATGGCCACCCTGTTCTATGTACCCATTTTCTATCACTTCCCATACATGACCACCCTGTCCTATCTACCCATGTTCTATCAGTTCCCATGCATGACCACCCTGCCCCATCTACCCTTATTCTTTCAGTTCCCATACATGACCACCCTGTCCTGTCTACCCATGTTATATCAGTTCCCATGACAACCCTGTCCTATCTACCCATGTTCTATCAGTTCCCATGGCCACCCTGTCCTATCTACCCATGTTATATCAGTTTCCATGACAACCCTGTCCTATCTACCCATGTTCTATCAGTTCCCGTGGCCACCCTGTCCTATCTACCCATGTTCTATCAGTTCCCATGACAACCCTGTTCTATCTACCCATGTTCTATCAGTTCCCATTGCCACCCTGTCCTATCTTCCCATGTTCTATCAGTTACCATGACCACCATGTACTCTCTACCCATGTTCTATTAGTTCCCTTGCATGACCACCCTGTCCTATCTACCCATGTTCTATCAGTTCCCATGACAACCCTGTTCTATCTACCCATGTTCTATCAGTTCCCATTGCCACCCTCTCCTATCTTCCCATGTTCTATCAGTTACCATGACAACCCTGTTCTATCTACCCATGTTCTATCAGTTCCCATTGCCACCCTGTCCTATCTTCCCATGCTCTATCAGTTACCATGACCACCATGTACTCTCTACCCATGTTCTATTAGTTCCCATGCATGACCACCCTGTCCTATCTACCCAAGGTTTTGGTTTCCATAGGCTCCCATGTGCGGTGTTTCCACTGCACTGGTCACACCTTCCACATATACTCACATGCTACTGGTTCTTGTCCAGTTATCAACAGTGTGGGAAGTAAAAAATAATTGTGTTGAAACTGTCTCTATTGTTTCTTGCGACAGAAGTACGAGTGCGAATAACCTCAAGTATATGCCCCAGTGCAACAATCTAACTCACACGGCTTGGAATTATTCGTGGTTTTCATAAAATTTAATGACAGGTTACAGTATTTTCACTGTACTGTAGATAAATCTTTAGCCTTGACATGTATCATTTAGTGACTAATTTGATGCCATTCAGATGAAACAAACAATACTGACTTTTAACAAATAACACTCAGTAGGAAACCGTCATATGTCCAGGTATGAGTGAGTAGAGTGCTTTATAATAAGCAGATTAACCAACTGTGTTCAAAATGTAAGTTATATAATCAGTTGATTTGGTAGCTCATTTAATTCAAAACTGCCATCGTCAATGGGTTCAGTTAAGCCAAGACAAATACCACAAACACTATGTGTATCCTCTTATAGCATAGTTATGCTTTGCTTGTGTGTGTGTGTGTGTGTGTGTGTGTGTGTGTGTGTGTGTGTGTGTGTGTGTGTGTGTGTGTGTGTGTGTGTGTGTGTGTGTGTGTGTCTGTGTGTGTGTCTGTGTGTGTGTAGGGTGTAGGGAGGTTTGAATAGCTCATATACGACTACAACAAATCAATGATCGCTCATAACCGATCAGTTGTATGTAACAGTGATTTCAAATACACATAACAATTAATTTTGCATCTCAGCATTTCCATTTAGTTGTCAGACCGAGAACATAATTAATATCGTTCCAGATCGGAACTTGTCGACATACCATTAAATATGGTAATCGAATTACTGCAAAAGACTGGAAGGCTTAAAATCGCCACAATGGTATCCCCTTTCATCACACGTTGGCAGTGCAACAACTGGCTTAACAAAACAAACAATTACAGTAGTTCCCTGTTGTGTTGGTATTTCCCAATTTGTCATGTGTTAGAAAATAGTTGCTACCCGCTTACTCCCTCAAATATCCTACCATTGTTACATGTTCATATTTGATGTCATGTGATTTCAATCCCATGCCATTGTAACAAGGAATGCTCTATAAAAATCTTGTACCTTTCTCTGTATCACTGTTGTGAAAATAATTTCGCATTCTTCTTCTTGATACACAAGCCTACAGCTCAATTGAACAGCTATAACAATCAACTTACAATGCTACAACTTATAATGTACCCCTTGTGATACTGCTTCAACTCATAATGTACCACTTGTGATACTGCTACAACTCATAATGTACCCCTTGTGATACGGCTACAACTCATAATGTACCCCTTGTGATACTGCTTCAACTCATAATGTACCACTTGTGATACTGCTACAACTCATAATGTACCCCTTGTGGTACGGCTACAACTCATAATGTACCCCTTGTGATACTGCTTCAACTCATAATGTACCACTTGTGATACTGCTACAACTCATAATGTACCCTTTGTGATACTGCTACAACTCATCATGTAACCCTTGTGATACTGCTACAACTCATCATGTACCCCTTGTGATACTGCTTCAACTCATAATGTACCCCTTGTGATACTGCTACAACTCATCATGTAACCCTTGTGATACTGCTATAACTCATCATGTACCCCTTGTGATACTGCTTCAACTCATAATGTACCCCTTGTGATACTGCTACAACTCATCATGTACCCCTTGATATACTGCTTCAACTCATCATGTACCCCTTTTGATACTGCTACAACTCATAATGTACCACTTGTGATACTGCTACAACTCATAATGTACCCCTTGTGGTACGGCTACAACTCATAATGTACCCCTTGTGATACTGCTACAACTCATAATGTACCCCGTGTGATACTGCTACAACTCATAATGTACCCTTTGTGATACTGCTACAACTCATCATGTGACCCTTGTGATACTGCTACAACTCATCATGTACCCCTTGTGATACTGCTACAACTCATCATGTACCCCTTGTGATACTGCTTCAACTCATAATTTACCCCTTGTGATACTGCTACAACTCATCATGTACCCTTTGTGATACTGCTACAACTCATCATGTACCCCTTGTGATACTGCTTCAACTCATAATGTACCCCTTGTGATACTGCTACAACTCATCATGTACCCCTTGTGATACTGCTACAACTCATCATGTACCACTTGTGATACTGCTACAACTCATCATGTACCCCTTGTGATACTGCTACAACTCATAATGTACCCCTTGTGATACTGCTACAACTCATAATTTACCACTTGTGATACTGCTACAACTTGTAATGTACCACTTGTGATACTGCTACAACTTATAATGTACCACTTGTGATACTGCTACAACTTATGATGTACCACTTGTGATACTGCTACAACTCATAATGTACCCCTTCTGATACTGCTGCAATTCATAATGTACCACTTGTGATACTGCTACAACTCACAATGTACTCCGTGTGATACTAGTTAAAACTTATAGTGAGTGAGTGAGTGAGTGAGTGAGTGAGTGAGTTTGGTTTTAAATGGGCTTCTCACATTGTACCCATGTGGGGAATCGAACCCGGGAACCACTAGGCTACTCCACCGCCCTACAACGTATTGTGTCAGGCTCAGCAATGGGCTAGGAACTCTGGAATGATGTCTGCTGACAACACGTTTCTGACCTGCGGACAGTTTTATTGCGAGCAAGATCCTTCTAGATCGGGACATGCGTAAGTATGTTCCGATAGAGGTCTTTACCCTCCAGGGTGGACAAAGCAACGTTTGTAGATGAAGAAATGATCTTGATATTTGCATCTTGTCTTAATGATGTTGAGAGATGCTGTGTTTTATAAATTATATAGATGCTGTAATTTTTGCTACGTTTTATTACGGAATTTCAAGGATGTTTCTATTGTTTGTTCTAACATTGTATAATGTAGCTCTTTGCTGCGAAAGCTGTGAGCACGTGAAAAAGAATAAAGCAGATATGTTTTTCATGAAGTATAAATAAACTTTCATTTATTACAAAATAATATTGACAAGTGTACAAGAGGCCGCTTGTGAGCAACACAAAGGCAGTAACTGGGATTGCAGGTAGAGTTGTTCATGACGTTTCAAAAAGTGCTGATGACGTCACTTCTATAACTATAGGACTGGCAGTGTTGTCAAGGAATTCCGAAAGTAGCCTCGTTTTCGGCCAACAATCAAGGTTTCTGTGCAAAGTGGGGCAGTGAGATGGACGGAATAAGGAAACGAACTTATTAAAAAGGAAAATCTACACCAGGTAATGTTTATTATCATAATCGTATAAAATGAAGGTCTTGTATGTCGGCAGTGACGGTTTGCGCTTCATGTAGATTTTGTCCTCTGCTGCCGTGCTCATTAGAACACCAAATCCATGTCACACGTCAGGCATTAAGGCCTACTCTCTGCGCATAGACATCAAAGGCCTATGCTCCATAATAACCGAAACCAGTTCCTCATACTGAGTTGCTCAGTCTCCGAGGCAAAAGGAAACTTTATTCCTCGATGACGTCATAATTGACGTCATTATTGTACGAGTTTACGATCCTACGAAACAATGTAAACTTGATAATTTTTTTGGACACTACCGACAATCAGTAAATTGATGAAAAGGTTTGTCAAAAGGTTTAGCCCCCATAGAAAACGATTTTTCATGGCCACGTATTTCAATATATTCATCATGACCTTATCATTATGCTTGCAAGCTGTCCACAGACTCCGGAGCAACATTTAAACGAACAGATCACTTTGTAAAAAGAAAAACACCTAAATCGAAATAACTGAAATCTACGCCAAATGAGATGTCCGTGTCGTCATTCCTTCATGATCATCCTCTTCTTTCCAAAGTTCAGGCCTGCGGCGGAGGCACCCTTGTTGGAGCCGTACTGAAGATTGATGATGGTATTTCCAGCGTTGAGAACGTCTTGTGAGAAAACTCTGGGATTCGCCTCAGCCTTGCGGGGCCACCAGCGCATGCCGGTGAACGATGGACGGGACTCGAACTGAAACAGCAAAATAATTTCATGAAGCACACAGATTATGTAGGAAATGAAGAATCCTAAATTCAGCTCCTGATGAAGGAACAAGAAATAATGAAGAAATCTTCTCCTGATGTAGATCAAAACGTTAATCAAGAAATTGTTATCCATAAAACAGTTTCACTTCTTCGTTTTCTTCAAATTTCACAATGCCCATCAGAGACTTTATGCGTAAAATGTTCCGATGAAATCATGAATTTTGGACCGCCTCCGTGGTCTAGTGGGTAGAACGTGGGCAGACGGGCGGAAGGTCGAGCGTTCGTGCTAAAAGATGGTACTTGTTGTCAGTATACTGTGTCTGAGTGGGATATCCATGTTAAACTGTGGCATGGTATCTTACTGGTTTAGCGCTATAAACTCTGCATTAGTCTGGACTAGCACAACACAAACACACACATAATTATATAAATGAATAAAATAGACCTTTATTACTTTTAAGGGGAAAGACATATTTCTTATGAAATTACTTGTATCCATGCAACGATGTACATTATTGTTTTGCCGTTTTACGAACGGTTCCATTTTCGAATTTTCGAAATCGGAATTTTCGTTCCTGGTACTGAAAGGCTTGTGGTACATGATAATGGTACATTGAAATTTGTTTAATGGGTTTTTTTATTAAAAGGAAAAAGTAATCGAGGACAATACGTCCTAAACCTAACTCCCTGTACCACACACGACAAAATAAATTGTCTACCTCTGTTCCTAATGCCCTGATACTTGCAGCCACCTGCCACAGGTTGGTTCTCTCGTAAAGGCAGTCCACTAAGAAACAGTTGTCTGGGGAGACTCCGAATTCCTCCAGTTTTCTATTAAAAAGTTCAATTCTTTCCCTTTCTCTTGCAGATTGAAACTGTGGATTCCCTGTAGGTCTGAACGTTGGTGAGTTGAAGTTGCACTTAAGATGATCAGGCACGGCTACATTCAATACCCTGGAAGAAATCAAGAAATTGGTTAATGATTGAGTTAATATTTATAACTCACATACATGTCGACCGCTTTAAATTTATATCACTTGGAATAACGAAATATGTTCATTCAACCAATGTTGTCATATTCAAGATTGAGCGTGGATAAGTATGCCCCCCTGGCCCGAAAAGGTTGGTTGGTTGGTTGTTTAACGCCGAACTCAGCAATATTCCAGCTATATGACGGCGGTCTGTAAATAATTACGTCTGGACCAGACAATCCAGTCATTGATATCATGAGCATCGATCCACGCAATTGGGATCGATGACATGCATCAACCAAGTCAGCGAGCCTGACCAACCGATCCCGTTAGTCTCCTTCTACGACAAGCATAGTCGCCTTTTATGGCAAGTATGGGTTGCTGAAGACATAATTCTACCCCGGAATCTTCACGGGTCGGCCCGAAAAGGGATTACATTTAAGATGCACCTACTTGCCAAGAGGAATTGACCACAAGAATAGAAATATTGACATTACGGGTAATCGGTACAAATTTGTATTAATACCTTTTTATAATACCTAATGCAGAATCGCTATTAACTCACTTCCCTAATGCAGAGTTAATCTTACATACATGTACCTGATTTTGTCATTGAGAGTTAAGATTGTTAATTACAGATAACCTTGTCCAGAATATCCCGTAATTTGGTTTATGCTCGGGCTTTTTCATTTTGTACCTCTGATTTCTGCGGTTTTAAAATATGTTGATAATCTATGTCGGTCATATACATAACGTGTGATTGACTTTGACTTTGTGGTACCGTTGGAGTTCTTCAGCGATCAGTGAGATGATTCATTAACACATGCTCATGATATAGTCGGAGTAGTACCATGGACTTTTGGACTCTTTTATAAATGGAAATGGTTTTGTCGCTTTTATTATTATAATATACTATCGTGT
Source organism: Haliotis rufescens (assembly GCF_023055435.1). Lineage (NCBI taxonomy): Eukaryota > Metazoa > Mollusca > Gastropoda > Lepetellida > Haliotidae > Haliotis > Haliotis rufescens. The sequence goes on from NW_025964024.1 coordinate 936,782, forward strand.
AAACACATATTTATACATCATGTAATTACATACTTGCAGAGTAAGATCCCATCGCGAAGAACTTTCCAGAAGTTCTCTACCACTTTGTATTTCTCGGGGCCGACATCTGTGTTGAAACTTTCGCCTGTCATTTCTCTGATCCATTCCAAACATTTTCTGGCTTCAACTGGGTCGAATGAGGAGTCAATCTAAAACAGAAAAACAAAATTTAATGATCTGTATGTATTCAAATGTGTAGAATGAACGACTATAAATATATATATCTCTGAAACCCCGGCGATGGCCTCTGTTGTTGGAATGTTAAAAAAAGGGCAGAAGTGTCCCTACCACTGCAACGATGATGGTTGTTTTTGACGTTCAGTCAAAATACAACAACCAAACGACTGGGTCTGTAACGCTCCCTGGTCGCGGTGAAGGGGGCGTTTGTTGTATACGGTTGTGAGTGAGTGAGTGAGTGAGTGAGTGAGTGAGTGAGTGAGTGAGTGAATGAATGAATTGGGTACAACGCCACTTTTAACAGAGTTCCAGTTATATCGCGACGTGTCAGCTTAATGTGGGAGGAAAGCCCGAAGTGATGCCGGTATCAGACGTTTACCACTTCGGTGGAACCCACGAGCACGGGTATGGTGCTGACAAACCGGGATTCGAACCCAACATCATAGGTTCCTGGCGTGCCCAAGCGACGCAACTCTGCACAGCGAATTGCGGCGCCTTAGACGACTGGGCCACCCGTGCCCCCGTAAACGGTTGTGGAGATAAAATCACAGCTGCGTGCGGGAAACCAAACTGATATATGATCTCTTTCATGTTTCTGTTGGGGTTTTCTTATTCGTTGTATCGTATTGGTTGCCTCTGTGTTTGTTTGTCCTTGCTTCATTTCTGTGAGTAGTCTCAGAGGTTGCACGAGGATCACTTGTGATAAATGTGATAAACATTTGTAACCTTCAGGTCATCGACAAACCTGCCCGATAAGAAACTTTCTACACGTCGGAATTTCCGGGAGTAAGAAGACGATAACCCATATGAGAATCCCCCTTACCATGTCTGAAGCACATATACATTACACTGTGGTGATTATGGCAATCACGTTTGGAGAAACGTTTCACTATCGAAATCGTTTCCAGAGTCTTATATGTTGTTTCTTTACAGAGTGACCTTTACCATGCATTCAGAATACTGTCATAATATTTATCTTTCATGTATGTATGCCTTATAAGCATTGGGGGCACAGGTGGCCCAATCGTTGAAGGCACCGCAATTCGCTGAGCTGAGTTGCGTCCCTTGGGCACGCCAGGAACCTATGATCGTGGGTTCGAATCACTGTTCGCCCTGATTATGTTTCTAGGTTTGTCAGCGCCATACTCATGCTGGTGGGTTTCACCGTCTAAGTGGTAACCGTCTAAGACCTGTATCGGGCTTTCCTCACGAATCAAGTAACAGGAAGACTGTTAAAGAGGCGTTAAATCAAACTCCCTCACAAATGAGCATTGGCTATACACAGATTGTAATTTGTTGGCCTTGTGTTCTTCAAACATACGTTTTTTATGATGAAAAAATATTAACAGCAAATGTTGATTGAATATGATTGAGTCAATATTCTATTTGATATAGATGTTAAAATCATATCACTCTGCAACGCGCTCACAAAATAGTTCATGTCTGTCATCAACTCAGAGGAGGCGGTTTAAGAGTGAGGCGACACTATTAGCTGTGCAGAGTTGCGTCCCTTAGTCGTGCCCGCTGAAGGATATGAGCATGAGCTGAACCCAAGGAGGACCTGATTATGAATCCTTGTTTGCCAGCACCAGAGGGCGTGGCTTTTATGATAAACATATATAACCTGCGTCAATCTTTCTTAACACTGTAAGCTTAAAGGTAGTGGTACTTGAAACAGTCTTCAAAGCGGCGCAAGGAACCAAGTCAAGGACAAGCAATATCAGGAATAGTCTGTACATATATATACAATAGATGACAAAACACCGCCCTCCCCCCAACCCCCCCCCCCCCCCCCCCCCACACACACACACACATTCTTTAGCACTAATCATTTAATTGTTACAGCAAGTCCTACAATCGTGATCTATCTTTATGAGAGTATTCCTATCTAATCTTTCTGTCCGCATACAAAAGTATCAAAACTATACCATTGGATTGGGATTGGGAACTTTGTTTTCGATTTAGATATGAATAATCAATATAAAGTGATACAAAATTATGATTTGGTTGGTTGGTTGGTTGTTTAACGCCGCATTCAGCAATATTCCAGCTATATGACGGCGGTCTGTACATAATTGAGTCTGGACCAGACAATCCAGTGATTGATATCATGAGCATCAATCCTCGCAATTGAGATCGATGACATGCATCAATCGGGTCAGGGAGCCTGACCACCCGATCCCGTTAGTCGCCTCTTACGACAAGCATAGTCGCCTTTTACGGCAAGCATGGGTTGCTGAAGACCTATTCTATCCCAGATCTTCACGGGTCATTATGAAACCATAAAGAGACAGAGGTGAACGAATAGTTGAAATGATGTCAAGAATTGAAAGCACCGGTTTACAGTGTGGTCATTGTGTGTGCGTAAACCGGTGAAAACCGGTGATTTTGAAAACATGCTCTAAAAAACATATCCCTATGAAGTCTAAGTCCAAGTCCGTAAGTAGCAAAAGACACCAGATGACAACCTGCTGTTTGTGTGCAAAGTTTCATGAAAGTATACCTTATTATTTTAGAAATACTGTCCGGGCAAACACAACACCATGAACAGAGTCAAAGTCCAACGTTTTGCCATGGAAAGTGAAAAACATAATTCTTTTTAAATTCCTTAAAAGCAAAAGGCACTACTTCAGCCCCTGATTATAAAATGTACTTAGTTTAGATGAAAAAACTTTCAGGGTTTTTCAAGTTATGCTCCGGAAACGGAATATGGACTATGATGACTACACCCCCTCCACATTTTATGCCGTGGCGACAAGACCATTTCCCTATTCATAAGAAACCTCAGAGTCCATTGTTAGATTCCGACTATATCCGAAAAATATATGTTTATGAAGTACTATCAAATAGCGATGAAACCAGGATTATGAAACAGGATTATGATCTGATACACTTTCATAACATCTGATTACTCTCTTTACGCCATACTACGCCCAACAAATAAAAACTGTTATCATCAGTTATTATCATCTTGACCATGCGGCTTATCTATTAAACAATCTATTTTCCTGATGAATTGTGACGATACATCTGTTTTCGATAATTATTATCAATAAGCAGTTATAATTTCAGTTTTCTTATCTGAAATTGCAAAACTACTGATAATATCCTTCTTTGCTATCAGCGCCTCCCGTGGTGAAGCCGCTTTCCTTTGACGATAGGTAGCGCTCTACACCAGAGTGAAGTCATTACCCTATCACGTGGTACAATAAACCTTAGATTTATCGTGAACGAGGTACTGCAGGAAAATTGGCGAGTCGGAACCATCGTTGCAATTATCCCTTTCCTACTGACACCTTAAAGAAAGAACGCTTTGGTCTGTTGGTAAGGCAAAGAATCCTCAATGCGATCAAACATTCCTTCCCATATAAAGCACGAGTGTCGCTAGTTAGAGTCTAGTCAAGTGCCGTCAAGGGGATGATGGATAAAATATGTTCTAAAGTGGTTGGGATGAAGACGAAATTGACGAAAAGACGTCTATGGTGTCAGAGCATTAGCAAACCGCCGGGGCGAAATAATCAGAATGGAAAGTGTTTATTTTTGCATTTGGCTTATTAGAGCTGTGTTGCTGCCAGCGACGATGGTGTTTCCTTTCGTTAGAATTTAGCTCTTAGCATTTTAAGAATGTACACAAATGCAGAGTTCAGAATAATATTATAAAGCCGAGAGATGTCGGTTATAGGTAGTTGCGCTGAAGAACAAGTTACAAAATAAATAAGAATGGTACGGATCAAACACAAATAACGAAGATACGAAAGAGAAGACATTTCTAAACATTTCAGATCCAGGCACTAACCCAATGATACATCTTGATTCATTTACGCAGTAGCAATAGCATGATGCCGGATGTCATAGTGCGGTGTAAGATCTAATTAATATGGAAGTAAGGATCTTGAAACTGGTTTTCAATGGATATGCGAGCAGAGATCTGCTACGATAGAGAAAGGCTTTCGTGGCCAATGCATGAAGTGTTCATCTGAAACAGAGTGATTCATCAACCGCGTACCAGGTCTGCTTATTATTACATATTTATGGTTATTCCCCTGTGGTGATAACATTACCTACATTTACAGTGCCTATGTATTATGTATACGACCATTTTAACCATATCGACTCAAGTCGAAAAGGTTTCTTTGGTAATGCGTATGGAAAAGACTTACTTCTATATGTTTGATCCCATTTATGCACATGCTTGAATGTTGCGCAAATATCAACATCATTCCCGAAAACATTATTTTCTTCATCGCGACAATGGCCATGTTCTTATCAAGTATTGCATGTCTACGTTCTACAAAACAACACCTATCATGTGATTGTCTACGATATGTCGAAACATCCGTAGTTCGACATTATGGCGATGTTCGGGATAAGACAGGGACAGGTACTACAGTTACTACAGGTAAATAAAAGCGACAGCACCCTTTCCATAATCATAAGAAATCTCTGCTTAGAGTAGAGTCCGATGTACGATTCCTCCATGCAACATCAGTGTTACATTATCCTAACCCATATACACTATCGAGACAATAGAGTTACGTTGAGGTTGTTAGAATTAACATGGTACCGGTTCTGTTTAAAGCTTAGCAGTGGCTACTTCTGACAGTTAATGTTGAGTACGAGCAGCGTCGCGATGCAAACGATACTGAAAGAATATATTTGTCAAATGAAAGACAAAGGTAGAGAAGCCATGGACTGAGGCACCATCCTGTGGAAGCTGCTTTCTCAGTTGTTTGCCAGTTCTCGAAGAGAAACTAACATTTAGTCTCAGGAATAATGATCTCATTTACAATTATATGTCAACAAAATAAAAAAAAACAATAGCCCAGAAGAATACTTAATTTCGGGCAATCAAGACTTGCAAAATATTTTTTTACTTGAATTGGATTCACTTTTTAATTTATTCTCTATGGTCTGGGACAGACACTTCTCAAAGCAACATAAATCGCTTAAAGCGCTCAAATCCATTCATCGACACAAACACCTCCAACATTTGATATCAGAACGTCAACCGACTAGATTAACAATTCTTCTATGAAAACATTTCATAAAAATAATTGTATTTTTTTCTTCTTCTTCTGCTGTTTACATATGTAGAATCAAGGAAATTAGTCTTGGTTTATTTTGATCTGGACTTCCCTTGCAATTAGTAAATAAAAACATCTCTCTATATAAATAAATTCAACAGTCAAGGCGGCGGACTATCGGCAGACTAATGTGGTGGAGTGGCAGACCTTGCTGCAACGGGAGCTTACCACTAAGCAGTAGTGGCTGACCCTGGACGAATTCCACCTTGTAATTCTAGGTAGCAGCATGTATCACGGTAGCCATGGACCGTGAGGTAGCCTAAAGCCAATGCCCGATTCCTCCCAAGGGTAAAATGATTGAAGTCCATCTTGGTGCCTGGTGATATGACATAACTGAATAACGCTAAAACCCAAAGAAACTTTGGAGTAATTTACAGTGGCACATGTTGTGGTTAGCACGTGAAGATGGACGATGATTAGATTACCATCACTGTTTGTAATAGAACAGGTTTACACAGCTGTTGTGCTATAAAGGCTTTGAACTGTTCACTACATTCCGCTGCAATATTCAGATCTCACTTGATGTATTGGTTTTGCGGAGGCGGTGATATAGTTGCTATATCGTTGTACACACGATTGAATAGACCCGAAGGTCTTTGCTAACATTTTAAAAAGGAACATTCATAAATATCCGGTGTTGGTCCGGCTGGGGATGATAGTGACGGTTTTACCAGACACGAATTCCCTCTCTACCCATCACACGCCTAGCGTGATACATCGCCCTAATCTAAGTGACATGCTGCTAATCAGCAATCTGTTTATCACTTTCCAGTCTCAAGCCATTACCTCCACACATTCTGGGTTCATGGAAATACCTGCTGTCTACAAGGAATTTTCAAGCCTCATTAGTGAGAATGGATGTAGAACTGACCCCTTGCGGATGGTCAAAAGGCCCGATGCATGCAAGCATGGAATCCCACTAATGGTAACTTCTCCGGGTACTTATTAGACAGGAAGGGGGTCTTTCATTGAGGGTTTGAATTTGTAGACCGACAGCCGAGAGGTATCCTGAGACAAAATTAGTGATACAGATTTTCATGATATATTTACAGCACATTGCGACCCGACCCGTGAAGATCCGGGGTCGAATAGGTCTTCAGCAACCCATGCTTGCCGTAAAAGGCGAGTTGACGCTACAACAAATTATAGCATATGCACTTTGTGTTCATATGTCTATTACACGTGGATTTGACAATAAAGTTAATGTTACATAACTTGACAAAGTCTTCAACAACCAATCCTCGCCGTAAAAGGCGACTGTGCATGTCGTAAGAGGCGACTACCGGGATCGGGTGGTCAGGCTTTCTGACTTGGTTGACGCATGTTATCGTATCCCATTGGCGTAGATCGATGCTCATGATGTCAATCACTGGATTGTCTGGTCCAAACTCGATTATGTACAGACCTCCGTCATATAGCTGTAATATTGCTGAGTGCGGCGTTAAGCAACAAACCAACACACAAACGTAAACTTTGTACTTCCTTTCCACAAATCGCTGACATGCAGTAATATACTGACGAACCCCGTTATCTCGAGAGCCGTGAGGATTCCGGGGAAGAATAGGTTTTCAGCAACCCATGCTTGCCGTAAATGGTGACTATGCTTGTCGTAAAAGGCCACTAACGGGATCGGGTGGTCAGGCTCGCTGACTTGGTTGATGCATGTCATCGATCCCAATTGCGTGGGTCGATGCTCATGATGTCAATCACTGGATTGTCTTGTCCAGACTCGATTATTTACAGACCGCCGTCATATAGCTGGAATATTGCTGAGTGCGGCGTTAAACAACAAACCAACCAACAACCAACCGTTATCTCGAAGTGTCGAGCGTGTCGTAACTGCGAGATATACGTACTTTCGATACAGCGGGGCATGGACATCCAGATACATCAAGTAACAGTATTACAGATACACAGCAATACGTATGTGTACATGTGAAATTAGGAACACGTGATGTGTAGACGTGTAATACTCTTCAACACCGCGATAAACTGACGTCATTTACTCAGTGATGATATGATTACATGTGTAATCGGCAAAACCCTTTCCATACTCATAAGAAATCTCCACCAAAAGCCATGTATTCACTTACATCTAGTCCTGCACCATGACCGTGGAATATATTTATTTTATGAAAAAACATAATCTAGAATTGCATACAAAAGCAAGTCTAGCCAGCTCAAGCTAGCTCTAATCAGCATAGGGAATTTTATTTTATTTTTAGAGTCAAGAAGGATATTGTGTTATATAAGATTTCAGAGACTAAATGTTAGTCTAACTTACATCGTATGCAAAAAGTATCGGCCGTCTGCGAGAAACGAAGTTTACTGCATCTTCGTTGATAAATTGTTTTAAGTTTGTGATATTTTCTTGATAAGCACTGAGTTGACTGTACATTTATGAGGCATTGGGCACTCTTATCACTTTAACATTAAAGGAAATGTAATTAATATGGTTTAGCCACCGGCTTGATATCTTTCATTACATGTTGCTAACATGTTGTCCAAGTGTGTTTGCTATCAACCATAAACAACAGTCTCAACAAAGTTTCATCCAAATAAATGAGTCATGGAAAACAGTTTTTAAAATCCATTATGAAGGAATCATTTGACTTGCACACTGAAAAGTATTCAGGGAAATAGTATCAATTTGTGAATGAATCACTACATTTCAGTACCTTTTTGAGAATGTTAGCCTTTTAGGTTAACGGTCTCAGAAAGGTGCTGAATTGTAACATCAGACTGAAGTACAATTCCTGTTATATACACTAGTCGTCAATATAAGCGTTACCTCAAGTTTTCAGTAGGAGGTAAACTGTCTTCTTTGTATAGGATGGTAGGCTGTGTGTGAGTAACGCTGTTATCTTTATAGTCTTGATGCCTTCTTCAAAGGTGAGTTAGTTCAAGGTTGCCTTTAATTGCCAGAAAGAGGTCAGTATCTATCCAGTTACCATGGAAACACGGCGTTATTTGGATTGGAGTTCGCTACATGATAGGGGGATATCGGTGAAGTCACCGAAAAGATCCTGATGCCTGGGAAGCGTCACGTAGTTGCTTCTCGTCTGACCTTTCATCAACCCATATGATGAATTTATCTTCTATACAATAGTTTATCTGTATAATGTAAAATAATATAACTCCGACGCTTTTCCCTTAATATTAAAAAATAAAGTGTGGATGAAATTACCTATAATTGAAATGAGGGTAGGGAAAATTTATTCGGAACATTATGTGCTGATGACATAGACTGTCGTTTAGTCCCGGAAATAAAGTTACCTTATTCAAAAACACATATCTGCAAAATAAAAAAAAATCCAAATGGAGCCCAGAAAAATCCTTAATTTTAGAACTTCCTAGAGTCGGGGCAATCTAGACTTGCCAAATATTTCTAGACTTGCTTTGGACTCATTTTGTAATTTACTCTCTAGGGTCCAGGACACAGACTACTTATGACACTACTGGTTGAATATGGAAGTAAATGTTGCCTGGTCTATGAGCAGGAAGGACTATACAACAAAATGCCTTCGTTGGAAGGATTTTTGCATGGAGCTTGGAGTTTTGGCAGCTGTTTATAAACTGTTTGTCGGCTTATTAGATTTGAGACTTGCTTGTAAATAGGGTATGTTCCTTCTGTCTAATTCCAAATTCCATCCCAATCCAAACTCCATTCCATACTTTACACTATCATGTATGCCGTTTGAATCAGTCAGTTGGCAGTGTCAGTGACTTGCTTAGTCAGTGTTCGTGGTACAAAATGATCAGTTGCCTATTTGGACATGCATGAGTTACTCTTTTATGCCATGCGTCACCTTTTCTTGAACGCTCTGCGAATGCGGCATAATTATTCATATCATTTGATTAGATATTGGTGGTATTTTAGGTAAATTACTATCCTTATGTAACTTATGTGGTGAACCGGCAACACAGTAGTTGCCTTCATGGAGGCCAGCCGCTGTACTACAATAAGGAGTAGGACATTTGTAGACTGACAAGACTTATTCTACTGGAAAAACCAGCAGATCACTTCTAAGAAACGCCATCGCCTGTCCGCGTTACATACATTATACCAACTTGCCCCATCATCTTTTTCCATCAGAAATACGTTTTGGAAGATGGCCCTTCGCAAGGATCTTTTCAACCCTAAATCCTATTTGGTAGTCAGCAATCTGGTTATGCATGTCAATTAGTGCGGCTGGAAACAAATCTATGCCAGATTGTCCCGACAACCTTGAGGAAAGATAAACCTCATGAAGCTGCTGCAGGTTTCTCCATGCACTATATATCAACAACTAGCACAAACCATATATTTTCCAAATGACATTTAGGGTGGTCCAGGAACAGCTTAGAATCTATCTCACACAAACTCCGCCGTTTCCTCATCCTTCAACCGCCCCCTCACGTTCTAGAAGGGCAGGACTGACGGCAAAGGTAAGCAAGGAACGCGGCTTGTTTTGGAACGTGAGCTTGAAACTCTGGATCTGCAGGTATTAACAACTAGCTGAGTAAACAGCTTCGTGTCTCCCTAGATCTACCGAGCGCCTGGCGTTCTTTGAACACGGGAAAGGAACAGTTAGGAAGAATCTGAAGAGAAATTCTTTCTAGAGAAGGATGAAGTTTTGAGTCAGTAAATAGTAGAGATCAAATTGAGTTGAACTTCTATTTTTTAAGCGGATGCAGTTTGCCAAATGAAAACTGATTGTGTGTATATGTCTACTATATGTTCCTAATTGAATGTTTTTGTAATAAATTGCATTGCATGTGACCATGATGTTCGTGAGAACACCTACACTTTGTATGATGTAAGGTCCTGTAATTATATCATATTCTTTTAATCTGTCAGCAAATTTTCCTTTCTGATTGGAAACCAAAACGGTTACATTGATCTCATATACTCACTTCATTATACTGACTTCGGCAATTGCCCTATTCTAATCATACAAATGTCTACCAATATCAGTGCTCAAAACAAATGTTTCTTTTCGATATGTTTTGAATAGTATTTTTTGCAATGTTAACACAAATAATGACATCAACAGATGGTTTAAGGCAGTTACATCTTAATACTTTCTTGATAATGTTATCAGAAACATGCCTGGAATGTTATTTTAAAATATTGTTGATCCACGCCATCTTACTTTGGCACAAAAACATCTACCCGTTTATATAAACACTGCCATCATTATGAGGTCAAGTTGGCTTGAGCATACTTAACCCGTACCACATGTATAAATACACCAAGATATACAACAGCTTCGATGGCCTTCATCCTCTCATGCAAGATGAGTAAGTTTCCTATCCAAAGAAGCATCCAACCATAGCATAGGCGCCACATTTGGTCATCTTGTCTAAGACGGCGGAACTCGATAAGCAGCGTTGTGCACCTTATTCTGTAAGGATCCGCTGTTCGAAAACGTGATTCCCCGTAATTGTCATCCGTGTACTGACAGTACCATAGCCGTGCAGGCTTCACCAAAATTTAAATGTTTACAAACTCGGTCACCCTTTTCAGCCGAGATGGCGTTAAATGTTTGTGACAATTAAGGGCGGTAATTCCGAATTCAATGACTCGTTCTAGTTTTTACATTATAACGTTTGCATCGATTTTCTGTACATTGGTACAATGTCATCTTATGAAAGTTATATCGCGATGTATATTCTCAATGCGAAGAAATTATTACCTCATCGTATGTACACAATGGAAAGCTAACATTTTTATAGGACCGCCTCCGTGGTCTTGTGATAGAGCATCCGCCCGGAGAGCGGAAGTTCCCGGGTTCGATCCCCGAGCGCGTCATACCAAAAGAGGTTAAAGGATGGTACTTATTGTTACCAGAGACCAAATGGCGTGTTGAGCGGAAGGGCGTGGGTGTCGATCCCCGGCCGCATCATCGCAAAACACGTTAAAGTTGGTACTTGTTGTTACCCTGTTTGGCGCTCGGCAGCAAGGGGCTAAAACAAGGACTGGTCGGCTCGGAGTCAATATAATGTGTCTTAAGTGTATTCACGCTAAACAGCGACATGGTATCTCCGTGGGCTAGCACTACAATCTCGGCATTAGTTCGTATTAGTAGAAACAGCCACACACACACACGTCCGTGCACGTCTCTATATAAGTGTAATAACCTTAAACGTGTCTGTGTCTGAGTGGGGTAGTCGTGTTATACTGCGGCATGGTATGTCAGTGAGGTAGCACTATTAATCGGCACAAGCAGCCACACACACACACACACACACACGCGCGCGCGCGCGCACGTGCATGCACGTCGCTATACAAGTACGATAATCTTGGAAGCGACGTGAAACCCATTTTCACCTCAACCTAACAATTTCATATGCACGGACAGCATTCGTACATTCACTCAGTTACCGACGAAACATTTTATGAAGTATTCATATCTGTATGTTTCACGACATATATCGCTTGACGGACCAATACACAAGTTGAAGGAGCTATTCTTCAATTTCTTTTAGTTCAATATTTTATCTCAAACAGGACTATTCTTATGGAACTAAACATTTAGGAATCAGGCAAATGTGATAATAAAAATATATAATTACACTCATCTAAGTTCATAAATTCCTGATAACGCTTCACGTTAAAGAATCTTAGTGTTATGTTTCTGACAGTATTTTCCTTTGCAACAAACTCTTGATTCTTTTATCGCAGAAACTGCGCACTAACAACAAGTCTGGAATATAAATCACTGCTGGCGACCTCGTCTAGGCTGCGGAGTGATTCCAACATAGAATTTACAGTCTATTTTAGGAGCGTGTTTGTTAATGTGCAAAGACAGCGGGAGTTGCTGCCTATGATAAGCCCAGCCGCCTGTCGGCCCAACAGCAGCTGCTGGCTCTGCTGCGAGCCATCCTTCAAAGTACATCGGAATATCAAATTTCATTAATCAAAAACATTGTATAAAAATATTGTAAACATGCACATAGATATATGGTCTCTGACATGCATTTTGTGGAGAAATATATTTCCTGGAAGGCAAATTATATCATGGCGACTTTATTCTCAGGATTATAGCTGTGCGTGTACACCTAACTACGCTACAGCGTCTTATACATGTTCAGGGGAATACATTTGAAAATCTTGATACCTAATCCAATATGGTTACTGTCAATACACCAAATAGAACTGTAATGATGACGTCACACTATAATGTCGCAAGTTCATGTAAATACACAAAAGAGATATTGCAAATGCCTTTGGAAATTGGGATAGTGGAATTATTTGAAATTGGGTAATTTTAGTAAGGAAGTATAACGGCTACCGGCCAAAATGTTTAAAATGGCAACAATGGCCAACAGTTACAGGAATTTACTAGAATGCTAATGTATGTACGTGACAAGGCTAAGTTATTTGAGACGTCGTCAATTAGAAGAATATAAACGTTTTTCACGGGTATAAAGCAACTCTTTTCCGAAAAAATGTGCTTAAGTCAAAACTTGTGTTGGCAGCTGCCGGTTGAAACAATCATCTGTTCATCCTCACGAGATCCTATCTCCCTGTCAACAGTTTCGACTAAGATCAAAACCAGTTCACCTTGAAATGGAACTTTAACAACATGGCCCTTTGCCAAACGAGATCGTAAGAATTTTAAACATGTTCTAGGTTTTGTTCTCCCACAAACCGGATCAGGTTCCAGAGAGTTACCTGGTGCTCCCAGTTAACGGAATGCAGTCGCTACACTTAAAATACTCGAGGAGGTTGCGAAACTTAACCAGTTTTTTCTTACTTGGGCCTCTTCCAAGGTTACGTGAGATGCTGATATGCCATTTCAATTCACCTTGCCTCAGCAAAGCTCCTTTTGAGGATGCAGACGTAGCAAACTACAATGGCTGCAGTTTAACACATATGTTTACGTGTTGTGTGGACCTGTACGGATCGGCGGTGTTTCTTATTAAAACCATTTTCAGAAGCTCCTATGTGTTTGTCATGTTTTATGCAATTACCGATGGTTACAAAATGAGCAATGATGTCATTTAGTTTACTTTGAATATGTTTCTTTATTAACTATGAACGGTTTTAATTAAAGACCTAACGTATTTTGATTACAAAACATCTGCAGACGTACGTGCGCATCTTGATTGCCATAAAGGAGGTTGAGGGAATCTTGTAAACGGCTTTGAGACTTGCAGTCACCATGACTACCATTTTTATTAATTTTTACAACCACAGAGCGCCGTTGGTGGGCGTTTGAGGTTTGTTGGAGGCGCATAGATATATACGTATCATATATCTCTCTCTCTCGTGCGGGTTATCACGATCACCCAGCGCACCCTGGCAATCCTACGTGTATCATGTTACTGCCTTGAACATCTCTATATGGAGAAAGTTTTAACGGGACTCGCCAAATATACTAAACGTGTTTCACACCTCATCTCATATCCTGGTCAGAACACGGGTGTGCATAAAGGGACATCTTTTACACGCGGACACGTCTTAATTTTTTCACGGGACTGAAGGGAAAATATACGTCACATATTTACATCACATAACATATTATAAAACGATATTATTTATGTATATACATATACATCACCATAATGTAGTAGCGTGATTTGGATATTAATTTCCTATGTAAATATATAATGCGCAAATCGGAACATTTATATTGTTGAAAGCAGAGTTTTATCAGCAATCTTGTGCACTGTTAGTTATATGTTTTTCATTCATGGAGTAACAGTATATCAATTTTTTTCAGCTGCTGCATTAGGTGGGAATGAATCAGATTCATATCTACCGGAGAGTTATCTTTAAAAATGTTCTATTAATACTGCATCGGCATATAATTTGCACCCGCATATGCAAATAAACCAATTCGATAAGAACAATCAAAACGACAACAGTGTATCGAAAACATTTCATAACATCTTCACTACTCATATAATTACAGCAAAACATACAGGCACTGTATCAGCAACAGCAGAAAGAACTGTTCATCACGCCAACAGAGGAGCCGTGATATGATCGACCTCACAATAAACACCATTAACAACCTCTTCTGAAACAGCTTAATATACATTTCTTTATGTGACAACACTCGGTGGCAAGCATACAAGAAATGCCTTTCATCCATGTCGTGCATAACATAACCGATGGGGTGGCATACGTGAGACGTGTCTTAACGTACGTGCAGCGTAATTGGCTAGAACAACATGGCTGCGTCGTGCTGATAAGACGTAAGACGAGGCAAAGACTGGCTGTATTTGTCTCCGCGCTGTCGTGAATGAGGATACTGTCTGACACACACTGTATGAATGAGACATTACTGTTAACGTTGATGGTAAATGCACACACCAAAGTAGACAAAGAACAGAGGCGATTATACGTATTCGTGGTTATATTGGATTTATATTTGATTTTTGTTGTTGTTTCTATGTTTTAGTTATGTGTATATAGTTGAGTAAACTAAGAATTAAAAGTAAGCAAGATGTCTTTTGTTACAAAGACATATTGATAGGACATTCGCTTTGAGCGATACATCTTTTACGGCGTTCATAATTAAGCTAAAACGAAAGAAATCCAGTGCTATCACTGATTGTAATAAGCTTTTGCCTTTTACGACCAAAGGTTTGTGTTTCGTCTGATAATCGAGACTGGTTAATTTCAGACTTTGACGTTTTATACTAGTTTTAATTCTACAGTCATCTACTCGAGCGAGGAAGAATACCAGGTAATGTGCTCCAACCGTATGATTGCAGTAGTTCTTATGTTGTGCATTATTATTTTGGTATACAAACACAGGTCTAAACCAAATATAATAAGGATGAGCTGTATTACCCAAATTCCCTGTTCGTCGCCTGCTGTATCATTTCATGGATATGGAATTCTAACCCTTCTCCTTAACATTCGTGTAAAACCAGTATCTTCTTTCAAACCAAATAATTACTAAACCCCAACGTTTCGAGTCCATTAAATGCATTTGAATGCAGAGTTCCAAGTGATTAGTTTCGCACATCGCCCCAACACAGAAAGTCATGTTCGGCATTTTTGGATGGCCAAGCATCCACTGCGTCCATGGTCTGTGCAGATGCAGCGGCCCTTGCCGTGTAAACGTGGCAGTTATTGAGTCAGGTGATTTGCGGTTGGTCGCTTGATTTCAAATACAGCTGGGGATACCAAAGTGAACGCGAATCTGCTGCCAAGCGTGTATGCATTTCCTTAATTCATATTGTCCAATGATACTTTACACTATCGGAGATCTAACTGTTTCTGCATTTGTCTGTCAGTACGTATGTATGCCTGTCTCCCTTAGTCTCTCCTCTACCTCTCAGTCTGTTTTACTGTCACACCATGTACAATTGTTTCCTCTTCTCTCTCCCTCTCTCTCCCGTTCTCTCTCCTCTCTCTTTCTCTTCCCTCACTCTCTCTTTCTCGCTCCCTCTCTCTCTCTCCCTCGCTCTCTCTCTCTCTCCCTCGCCCTCTTTCTCCCGCTTTCCCCCCTCTCTTTCTCTCTCCCTCTCGCTCTCTCTTTCTCTCTCTCACGCTCTCTCACTCTCACTCTCCCCCCCCCCCCCCCCTCTCTCGTCAACGTACGTCATATTTTGTTATGTGTAATTTTAGTTATGAAGGTAGTGGAGGTTCACCTTACAAAGCTAGAAATGAAATAATGGAAATATGATATTATATTTTGTATTACTTATTGGGTTTAAGTACGGCCACTACGACACCGCAGTTGTGGAGCGCTTACCATTGCCATATATACATTTGGTTTGTCGATCAGCAAAAAAAACCATTTATTGACGTCACTCGGTAAATCAGTGTCACAACGGCTATGTGTTCATGCCCAAATATACTCGTAACCAGTGGCGACACGTGACTCGTGACGTCATTCAACTTCAAAGGCATTCCAACATTGCGAAAATGTCCACGTAAACATATTATCAAATGGAAAATAACCTGATCAGCAGTATGATCAGCAGTTTTCTCTCGTGAGCTATCTTCCTCTAACTCGTTGTAATCGGCAATGTTCATGCGATTACCAAATCTTGACACTGGTCACGGTATCCAGAATAAAATGGTTTTGACAAGTAATATATTTTGCAACGCAGCTATGTTTTAAATTGGTACATCCGTCAAAAGGTGTTGTTGAGCACAGTATAGACCCGTGTGTAATACGGACACTTTTACGATCGATAAAAAGAGCGACAAAAAACATTTCCACAAAACCACACTTTCAACGGAATCAAAACCTTATCTCTAGCGATTAATTATCACAGATAAACCGCCGCAAGGTATGCTTACTCTAACGTACTCAAACAAACCCTAGACACTTTATCTCCAATTTGAAAAATCAAGTTCCCAATGCAACTACTTAATGTTATCCAACTTTCTAACACGGCAGATTCATTCTATCATGAGCCTCTGTGCAAATTAAAGCATGTTACAAAGAAACAGTTGTATTTGAAAATAATTAAATTCCCGACCAAAATTGATTCATTCTGCCATGTCTTGTATAAACAGCTGCGAATCCGAGAAATCCGATAGTTATGCTTATCTTGCAGATTTCCGGAATCGAAAACGTGAAATATTACATATGGAAAGTGAGGCTTGCTTTTAAGTTACTTTATACTTTATAAAAGTTAAATTGAACTTACTCTCATTTGTGTATCTCTGGCAGAGCCAGCCTTAGGTGCTCGGAGTCCCGCCATCGTTTGTTTAAATCCAGCTGAGGCAAAAGACTGACTACCTTTTAACAGAGCTCAGAATCCTATGCTGTCGCTTCTTTAGATCTCCCACCGATTTCCCGCATCAAATTACACCTCAGTCAAACGAGTGCCGTAATTTGCATACCACGTGACGCGTTCAAATGATTTGATTGGCTGCGTTGTGATTCACCATTCCTTCTAACTCTGAGACTCGACTTCCCTAAAGCATCTCCAAGTTTGGTAAGCCTCAACACATACTATGTCCTCTGAACGGCACAAAACAGTACATTCTTTTGTGTAAAATGCTCAAGCGAGAAAAAGCTGGCTTCAAATTAGAACATCTCTTTAATCTATTTCTGGCACAACCTGAAGCGTTTATGTCTATGAGTTCTGGCTTGTGAGCGCACTTAGTTCAACGGACCAGTGAGCAAACTTTCATGTTGCATCCGACTACTTCCGTATTGAGACAGCAAAATGCTGAGCTAAGACTTCGCGGTCAGATTTGCTTACACTGGGCTGCGGAAATCCCTGAAATTATCTGCCGTGGTTTCCTTCTTCCGTGGCCCTCATAGTGAAGGAATGCGGAAATAGGTAACCACAAATGTTGTGTGTGTGGGAGAACTTGAAAAGAACGTCCGATAGGGGAGCGACTTTGTTAATAAAGAAGCATCCGATAAAATAACACCGGTGGTTATAAATACTTTATGAATCATTCTGTTTGAACGGTGGTTTTGTAAATGCTTATATGTATGGTTATTGCATTAGCAGAAGACTTTATTTAAATCTTGTATTAATATCAGTCACAACGTGAAAAGGTGAACGTATTTGATAATGTGCAAATGATAAAACTACGAGACGATAGCACATTCCTCATCCACGTTGGAGGATGCTCAAGCTGAAATTCAATGTAACTTGATAGCCGGAGATTGCATCACGGACGTAATAGCCTTGCAGCCTGCAAATGAGAACGGTGTATTCAGTTGATGCTTGTTGATAAGTTTGTGGCCTATAAAGGTATGGGAGATATCTCCAATATACGAGTTGTATTCTCAAATGCGTAAACTACGGTTTTAACTGTGAATTGGAGAATACTTGATTGACAGTTACTCGGTGAAAACATAACGATGTCCAAAAGAAATTTCATGGGAATGGAAACATGTTTTTGAACAGATGTTTGATTTGGCATTGGTGTTGTGAATGTTTAAGTCATCTTGATGCAGTTAAGTTACAACTTGTGGTAATGTATGGACTAAGGCTATCTGTTATATGTGTGTATTCCATGAACATGATTGTGAATACAGTATCTGTTCCACATGAGAGGAAAAAAGTACAATCAGTCAAACATTTTCATCACATTCCGGATACAGGTACATGTATGCCATATTACAATCATTAACCTTAGAATATCCCGTGTTAGCTTTAAGATGAACAACTGAAGAACACACCTAGCTCACACCTTCCCCATCACCATGAAGACGCGGGTTTGGGTGGGTCTTCAGTAACCCATGGCGGGCGACTAACTGGATCGGTAGGTCGGGGTATTTATATTGATGACTCATATAGCTGGAATAATGCTGAGTGCGGCGTTGAACAATACACAAACACATCGCCCGAGTGACATCTGTAGCTGAAGCATAGAGCTTAATATCACCCCCACATAATGCTATTAAACCCACCATCCATTAACCAACCTCACAGTATCAAGACACCACCTAACTGCAGCCCAAAGAATCACTTCGCATCACAACCATCCCGACCCAATCCAACTTTTTATCAAGCATTTTTAACAATCTAACCAACCCACCCAAAGTATCTGACCTCACCAATCCCACCAACACAACTCGCATCAACAAGCATTTAATCAAGCATTTACAACAACCTCACCAACACTCAACACGGACCTGACACCACCGATCCCACGAAGCACTTCGCATCACAACCAATTCATCCCCACCGAGCTCTTTATCAAGCATTTACAACAATCCCCACCGAGCTCTTTATCAAGCATTTACAACAATCTTACCTACCGCCCCAGCTATCTGCCCACACCAATCACAGCAACGCACTTCTCATAAACCCCACCCAACTCTTTATCAAGTATTGACAACAGTCTAACCAACCGCCCCAAGTATCTGCCCCTACCAATCCCAGCAGCGCACTTTTCATCAACCCCACCCAACTCTTTATCAAGTATTTACAACAATCTGACCAACCCTCCCCAAGTATCTGACTCCATCAATGCACTTCGCATCAACACCAACCCCGCCCTGACCCTTTATAAAGTATTTACAACAATCTAACAACCCATCTCATAGTATCTGACACCATCAACCCCGCCAAGCACTTCACATCAAAACCAATTCAACCCTGCACAAGTCTTTATCAAGCATTATAAGAATCTAACCATCCTATCCCCAAGTATTTGACACCACCAATCTCACTAAACACTCGACGTCCAAACCAATCCAACTCCACTCCGCATCTCTGCATCCCCGCACCCCGTACCAGCAGTCAAACCCAGTACCCAGCAGCTAAAAGCCATCCAACCCCACCTGACCCTTAGAAGCAAGACAATCCTTTCCAAACCATCCCCATACAACTGAATCCCAGGTTCACGTAATATTGACATGTATACCTGGTGCTATGGGGTTGTTGTGACCTCATGGGCAATGCGTTGGCATGCAGCACATCAAATTCAGCTCGATCCCAACACAAGTTAAAATGTGAAACTCATAATTGTTGATTTTGTAATATGTTGGACGTTTGCTTAGTTCTGTCAAGAAGTCATATAAACGACACATTCACTTCGTTATTGCCGAAATCTGGCGATCACACTGGCGAGAGTAATACTTATTGTCAATGTGTTATTCTCATATTATCTCCATGTATGACGTTATTCTAAGTATAATCGATGGTCAGACGCACTTTCTTTCCGTGAAGTAACTTTTGAAACCGTGTATACAATGTTTGAACTGCTGTATCGATTATGATTGTCAACAGATATCAGCACACACATCGGGAAACGCCTGTTACACTTATTAGGAACTTAAGTAGTTTTTTAGCAAGTTTGCTTTGTTGTTGTTTGTAATATGTTCGGCGCAACATAATCGTTTGCTTGATACAATATCGTTATTGAGAAAAGGTTACTAAAACATGTCAGAAGCCAGTAGCGTATCTCTATCACACAGACACTTAATGACTCCCAATGCCTTCCTTCGACTCCAGACCCGTGACGATCCGGACTTCAGCAACCCATGTTTGCCGTAAGAGGCGACTATGCTTGTCGTAAAGCCAACTAACGGGATCGGGTGGTCAGGCTCGCTGACTTGGTTGATGCATGTCATCGATCCCAATTGCGTAGATCGATGCTCATGATATCAATCACTTGATTGTCTGGTCCAGACTCGATCACTCACACAGACCGCCGTTATAAAGCTGGAATATTGCTGAGTGCGGCGTTAAACAACAAACAAATACAAACAGATCCTTCGACTCCATTTGCATGAAACTGTACCAATCATGAATTAAGTCCCCCAACACAAACATAGAACCAATACTTTAGAGGAATCTAGAGCAAACACAATGAGTACTGCCGTGTTTAAGTTTGCTATAGGTACATATAATCACGGCCGAATTCCGCCATGAGCCAGGTCTCCTGAAACAAAACCTATTGTTTCTTGTGTAAATACAGCGCCATCTGACTGCTTCCATGGCGAACATTTGATAACCAGTAGGAAACAATAATATCATGAACACAAGGGAACGATAACTGAAAGAAACAACATAGTTTTGTTTAGATACATGTACACGATAGGTTTATCTTTGAAAGAACTGAACTTCATTTCTTTGTAATAACATATTTGATATAGCTTGCTTTGAACCAACGCAAACGTGTGAATTCAGGAACTTTATCTAGTTACTGAGTTGTTGACTTTTGTGGGTGAGTGAGTATGTTTTTCATGCCGCTTTTAGATATATATGTTCCAGCAAAATCATGGAAGGGGACACCAGAAATGGTCTCCACTCATTGTCCCCATGATGAGAATCGAACCCAGTGCTTTGGTGTCATGAGCGAACACTTTAACCACTAGGCTAACCTACCGACCCTCGCTGTTGTACGTAAAGTCTATCATATATTGAAGCACGCGTTAAACCATTGGAGTCTCACACTAAAGCAGCGTTAACCTAAACTCACTCACGGTAAGGATGACATCGCGATACAGGGTGGCCTATATGTTTCCTAAAATATATGCCACTTTTTGAAGAAAATACATTTTGAATGTGAATGAATTTTGAGTGTGTAAGTCACTAACGAAACCTCAACAATGGACTACAGTAAGGTTGAAATAACCGAGATAAGAGGCTACTGAAGGGTTTTAGCAGTAAGCACTACGCAAGCTCTACACGCCTGACCTATCTACCTGATCAAAGGATTAGCATATGTTCATTCACACTAAGTCGCTGGAAGATGTTACATTCAAATGACTATCTAATTCTACCAGGTAAAACTTTGCTGTTGGGTGTTACATTACTACACCACACTTGTTGCATTATCGTCTCAGTAAAACATGGAGAGGTTGTCTGTCTCAGTTACTGGTCGTTACTGTTACGTTTGAGATGAGTTCGTCGAGAGGTTGTCTGTCTCAGTTACTGGTCGTTACTGTTAGGTTTGAGATGAGTTCGTCGAGAGGTTGTCTGTCTCAGTTACTGGTCGTTACTGTTAGGTTTGAGATGAGTTCGTGACGAGCTTCCCTGCCTCAGTAACTGGTCGTTACTGTTACGTTTGAGGTGAGTTCGTGACGAGCTTCCCTGCCTCAGTTACTGGTCGTTACTGTTACGTTTGAGATGAGTTCGTGACGGACTTGCCTGCCTCGGTTACTGGTCGTTACTGTTACGTTTGAGATGAGTTAGTGACGAGCTTCCCTGCCTCAGTTACTGGTCGTTACTGTTAGGTTTGAGATGAGTTCGTCGAGTGGTTGTCTGACCCAGTGTACTGGTCGTTACTGTTAGGTTTAAAATGAGTTAGTCGAGAGGTTGTCTGTCTCAGTTACTGGTCGTTACTGTTACGTTTGAGATGAGTTCGTCGAGAGGTTGTCTGTCTCAGTTACTGGTCGTTACTGTAACGTTTGAGATGAGTTCGTCGAGAGGTTGTCTGTCTCAGTTATTGGTCGTTACTGTTACGTTTGAGATGAGTTCGTGGACAGGTTTTCTGCCCCAGTGTCTGGTTGTTACTGTTATGTACAACATGCATTATTCAACGTAAAAACGCATTCGAGTAAAATCATGAAACTATTTTGCTGTCCCTGTTTTTTATTGGTTCAAGGAGACACGAATTTCTCTACACAAATATCATACTACAGTTACACGTAGTAACTGGTATGTACGACATGCGTTCGTCATCATAAAGACGCATTTCGACTAAAACCCTGAAACTGTTTTGCTGTCTATGTTTGTTTTTGTCTCAGAGACACTAATCTCTCTACACGTTATTGTGCAGCTGAAACGTTAAGAGAACAGACTGTCCATTTTTCAATAGTATAGCACCATAGTCATCTCTATATATGTACAGACGCAGGGCACAATATACATCGCTAGGTATGCTGACTGACTGCACTAAGCTATTCCCCAGGACCACTCAGTGATGAACAACCTCCATAGTCTAAAGACTTTGGCTGACTTAATGGCGTTTGTCTAACAGGTACTGTAACAATACTTATCTCGTCCCTCCCGATCAGCACAGCTATGATATATCACCTCGCTGAACAGGCAGCTTATTTTGAGGGAGTTGTATTTGTTCATAGGGTTATGTTTGTGTAGGAAGTGCGAAGGAAGCAAATATGTTTTTTTTTACTTTTGGTGTGGCATTTCGGCATATGATGGGAAAAGAGTGAGTGAGTATGGTTTTACGCCGTTTTCAGTATTATTCTAGCAATATCACGCCGGGGGACACCTGAAAGGGGTTTCACACATTATACCCATGATGGGATCGAACCCGGGTCTTTGTCGTGACGAGCGAACGCTTTAACCATAAGGCTAACCCACCGCCAGTGATTTTGAAAGCTAGAGATTGTTGCAGGTTAAATGAACAGGCAATACTATTTGACAGACGTGTGTAAATGGATTCTTTCGTTGGAATTTAAACGTAAGATGGCAGTAAACGTGATTACTTAGTAAAATTGTAGAGTAAGTGAGTGAGTTTGGTTTACTATCCCTTTAAACAGTATTTCCGTTGTACCGCGGTATGACAGTAGACTGTGAGAGAAATTTGGAAATGATGCAGGTCATAGATGTTTACTACAAACAGTGTTAACATGGAGAATCGGGATTCGAACCAATGTTCACGGGTTTCTGGCACTCCTGGGGAACGTAACAGTGCACAGGGAATAGAGAGATGACTGTGAAGGCAGGTGATCGTTCGCTAACCTGGCCACCGAAGCGCGGTTACAATTATAACTTCCGGCTACACGGTCATGTTTGTTTGTTTGTTTGTTGTTTATCGCTGCACGCAGCAATATTTCAGCTTTACGAGTGCGGTCTGGACCAGACAAACCAGTAATTGACTTCATAAGCATCGATCCACACAATTGGGATACGATGACATGCATTATCAACCACGTCAGCAGGCTTGACAAGCCGAACCCGCTAGTCGCTCTTACGGCAAGAATGGGTTGCTGAAGACCTAGTGTACCCTGGATCTTCACGGATCTGTGTAGCTCCTGCCTGCAGCATGCCAGGGTCTCAATCTCTTTCTTCCTGAGTATCATCGACGTGATTCTGGTGTAAAAAAGCAATGTTATGCTGCTGCTCCTAATCCCTGATTTTTGTTTGATGTCATTCTGTACGTGTGTCACGTGAGGGAATGATCTCGTAGACCTCACTAATGACAATGCCCATGTTCGGACAAGACATGGATGTCTGTGGAATGCAGTGAGAGATGTACCAGGAAGATAGAAGAAAGCCTTTACACGAATGATCTGAGCCCCAACTTCAAAGATGACGCGCCAGTAGGAACACTCAATTCCCCGTCAAGCGGTGCAGGAACCAACTGTTTAAAGAGCAATGTATCACACACTGATGCACGATTCCACATTCTAAAAGACAGATGGAAATGAGACTAGATGCACACTTTGGTATTTTGATAAACATGTCTAATGTTAAAGCTTTGTATTTTTCTGTTACTTAGATGGTGAAAGCAGTAAACATGTGGTATTTATTGATCATTATCATGTTTGAAGGTATCGACAAAGAGGTGAAAATGTCGCGGTTTGTTTCAACGTTATTGTTGTTATAGGTAATGAGGTTACGTTGCTTTTGTCAGGGAAGCTATATTATGATGTGCTCACAAAGCGGCCCCGACATATAAAATGGTTTCTCTGTTAATTAATCTTAACACTTTTTCGTGGATAAGTGTATCTGTGGTCCAATAGCGCAAGGGACGCACATCCAGCACACCCAGTCCATGTGTAAGCTTTAATTCGGGTACCCACTCATGCTGGGTGAATGGAGGCTTATTTCGAACAAAGCCACTCGTCTGAGGTGACACCATGTGTGTCACAAGTGCTTCGGTACGGTGCAGGAACGAAGCCCTGGAAACTCTCAGGACTCCAGCTGCCAAACACGGCCAATCAAATTCGCTCCACGACCAACGTATGCTACTTAACTTTACGCTGTGCACAACATTATTCCAGTTATATCACGGCGTGTCAGCTTAATGTGGGATGAAAGCCCGAAGTGATGCAGGTTAAGACGTTTACCACTTCGGTGAAACCCACGAGCACGGGTATGGTGCCGAAATTTGGCGAGCACACTGGCGAAAATAATACTTATTGTCAATGTGTTTTTTCTCATATTATCTCCATGTATAACATAATTCTTAGTATAATCGATGGTGAGACGTACTTTCGTTCCGTGAAGTAACTTTTGAAACCGTGTATACCATGTTTGAACTGCTGTATTGATTATGATTGTCAACAGAAATCAGCACACACATCGGGAACCGCCTGCTACACATATTAGGAACCTCAGTCAGTAGTGTTTTAGCTAGTTTATTTGTTTGTTGTTTAACACCGCACTCAGCAATAGTCCAGCTATATTGCGACGGTCTGTAAATAATCGAGTCTGGACAAGACAATCCAGTGATTGATATCATGAGCATCGATCCACGCAATTGGGATACGACATGCACCAACCAAGTCAGCGAGCCCCGACCACCCGATCCCATTTGTCGCCTCTAACGACACGCATAGTCGCCTTTTACGGCAAGCATGGGTTGCTGAAGACCTATTCTACCCCGGGTCTTCACGGGTCGTAGCAAGAACACAATACATAGATGATCGGGGTTTAAAAGAAGTTCCTCTTTGGTGACCTCATTTGCATAATTTTTTTTGATTGGTTCATCGTTTCGACTTTTTCATCAATCCAAACTTGAAAATGTATTGCTTCCCTTTTCTTGAATTCAAACCTCATACCTACAGTCACTCATCGTCCAACCACCCACACGCTCACTCGCACAACCACCCACCCGCCCACCCATGCAAAAACCTTGTCACTCACTCACAAATTCAACTTCAGGGCAAGGAAACGAGGATGGGCACCTTGTCAACGTGACCAAAGATGTTAACCCAGTCAGCAAGTTAAGGATGATATTTGTGATATTACTTCAAGCCCTTTACATATACAGTGTATATTTTATGTGCTGAGCGTTATGGGAGCACTTCTCTGTTCTATCGTAGTATGAAATCAGTAAATGGCCACACAAGATCAATGAATAATGAATACAATATTTTGAAACACACAGTGTAAGGTTTACAATCACAATAAGTCAATACAATAAGTCAAACAAGTGGCAGTAGTAACAAGCAAGACCTAGAATCAACGTTAGTGCACCCACGAATGTTCAGGATTTTGTCACTGTCCAATGTCTTAAAACATAGGTATCCAATCCTCTGTTGGCAAGCAGATGAGACTCCAGACAGGTCGAAAAATGATCTAATCATATCGTGCGTGTTCTCTTCTTGTTCTTACAAGCCAGTCGTCTGTTACCTTTGCCAACCCGAAACTTCTCGAACGATCAAGCCTGCAGTGTTCATGTATACAAGTGCGATAACTCTAAATTCCTCGCTGCCACTTCCGCTGAAATCTGGTGTCGATAACACTTGACATTTTACTTGCCTTCCAATTATTTACTGCCACTGATAACGACTACAAACAAGTTTACAAAAATCCCTACTGCCACGCTTTCAATACGCGTGTGCTCCCCAAACTCAGAGCTCACTAAAACAGTTCGTCGCAGAGTAATGTAACCGTCGCATGGTATTTTTGAACGAGGAGAAATGGTCAGATGTCAAGCTTGTAAGGGGCAATAGGATATGAAGAGAAGATGATGTGTAAAGTGATTTATGAACATGGACGAGGGGAACCGGGGGCGTACTTGAGTGGTCGAAGAAACAGTATTTCTGAAATCTGTAAGGGCACGTTGAGGATAGAGGGCGTTATCATGAGATGTTTGGGGTAAACAGTTAGAGGAAGAATTATGGAAGTTTGTTGGTATAAATAAAAGAATCAGAGGGACAGGATAAGAAGATCCATTTTGTGATTTTATCAGGACGATAAGAATGATTAAGTGAGCGAGTTGGTTTTAAAACCAGTGTGATCACTACTTCTACTTCAGCTATATCACGGAGTGTAATAACAAATTGTAATGTGTCGTATACGTTTTAGTCGCTTTGGCAAATTCAAAACGCACGGGTATGGTGCTGACGACGATCACAGTCAGGGCACATCTGGTGTCGAATCTGTGATCAAACCTAGTCTACTGGGCCACTCTTGCCCAAAGAGTGACGTGGGAATTAGTGTGTGCATATAATCGGGGGAAGACGATGAGTGAGTGAGTGAGTTGGGTTTTACGCCGCTTTTAACAGTATTCCAGTTATATCACGGCGTGTCAGCTTAATGTGGGAGGAAAGCCCGAAGTGATGCAGGTCTCAGACGTTTACCACTTCGGTGAAACCCACGAGCACGGGTATGGTGCTGACAAACCTAGAAACATAATCGGGGCGAACCCGGATTCGAACCCACAATCATAGGTTTCTGGCGTGCCCAAGGGACGCAACTCTGCACAGCGAATCGCGGCGCCTTAGACGACTGGGCCACCCATGCCCCCGGGAAGACGATGAGAGTTATTTAGAATATAACAAGAGTTTGCCACTAACGTGGCTATATCCCCCGCCCCTGTTGCAGAATTTATGACATAATTAAATCTAAACAAACCCTAAAATTTTTTAACCAAGGTGGAACTTGTCATGGAAATTGTAAAAAAAAGATGAGTTTGGAACCATGGAAACGTAAAAAATAAAAATTTCTAAAATTTCTCAATAGCAAAAGTCACCAGTTCATCATGTACCTGACAGACCTGCAAAGTTTCATGAAAAAATATTGAACGGTTTATGAGTTATGCTCCGGAAACGAACCCTACCCCCACAGAACCTAAGTCCATCTTGTTGCCATGGAAACGTAAAAAATAAAAATTTCTAAAATTTCTCAATAGCAAAAGGCACCAGTTCAGCATGTACCTGACAGACCTGCAAAGTTTCATGAAAACATATTGAACGGTTTATGAGTTATGCTCCGGAAACGAACCCTACCCTCACAGAACCTAAGTCCATCTTGTTGCCATGGAAACGTAAAAAATAAAAATTTCTAAAATTTCTCAATAGCAAAAGGCACCAGTTCAGCATGTACCTGACAGACCTGCATAGTTTCATGAAAAAAATATTGAACGGTTTATGAGTTATGCTCCGGAAACGAAACGTGACGGACGGAGAGACGGAGCCCGTTTCTATATCCCCCGCCAACTTCGTTGGAGAAGAAATTGCGAAAGTTGATTTAGAACGTAGGGAGAGGAATCGGGGAATTTGTTGGGAAATAGGAGCAGGAAGGAGCAGGACACGCTCACCCTTTCGCGAACACTTGGTATCATCACTATTTAATAGCGATTCATAAACACATGATAAAGTCAGAATCGTACAATCGACTCTCTTAACAGAGATTTCCTAGGAATATGGAAAGGGACTTTACATTTAGTAACCCAATTGATTCTCTCGCTGGTATAAATTCTACCTTTGTCAATCTATTTTCGGATTTGGCTTGCACGGATGATGAAAATGGAAACGGATTTTAACCATGAAGGAGGAAAATGAAGAGGAAGTAACCGCAGACAAACATCTCGGAAGAGGAATGGAGGCTCGGCGAAACGGTTCCAGGTATACAAATCAGTTGCAGATGGCAATAAAGTCGTAAACAACAATAGCTGGAGGGTCTGCGCTACACCTGGCGGGATATATAGCGTAAACATTTTGATGAACCGCTTTTTAACAAGCCACCGTATTGGAAAATGCAGACTCATGAGTAAAGTATGGGGAATGCAAATGATCACAAACTCAAATAATTCTGTTTGGTTGGAAGTTTTCGATTAACATGTACAAGGTTGACATCACCCTGTTACCAATGCTGAATGGGCTTGATAGTTTGGATTGCATCAAACGGGCATTTACCTGGAGGTACATGTTCATGTTACAATCAAAGGTATTTACATATGCATAGCAGGATAAAATATATATCGTACAAATCACTGCCATACACATACAGTATTGTAATATGACTTTTACAGTTTACTAATCAAAACCTGCACAACCATCCCAGTCATGGTCACCAATATATATATACTATATTGTGCCTGAGAGTTAGAACTTTACTGTGCTTTATATATATAGCAATGAATGACCAGTCGTGATAATTCGCCGCAACAGACTTCATTGGAAGTAATAAAAGGCAAATTAGAGCTGAACATTAACGTGAACATTTGAACCACCATTGCCATGTTATAGTCTCTGTAATCATAGCCATGCTTCAGATTGTTAAAGAAAAAGAAATTCCCTGTCACAAAAACTACATTATTAGGTGTTTTTCTCAAATTAACATTTCAGGCTCAAATGCAAAATGATCTGGTTTTGCAGTTGTTGCTGATAAAATATCTTATCTCGATACAAAATCCCAGTCCCCTTCACCAGAATACTTTGTGGTCGGTCCCTAATTGTCTCAAGATCTGTCACAATCATCGAAATCACCATAGCCGTTACAATACCCGTGTAACTTTATGTAAAGATTTTTGGCGTCGCAAATCGCTGTACAGAATTACTTCAGTTAGGCTTGCCAGGATTCGATAATGTTTCTAATTGGTACGAATCTTATTCACGCCCTTGCTTTTTCACCATTCCAATGGATCGCGAGTTTCACAGCAATGAACAGCAATGACTCGCGTCGTGTGACGTGCTTGACATAACTGAAATTCTGGTGGTGTTAAACCCAACTCAGTCACCCACAATAAGGTGTAAGACGAAATTAATTGACACGTTCGATTCATCAGCGCCTCTGGTGCCGTCACGGACATTGTGCAGGATCAAACAGGAATACGTAGAGGGAGGAGATGTTTCACCGACCCCATAGTATTTCAACCGTAACTGAACTGTTCCATCAGAGGTTATTTTGGATACAATGAAAACAGTTATACCCGTATCTACCATGGATGCTTCACAAATAATTGCTCGTCAGCCAGATTTCACAACTGGTGGCAACTGACCCGTGGAGCCGAACTATTTAACACATGTGAAAACTGGGCTATCGAGCTGCAAACCAGTACCAAGTCAGGTATTACTGTTCCCACTTCCTTGCCAATAATAACACTTATCTACATTTGTACTCAGCTAAACCAGCCACGATTGTACAACAAAATAGACAGACGTAGATGTTCCCAAAATAGCCGTGGGCACGGCAATTTCATGACATAACTATCGGTTTACAAATTGTGCAACATGACTAATAAAAACACCGCGGACGATTCAAATAAACAACGGGGGGAAGCAAACAGCATACTTGCTTATCGTACAATATGTGAAGGACTCTCTGCTTTGACTACTTCAGCACAACAGGCGCCAGAGCAGATAAGCATCCCCATGCTAAATACTTCACAGGTGCAAAGGTAATTAGAGTCCTGATGTTGTCACTTGGATGTGATGTGATATGATGTTTTATTTTTGTTTTTTTAATACTAATGATGGTTGTATGATCAATGTTGAAAAAACGTATGAATCAGCAACCCAATCAAACCCTTATAAAGTATTGCCGCGGATCAGTTGCACGTCAGGAAGTACACTACTGTACAAAGCAAACATACCCGCGGTCGCAACCAAGGCATTGTTCAATCGCTTAATCATGAAACGAAAATTATTGTTGTGTAATTATTACATTGTGGACATACTAGTTTTGACATCCGGAACTACAGTACCCATTCGAATTAATATATCTCTAAATCAGTTGCGGATATGGAAAGATAAGATACCTTAAATACAGAGCGTTAACCCAGAGTAGAACCAGATTCTTGTGGACGCAAGGGACAAAAGGGTGCAACGCATACAAATGGACCAAGGAAAATTAGTGATGAAACCAGGTGTTCAAGGAAAATGTGATCTACCAATCCCATGTACCACTGCTTGCCAGAAGGTTTCTTTGTTTTGTTTGTTTGTTGTTTAACGCCGCACTCAGCATTATTCCAGCTATATGACGGCGGTCTGTAAATAATCGATTCTGGACCAGACAATCCAGTGATTTACATCATGAACATCGATCGACGCAATTGGGAAACGATGACATGCATCAACCAAGTCAGCGAGCCTGACCACCCGATCCCGTTAGTCGCCTTTTACGACAAGCATAGTCGCCTTTTACGGCCAGTATGGGTTGCTGAAGACCTATTCTACCCCGGATCTTCACGAGTATTGTCATAAGGGACATAATCGTACAGTGTTATCATTCCACCATAAGTCACTGTGCTGGGTTGCTCACCTTGTTTACGCCAGGATCAGCGGATTTGATTTTGGCATCAATCTATCATTTCGGATTCTGTTTCCGATTTACCTTCACATTTAGCTGACACGCTTTAAACCCACTCACGGTACAATGCTCGTTATCTATCACCACTTACGTTAAGTGTCAGTGACAAGGCCTCAAATACCATAACCATTATATGTAAGCATCACTACATTCATTGTTTGATCAAAGAACTTGTGAATGACATATCAAATAATGACACAAATTAGGTCAGTATGTTAACTGAGGATGAAATCCACCAAAACCATGCATCAGTACTATCATATTTTGACTTGACAGAACACCTGAAGACATGTCCATTCCTCTTTTGTACTCGATTCCAAAGCTCCATAAATATCCATACAAAGAGAGATATATTGATGGGTCCATCAATTAATGTACCACCAAATCCCTGTCTCAAAGACTAATCATAATCTTTAATACAATCAAGGAAGGAAATTCTTTGTATCCACAGAATGTGTTTGAGACAAGGTGAATTTACACCATGTAGATTCTCAAAGATTCAAAGGATTTGTTTGACTTTTTGCACTCTCAGAAAAGAACCAAGTTCCATTCTGTGAAGACTTTTGATTTTTCAACTATGGGAAAACTTCATTCCGTGATCCATGGGGCTTTTGTTACAAAACGTGGTGACATCAGATACAGTTACGTAGCTATATTCAGCGGACCAGGTCAATTTGTAAAAAAATAAAAGCAAATGCCATCTTAAGTTTAATGAGAAAACAATATGTGAAATGCTGGAGTTCCTGTTTGATAACATCTGCGAAATATTTAGGGGTAAGACATTTAGGCAAGAAGAAGGTATCCCCATGGGCACCAATTGTGCTCCCCTTCTTGCGGGTCTGTTTCTTGATGCATATGAATAGTCATATCTGCTCGGATTGGCAAAGTCAAAACAAGGTAATTTAAGTTTATCTTAAGCTTCAAGTATATCGATGATCTGATATCGTTCAATAACGATCAAATAGCCGATTCTCTTCCACCGATTTACCCACCTGAACTAGAGATAAAGCAGACCAGTGGGACCGCCTCGTCTGTTTCATTTAGATCTGTGCATAAAGATTCAGCATGACAAAACACTCTCACCAAGACTGTATGACAAGAGGGATGACCTCAACTTTCCCTTCATGTCGAGCAAGATTCCAGCAGCTCCAGCCTTCGGTGTTCACATTTCACAACTTTTGAGATACAATCACGCATGCTCTTTCTATCAAGATTTCAAAGAGCGTCATACGACTCTTGTTAAGAAGTTGTTTGATCAAGGCCACAACATTCAAGGCCTCAGTAAAGCTTCCAAAATGTTTTATGGTAGACATGTTGAAGACATTTCCAGATTTGACGCATCAGTGACAAAAATGATGTCAGATACAATTCCCTATATTACTTGTTTTCTCAGCTGCACAATTGACTTGCTTTTGCATGTGTTCGTGACCGGTGCCACTTGTAGGGCAGGATACGCTCACCTTTTCGTGACCCATAAACACATGCTCATGATATAGTCGGAATCGTACTATCGCCTGTTTTATGCAGATATTTCTCTTGGATATGAAAAGGGTTCTGTGGATTTCGTTATAGTATAATGAGCATTAGTTTGGTCTATTGTCCACTGCCTTGTAAAGGATATGAAATGCAGATGTAGCCTCCTGCGATGTAATGACGCTCTAATCGCATGCCATCCAAATACATTTTAATGATCTCTTTTATATTTACATCTCTCCACTAGACCGCCTCCGTGGTCTAGTGGTAGAGCGTCCGCCCGGAGAGCGAAAGGTTTGGGTTCGATTCCTGGCCGCGTCATACCGAAAGACGTTAAAAGATGGTACTTGTTACCCTGTCTGGCGCTCGGCATTGAGGGGCTAAAACAAGGACTGGTCGGCTCGGAGTATACTGTGTCTGAGTAGTGTATTCACGTTAGACTGTGGCGTGGTATCTCAGTGGGATAGCACTATAAATCGGCATCAGTCCGGACTAGTACAAGCAGCCACACACAGGCATGCATATAAGTGCAATAATCTTGAACGCGACGTTAAACCCCATTTCATCTTACCTCACATCTCTCCACTTTTTGGGAAACGAAGTACCATTGTTATGCACTGATACGACGACATATGACTCACATAAGTCTGACTTCCCCACGAATTTTTTAAAATTCCTGCAGCATCTTGTTACATGTATCTTTTCTTAGGGCTATGATATTTACGGGACTACATTCTACCTCATCGATTTTGCCTGAAAATACTGACAATGTTGTGCGATTGCATGATCCTACATACAAAATATGTATCTCAGCGGCAACCTGTTTTGTATGATTTAAGACAATACTTTGTTTCATGCATTTTTTTAATCAGATTTCTTCTACCTCTTGACTATTATATATAGCAATAAACCTGTCTTTCTAGGCACTGAGGAAAGGATCTGATGTACATGTGGATGGTAGCTGATGGTCAGATGGTAAGCAATATCCAGGCGTGTTATCTGCGTGTATATCTACTGTGGTTTGCTTAGACGATGCTTTGAAGAGTATTCCAGTTGTATCCCAGATTAATGTAGGGGCAAGCCCGAAGTTATACGGGTCATATACGTTACCACTTTGGTGAATCCCACGCGCACGTGTATGTTGGTGACAAACCTAGAAATATTATCAGGTCGAGTGAGTGAGTGAGTGAGTGAGTGAGTGAGTGAGTATGGTTTAACGCCGCTTTGAGCAATATTCCAGCAATATCCTGGTGGGGGACCCCAGAAATGGGCTTCACACATTGTACCAATGTCGGGAATCGAACCCGGGTCTGCGGCGTGACGAGCGAACGCTTTAACCACAAGCTGCCTCAAGTATGGATTAGAACCATGACTGATACGCCTTAAGGACAAACTGTGTACACTGTATTGCGGTGAATATACGAGTAGATATAAAAGTGAATAGACGCTTGGGCCACCCGCTCCCCTACAGCGGTGATATTTCGGAGCATGACATAAACCCTATTTCGTTAGTACATAAACGAACAATGGACTTATTACACATATAGACATACTGGATATTCCAAAACCAGTAAAACACGCCGCAAGGAACAGCAATATGCAAAGCGTGTTACATCTGAAGCAAAATGACCCGACATACTGGATATTCCCAAACCAGTAAAAACGCAGCAAGGAACAGCAATATGCAAAGCGTATTACATCTGAAGCAAAATGACCCGAGGAACGTACAATTATCAACCGAAGAGGTTCTTAACTGAAGTACAGAAGTACACAAATGACATATTCTCCTGACTTATTTATATTCATAGGTTTTCGAGACATAACCAACGATCTTCTCTCGGCTTCAGAGGTCACTTTCATTAAAACATACTCCCTACTCAACAAAACGTCTTGAAAATATTCCACTGTGTAAAAGGAAACACATGTTAATAGAGCCTTCATATTTGCCCAGACCTAACGAAACACACCTGAAGATTCCCAGCTTACACTGACTCATGAAACTCATCAACTCTTAGCAGCTTAGAATTTTGGTTATGTGGCAGTTTGAGAGGCAACACGTAGTCTGGCTACTCGCGGTGTCAGCACAACAGCCTTGCTTCTTTTCTGTTCTTGAAAAAAAAACCATCTACACGATGGCGTCTGTCAGTTTGGACATGAATTGTAGCACAGTTTGATCATACACGTGAAAGGTTATGAGATAGTATCATTTGGTATAGGTCATAACGGTAAATGAGAGCTCTGCAATTCCAGAGCATGACGGATAGTGTTCTCAGTTACAGATTAATGTTCATATACTTTTAATTTATAATTTGACATCAATGAACACAATTGCATCATAGAAGCCAAACTTTGACAGAAATCCCTCCAGCAAAAGTAGTGGTGACTTGGCGCTTGATAAACAAATATAAATGTAAACTTCAAGGAACCCTTTTATGAGAATGCTTATTCAGGTCCTAATGAATTCCGGCTCGTCTAAGCCTCCATTAGTGGTTACTTTTTCGTGGTGAAAGTTGGCACAGGACCACCGGCCTGGCTATTTGTGTTGGAAGCAGAATGCGCATAACGATAGAAACACACTTGGGAGAACATTGGTGCAGGGTTTAAAACTGCTGAGACACTGTTTCAATCCACTGGGTTGTTTATGTTTAGTTATTTGCAGGAGGTAGAGAGTTGTTCTTCCCGTTGCTAGCCTGTGGTAATAAGTGTTTGTAATAGATAAAAAACTAGTCAGTAACATTTGATGAAAATGTAGATAAATATATCAGTAAACAGAAACATATGTTTCCCTTATGTTAATTAACAACATTTTGTAAGTGATAATTACAGGGGATGCGCGCATGCATCTATGTTATTATACGTTATTATATACCAGCGTTTTGTCATATATGCCCACACCTAGCCCCGTACGGATATCCGGGTTAGAATTGGTCTTTAGCAACCCATGCTTGTTGGAAAAGGCGACTATCGGTATCGGGTGGTCAGACTTGCGACCAAGTTGATGCATGTCATCCTATCCCAGTTGCGTACGTAGATCTATTCTCATGATGTCAATAACTGGATTGTCTGGTCCGGACTCGATCATTTACATACCGCTGCCATGTAGATGGACTATGGCTGAGCGCAGTGTTAAACAGGAAGCAAACAAACGTTGATCAATTCACCTTGTGAGCAATGTGATAATGACGCAATCTGCTTTTGAAATATGTCTATTGCTAGACGATTGCCTTAACCTTCACTTTAAACATCAGAGGGCGTACGTTATTTTCAGAAGCAATGGTAAAAGTGTGCATGCATGCCTTGCCGTATTCGACAAACACTCATGATAGATCTACAGAAGGAAGGCTTAAGAGGATGGATAGCATTAGACGATAGATGTTTAGATAAGCAGGGAATGTAGTTAGCGAGATGGAACTTCGAACTTTATGGCATCATGACTTCTCAGATTAAATTGTGTGAGGAAATCCAGAAATATGCTTGTGAATCCAAAGGTAATGTACTGATAAACGAAGACGAATAATCAGGGCGAATATGGGACTCGAACCCACGATCTACAGATTCCGGAGCTCCTAACGGATGCAACTCTGCAACTCCGAGACTACTTGGACATCCGTTCCCTTCAGGAAATATATCAACAGATCATCAAATAATATGGAGAATTTATTTTATCAGAGATGATGTAACATGAATATTGTTATATATTGGTTAGCACCTCCAAGTCATTACTTCAATATCTGAATAGATGAAAGATGCCTGTACCCAAGTGAATGTTGCATTACGGCGCAGTCAATAGCCTGTAAATACTCGAATCATCAACCATCTGCTGCAGGTTATACATCGTCACCACCAAACTGTTCTTACAATTACAATGTACATTGGACCGGGGTATTCGCGCTGAGGATTTCATACGCTTAATGATAGTTTACATATTGTATAGGGGCTGGGGTAGCCTAATTGTTAAGGTGTCCGATTATAATACCGAAGGACCATGTTCGGTTTCCCATTTGGGCACAATGTGTGAAGCCTATTCCTCCGCTCTGATATGCCTGGAATACTGCTACAAGCGCTTCACTCATTAAGGTATACAATGCGTCTATAGACAATGGGACTGGTGGGGTAGCCTGGTGGTTAAAGTATTCTCACTTCACGCTGAAGGCCTGGCTTCGCCATGTGGGTACAATGTATGGAGTCCATTTCTGAGTTTTTCGCTGCCATTTTGCTGGAACATAGTTAAAAGCGGCGTAAAACCATACGCCCTCACGCACTCTGGACAGTTCTGTCCACGGACACGCAATTAAACCTTACATTTGACATTTTGTATTCCCATGGCCCATTGCATGCATTCATAATCACATTTCAACACAGTGGAATATCTGTTTGAACTATTAACTCAAAGTGTGTCTGATATATATAAATACAGCAAATACATTTTTTTTTATTTTAGCTGGGTAGTAAATTGATACAGGATGGCCAATGTTGTTTTAATTGCAATTATCTCGAAGAGGAAGCATGGTTGTATCTTCACTTTCCGATCGTATACATTAAGATGTTATCGCTGAGGGAGCTTCTTTGCCCGCTAACAGCTGCTGAACCAATAGCCAGTTGATTGATACCTTGTTCTTTACTTAACGCAACTCCTTCAGGGGTAATGTGGAATCTGCTCTGTTTGGACAAGACAACCGGGACTTAGAGGTTTATATATTACTCAAAAGACTTTAAAAACACCCGATTCTTTCATAAAACTACAGTAAATCTGCCATTCCAGAGGATGTTCTTTAACTTCTAGTGAGAAGGATATAAACTTCAATCTATATTTTATCTGCCATGGCCTCCAGTTAAACTGTTTCAAATTTCAGGAAATTTCAGGAACCACCAACAATTTCTTTGTCCTCCACGAACACCATTTCATGCAAGTTGTTCAAAGGTAAGAACGTGTTGCAGAAAGTAGACTTTCCATCATGTTGCTACCAGCCTGCTGGCGATAAAATCACAGGTGACTTCTCTTTTGCTGTAAAGAACAACCTTCGTCATTTATTTAAATATGGACTAAAATATCGAGAGCAGCCTCCCACCATATGGGATCACAACTTTAAAAACATTATGCAACAAAATAGGCCAAAAGAGAAAAGGAACCTGTTGAACGTCTTTCAGAGTGGGTTAAGTCAGTGCATGATGTTTTCATTGGCAGAATGCATAAACTGAACAAGAGGAAACAGAACTGGAATAAATGCATTCTGTCCTAGTCAGCTGTCATCCAAAGTCTGACTGCACTACATGCCAGTATATGCAAGCATCACTAAATTTACTGTTTCATCAAAGAACTTAGTATACGTGACATATCAAATAATGCTGCTCATTATATACTTCAGTCTGAAAGGCTGAGTTTTCTGAAGCTTAGAAAAGGGATAGTTTCATTGCAATGAACTTGATATTTCTCTGCAGTGACGAAACACTTTGACCAAACTATTGCCATGCGAGTTTTACCTCCCCTCCAATTGTCTGCCATTAACGTAAGTGTCTGGTCTATGTTAGTTCCACATTGAAAAGAAAAATAGTGAAGGATGGTCATTTATTGAGTTAATTTCGCATCTTTCCCTACTCGTGGCTATTTGGCTGACATATAATTTCGATGCGACGTTAAATTTTAACTAACTCACTGTTATTCTCTTAAAAATGTTTCGTTATAAACTGGAAACTCTACGTTTCGCAATCCGCCATTTTTGTTGCTGGACAAGCGTGTATTCCTTCACTTCCCACAGCGGTCTCGAAGCTTTCAAGATTTTTGTTGTTGATATAATCATATCCATATGTATGATACATAATTTTAGTGACCTCAAATTATGATTACTTTAATTTATGTTTTTCAGATTTTGCAAGAAGGGAACTACTTTTAAAATAATTAGAAGGGGTAGTGAAACGTCCCTGCGTTTTAGGTAGGAAAAAGTTAAGTTTCAAGGTTTTACATTTGTAATGAAAATAATCAATCCCGGTAGACAACTACACAGAAAAGTATATAATAAGTGGGATATCCCATGTATCTTATGAAAACTCATGTTTCTCTCATCATCATGACTGGGGAAAAGCAACACATAAAATATCCTCCATATATGAGAACAGTATATTAATTTAGGAAACTGCCCAAACCATCAACTTTTGTCTTAACTATAAAACCTGAAGACATGCCAATCCTCTTTTCTACTCGATTCCTAAGCTCAAAAAAAGTTCCAAAGAGCAAATTGATTCCAGCAAATGAACCACCAAATGCCTGTCGCAAAGACTGATCATAATCCTTAATATAACCCAGAAAGGACTTTCTTTATGTTCACACAAAATATTTGAGAACAGTGGAATTAATACTATTACTAATACTATTAATACTATGTTCTTAAAAACCCATAGAATTTGCTTGATGTTTCTCAATCTCAGAAAAGAACCAACTTCAATTCTATCAAAATATTTGATTCTTCGACTTTGTACACCACTACCCCTTATGACAAACATAAGGACAAACTTCATTCTTTGATCCGTGGAGCTTTTGTTACAAAACGTGGTGACAATAGACATATACATATCAATCTTCAGAGGTTCATGACAATCTGTCAAAAATGAAAGCAAATGTCATCTGAAGCTTACTGAGGAAACAAAATGTGAAATGTTGGACTTGCTCCTTGATAACATCCAAGTACAATTTGGGCATTTAGGCATCCCCATGGGTACCTGTTTTGCTCCCCGTCTTGCTGATCTCTTTGTGCATATGATTCGGAATTTCTCTTCGGTTTGGCAAAGTCAAAGGAAGGTAATTTGGCCTAGAAGTTTAACTTAAGCTTCAGGTATATCGATGATCTGATATCGTTCAATAATAGCCAATTCCCTTCCACCTGAACTAGAAAGGAGACCAGTTTGACTGCTTTATCTATTTCATATTTAGATCTCTGCATACAGATTCAAAAACACAAGATTCATGACTTCGATTTTCCACTACAATAGCTCCAGCCTTTGTCTACATTTCACAATGTTTGAGCTACAATCGAGCAGGCTCTTTCTAACAAAGATTTCAAAAATAGTCTATTGACTCTATCGTTGAAAAGATGTTATATGTAGGTTTAAGCATTCAAGACATCAGTAAAGCTTTCAAAAACGTGTACGGTACATATGTTGAGGACATTATTAAATTTGGCGCATCAGTGACAAAAATCACATCCGATGCAATTCCCTATTTGACGTTTACCATATGTTCTCGTTGTTTCAGGTTAACAATTGACTTTGAAATACATACGTCTGTGACGGGTTCAAAAACACATGCTCATGACAAAGTCTGAATCGTCCAGTCGCCTCTGCTTTCAACAAATATTTTTTGTGGCTTTTTAGGAGGTTTTCGTCGCTTTTATTATAGTAATAGAACACAATCGGGTGTTCTTTAACTTCTTTCAACATATATTGTTAATTTGTCATGACATGACCAACTTAAGGATATAAAGCTCTTTAGTTAATCTGTCATGGCATATAAAAGAATCAGGTGCTCGTAGTTATTGTCTTATTTTGAGTGGTATATTTAAGAAAGAATAGTAATCAGTGAGTGCGTTATGTCAAGCGCCGTATTGCACAATGTTCCAGTTACATCACAGCGTAAACCCGAAATGATGCATGTCTCAGACGTTTAACACTTTGGTGAGACCCACGAGCACGGCTATGGCCTTGACAAACGGCAACACTGCAAACTTAAGGCCCAAACCACAACGTTGATATCCGTCTAAAATACACCACAATCAAAAAACCATTACGTGTTTGTTTTAGGTTTATCCACCATCAAACATTGGTGTATACTTTCTTTTACTCGGGAGTTTATGATGTAGGATGTGGGCTCTATTTTCAACTCAAGGCCAGGCGAGAAATTACATTCAACGAATTCCAGTCCACCTCACTTTTGCGATGTGCGCGGGACTGTCTCACTTTAACGTAGGGGTGTTTGGTCTACGTACATGGACATAGTTTGTGTGGAACATTCCACATAAAATATTAATTACACGCAATTTATGTGTTTCTGTGGATAGTGGGCGGTGGGATGTCCAAGGCAAAGCGTCTCGCATAGGACCTGGGTATGGATCCCTACAGAGTTAAAAATGAATCATGAAGTAGTTTCCTGGTGTCTTCGGCCGCAATATGCCGGGAATAATGTTCAACGTCGTGCAAAGCAATACTCTATATGGAGAACGACAAAGTACAACTACATGATGAAGTATGGCTGTTGTGTAGTGGTACAAAAACTGCGGTCATCGGGGACCGGGTTGTAGTAATCAGTCCATTGCTTGTCATGACCAGGATCGGTGATTTGGTTGATTGTGTGATATTGAATCCTTAGCAACCCGGGCGTTGCTCATTTTTTAAATCACTGGTTTGCCTGATCCACCAACAAAAAAAACAAGCAAGCAAACAAACAAAACTGTGGGGGGTTGGTTAAACGCGCCCTTGACATGTGACAGTGACAGTGGAGTGACATGTGACAGTGACATGTGACAGTGACAATGGAGTGACATCTGGGAAGCAGAAATCTATTTCATTTGGTGAAACCACGAGCACGTTGTGTCCTTGCAAGGATCATATCGTAGCCTATTCGGGGATTCGGACCCACTAATGGCGAACCCTCACACTATAGCACCTAAAACACTAGATCAACTGTGCCTTCAGTTAAAAGGGTCGAGCGCGCAGGGTAGGAAAGCACATGTTTTTTTAGCAGAAACGTTTCATGTTATTTTAATTCTTTGTTATTCTGACCTTAAAACCAATAGTTTCTGAAAGTAATCAAGGGACAGCAATAGAAAACATAGCTCATACTACGAATAAGAGACCACATAAACTTATAATACATTCATCACCATTAACATAGGGTGATTAAGGACCACGTTTCATGTAACATTCCAGTGTTCAGTGATATTTAAAATCCAGTAATTCACCAAATGAAACAAATTAGAGAATTATTTTTGTAAATACCCCGCAGCTTGGCGAGAGGGGCAGTGACGTAAGGTGTCTTGAAAAGGCTACGATTCCTGGCTCTCAGTTCAACTACACTGCTCTCCATTTTCAATTTCCCAATTCGGCTCGACGCAAAAGAGGTTCAGATGTGCACATGTCAGCATTTTTACAGCTGGCTCTTGTTTCACAAATTAATTGTACCAGCTGAGGAAGAATTTACCTTAATCCACCGCTATCGCTGACGCCTTTGAGGTAATGTTGTTTGTTTCATGTCGTTATTACGGAAGAGATCCAGGGAATTCAACTCACACCATGTCAACGTGTTTCACTTTGTGTGTGTATTTATCAGATAAGGCTCCGCTTCTCAACCAAGATGGCTTATTTCGCTATGACTTTTCCCCCGACGTACTCCACCTGCAGAGTATTGCCGACCCTGGTTGAAAGGATGTTGATGTTCTGAGGCTACTTTTACGTGGAGAGAAAACTAATAATTTCTTAAACCAAAAGAGATGCAACGGAGGCAATATGGAGTTGAGACACGATTCTTTTACTGCTGCTTCAAAGAATTTCGAATTATATAGTCGCTCAAACGACTATTGCTCAAAAGACTTATAACATGTAGACCTTAGTATCGCTTTCAAAAAGTAGAATGAAAGACATGTGGTGGGTTCTTCCAAATCTGACGCATCAGTGACCAAAATCATGTCTGACGCAAAATCCTAATTTTACTTGTACCATATGTTCCCCTGGTATTTTTCAGGTGCACCTCTGACATGCCTTTTTTTGTGACGGATGCCACCGGTCGGGCAGGATACGCCCATTTTTTCGCGAGCACCTGGTTTCATCACTATTTGGCGTGATTCTTAAACACGTGCTTATGGTTAGGGTTAAATCGTGCAGTGGATCTAATTATGAATATGGAATAATGGATATGGGTTTTGTCGCTTAAATTCTCGTGAGAAAACCATAATCAACATCCCTGGCCACACAAAAAAAA
The DNA here is from genome assembly GCF_023055435.1 of Haliotis rufescens. Taxonomy (NCBI): domain Eukaryota; kingdom Metazoa; phylum Mollusca; class Gastropoda; order Lepetellida; family Haliotidae; genus Haliotis; species Haliotis rufescens. The sequence goes on from NW_025964024.1 coordinate 979,124, forward strand.
ATTAACTTGCACTTCTGTTATACTTAACCCTGTTTTCATTGACATTTACAATGACTAAATTGTAGGGATAGGTTAATAGGACATTGGTACCATATCCTTGTCATTAAGTGAAGAATTTGGCTGTAGCGCCGTTTGAACGTCTTTCGGTGTATCGTACCTTGCATCAGAATGCTAGCTTGAGACTGGTCAAGGAGCGGGCATTTATTTTCCATGTAGCCCGCTGAGAAAACATCCGAGGAAAGGGCACATCTCGCACAAGCATCGTTGAGTTTCAGAAATGTACCGACATTTATCCGATTACAGTGGGTAAAGGGAAGTAACTCGATTCGTTTGCGTTTAATGCTACGAGGTTTGCTCGGTGAAACTGCGGACATATATTCCAGGCCTGTATGAATGTCGGTAAATAAAGCGTCAAAACCCTTTCCATATCCAATAGAAATCTATGCGTAAAGCATTCTGACTACATCATGAGCATGTGTTTATGAATCACTATGAAAAAGCAATGGTACCAGGTGTTCGCGAAAAGGTGAGCGTATCCTGCCGGACCGATGGCACCCATCACAAACATGTAAAGGCAAGTCAATTGTTCCCCCGAAAAAAACACAGAAACATATGGTACAAGTCATAATAGGGACTTATATCTGACATCATTTTTATCACTGATGCGTCAGATTTGGAAATGTCCTTCACATGTCTACCATTAAAGTCTTTTAAAGTTTTACTGACACCTTAAATGTTGTAACCTTGATCAAACAAATTCTGAGAAAGAGTTGTATGACGCTCTTTGAAATCTTGGTAGAAAGAATATGCTCGATTGTATCTCAAACGTTGTGACATGTAAACATCAAAGACTGGAGCTGGTGGAATATTGCTCGACATGAAGGGAAAGTTGACTATTGTAAAGTTGAAGTCATCCCACTTGTCATACAGTCTTGTGGTGAGTCAGTCTCGCTGCTCTCCTTTATTTCTTGTTCAGGTGGGTAAATAGGTGGAAGGAAATTGGCTATTTGATTGTTATTAAACGATATGAGGTCATCGATATACATAAAGCTTTGAGTCAAACCTTTAGGCCAAATTACCTTGTTTTGACTTGGCCAAGAAATTTAGAATTATATGCATGAAGAAACAGATCCGAAAGAAGAAGAGCACAATGGGGATGCCTACGTCTTGCCTAAATATCAATGAGTAAGTCCATCATTTCACATATTGTTTTCTCAGTAAACTTAAGGTGGGTTTTGCTGTAATTTTTCGCAAATTTTCCTGAATTTCTGAATATAGATACGTAGCTGTATCTGAGAATGAAGTTGTTCCTTAAGTTTGTCATATTGACTGGTGGTATACGAAATTGAAAAATCAAATGTTTTGCCAGAATTGAATTTGGTTCTTATCTGAGCTCCAAAAAGTCAAGCGAATCCTTTGAGTTTTTGAGAATCCGCGTGGTATTAATTACACTTGTCTGAAATTCTGTCGTATATATAAAGAAAGTCCTTCCTTGGTTGTATTAAGAATTATGGTTATGATTTAGTGGCACATTTGCTGGACCCAGCAATATATCTCTCTTTGTACGGACTTTTATGGAGATTTTAAGATCAATTTGTTGTCAACAGATCCCTATTGGCATATGGTGTGATGTACCCTGTGTGTGAGCCTATGTAACCGTACCTGACGGCTTGAGGTATATAGGGTACATGCCACCATAACCCCATCGGTGATCGGTTCACAACTTATAGTATCCGCTTGATGTTGAATGAAAGCCCAGAAGGACACAAAGACGTCGACACAAAACCAAGCTGAAACTGGGCATCGGACCCATGATCAGTTGGTCAGGGCTAAAAAGGGACACAATTCTAAACAAGGAATTGCGTCGCGGTCCATCGGAATGTTACACTCCAGTGAAAACTAGCTGATGGTGTATCATTGGTTTCGGCAGCGGATAGTCGTTGGTCTTGGTATTAACAAACTAATCTGTGCTACCCAGATCTGAATATTTACAGGCAGCTAAGATATAGCTGTCACAGTACCTAATTCACCGTTGAAAAGCAACCACTCTTGGGAGGCTTATGTGTTTTCCCCTTTGCCTGTTCAGTCCTGTTATCATTCACTTGTGGTTTTTAAAATTTGAAGGAAATGTGAACCATTTTGACTAGAACGTCGATGACGTCATTACCAATATCTGTCTCAGGAATCTGCAACTGCTGTTGAGCCGACCATGTGACGACATTGGCTGCGTATTTCAAAGTTTCATTGTTTTATTATTTAACTATTCCACTCGAAAGAGACGTCTTGGAACTGAGTCAAAACGAAAGAAAAGCTATATTTATGTCTTTAGCATAAATTTCTTTGATTTTTTGCTCACGAAGCATGTATAATATTATCACGATGCAAGAGTTTTGTTTGTTTGTTGTTTAACGCCACACGCAGCAATATTCCACCTATATGACGGCGGTCTGTAAATAATCGAGTCTGAACCAGACAATCCAGTGATTGATATCATGAGCATCGATCTACGCAATTGTGATCGATGACATGTATCAACCACGTCAGCGAGCCTGACCACCCGATCCCGTTAGTCGCCTCTTACGACAAGCATAGTCGCATTTTACGGCAAGCATGGGTTGCTAAAGACCTATTCAACCCCGGATCTTGACGGGTCGATGCAAGAAGTACCTTTGTGACAAAGGTATGTATTATTATTGCTGTTACAGTAAATGGATGATTACATTACATCACATAATACTATATATTCAGCAGTAACACGAGCTGTCTGATGTTGGGAATGATATAAGATAAAGTAAAGTGGATTGTGTTGGTGTTAACTGAAGACCAAACACTGACTACGGGAGTGAAGCTGTATTCTTTTGTCTTATAAATAGATACCCTTATGATTGACACTGGGATGTTGATTAAGCCCGCCACGTCTTTGGAAGGAATATAGGCTTTAGATTTGTTGTTATACTGATATGTGTGCTCTGAAGTTTGGTCTGATTGCTGTGAAGTACAGCGGCTGACGTGCAAATAGCCTTTAGTATTTTAAAACAAGCCAATTAGCAAAAGGGCCAACAATATTTTAAGAACATAACACAGGCAAGGACACAATACTCCAACAAGACCTCTCTCCCCTTACACTATAGACGACATACAAACATAAAAATACCTGACGCTTACACTCTACGTCAAATGATGTCCTCATCTTGTGATTGGTGAACAAACATCATCTGTGGCAAGAGAATGTAGATCCTCCGCTTTCACAAACCGGTCTGTGGTAACTCACAGTTTTATAGGCTGTGTTTGGGTTCGGCCCGACCCTTGTCAAACTGGAATGGGTGTTTCCCTATGTATTGGTCGATTCTCTTCATCAGATGCTTCATTGCTAGAACCGTCAGATCATTAGGTGGCTGGATTTTTCGGAACGCTCTTCCCTCTTTTCACCACAGACGGAACAAGCGGGCCTTACTCCTGCTGGGATAAAATTCCACTTCCCGCAGACATAGTCATATTTCATCAAAATTGCCAAGTACTTCATACATGTTCGAGCCCTCACTCCTGTTCCTATAAGGATAGGTGGTGTTCCGATATCTGACACCCCACAGAACTGTGACAGAAGACTCTCCTTCCTCTTTTTGGTATCTCGCTATATAAGTGCAATAATCTTTGACGCGACGTTAAACCCAATTTTACCTCACCTCACCTTTTTGGTATCACAATCCCTTCTGTCCCAGCTTCATGGCTATCAGACCTGCTTCTCCCTTGAGAGACTACCTTATAGCTTGTGGAGCAGCATCGGGTGTATGAGTCTTTGACTGTAGGATACAGTCAACTCCACAAATTATATGTATATTCTTATTTGCACTGAATACGCACAATCAAAGACAATGGTTTAACTAGTGACAGAGCTTGACCCAGGATTTGTAGGACAATGCTCGCAGTTAGAATGGCAAATCATAAATGATTATTGAGCATATGCTAATGCCACACCAGTCAGTGTCAGCCACTTAAGACCGCCCTAATTTCAGTACAAATCGCTGGTGTTCCAATCCGTCCCCAATAACAATATTAATGATCGAGTTTAGTGTTGAGAAGTTCAGCAACCCTACATAGTCCTTCGTGTGGATAAAGTCGGCTGACCTGAAAAGTGACACAGAAGGCTTTCTGTTTGCTGCTCAGGACCAGTAACTTCCCACTCGAAACCGTCAATGTGTGATTTTGCATCAAAATGTAAATATTATATGTAGATTATGTAATGAACGAGACTGTCTAAGACATTGTCAGTGGATGCCAAGCTTTGGCACAAACACAGTATCTTAAGCGACATGATGGAGTGGCTCGATCAATTTATTACCGTCTTCGCAATGTTTGTGGTTTTGACGCAGAGTTCCATCAATGGTACGACCCAGGATATGTAGAGGGCGTCATGGAAAGATATTACTTCAAAATTCTTTGGAATAGGCCATATTACAGCCTCAGGCCTTCCAAAGCCAACAAACCGGATCTTGTCATTTTTGATAAATCAAATGAAATCATTTATATTACTGAATTTTCTGTCCCTTTTGACACTAATGTGATTGACAAGATTCAGGAAAAACATGCACAATATGCGGATCTCGCTTTCAAAACGTCACGCTTGCTTCCCAAGTACCAAGTTATCTGACTCCCCATTGTTCTTGGTACCTTAGGTTTAGTACCATCCAATCTGATTGGGAGTCCCCTAGTTTGCTGCCAGGAATACAGCCCTTCTGACAATCTGGGTAATGAAAAAGGCTGCAGGTTTAGGGAGTCTTCACATTCTCTGAAAAGTTCTGGGTGGGTTCGACTAGGCATCGCTTCCTGAGCTGCGTGTAGAGGGGACAAGGACCCTGGGCTAATGATGAGCCAAACCAGCCTGACTGTTCTAGGATGACCCAAACTCTCTTTGCTGCATTGTTTATTTTAATATGTACATAATAATAACAATTATAATAATAATAAAACGGTCAAAACCCTTTCCCTAAATTCAAGATATCTCTGCTAAAAGCAGAGTTGATTGTGCGACTCCGATTGTATTATGATCATGTGTTTATGAATCCTATCAAATAATGCTAATACCAGATGCCTGCTAAAAGGTGAAAGTGTCGTGCCCCACTGGTGGTTCTCGTCACAAACACATGCAAAGACAGTTCAATTGTTCACCTGAATGGTACAAGTCAAAATAGGAACAGCAACTGACATCATTTTTGGCACTGATGCCTCAATTTGGAAATGCCCTCCACATGTCTACCATAAGGCGTTTTGAAAAACTGTAAACTGACCAGTTCAACTCCCTGCCTGACCAGGACACTACTACAGCAGGCGCTCCCTTGTCAGGTTGTGGTGGTTCTGTCGTCTATATCCTGGGGGAGGCCATCATGTAACCGGAACTGTGTTGTGTTAACTGAAGAACAAATACAGGCTTTCTTTGTCTTCTTACACATGGATGGGAAACCCATTTGAAATAACTGGTGTAATGCATATGTGCGATATCGAATTCCACGTCCGTGATTGGCTGCTCCATAGTGATGACCTTCGGTCAGATTATGACGAACAACTTTCCTGATTGTAATGCATTGATATTGTTTAAAAGTTTAAAAAATGTTATTTGGTCTTGTCTATTCTGAATTATCAGCATCATCGCCTTGATAATCCACACTGGGTAGGAATAATAAGCAGTAAGCCATATGAAATCGACTCATGACCGTTGTGTAATGCATTAATTCCACTTCGATCTTGAGGATAGACAATATATGTAAAGATTCAAAACAGGACTACAGATTACGGCATTCGTGACTGTCATATGATTATTAGATTTACAGTAGTAACCTCTATGTGTCAATAAGCATTCCAGAGAATGATACCGTTGGTATAGATTACGCCCACCACGTCTTCGCGGGGAATGTAACGCTTAGATGTGTTGGTTTACTCCCATGTGTGCTCTGAAGTATCCCATACAGGCAAGGGCGGTGAACAACAAACTATTCACGAGGAAAGAAAAAGCGCCATAAAATTGAACGTGAAGATTAATGTTGAACAAAGAAAGATGGGACAAAATATAATCCTTGCATTATTGTTCTCATCGTCACTGTCAGTGGTATGAAACTGTAGGACGTGAATTCCTAAACGAGCCTTGAGAATTAGGTGATGTCACTGACTGGCACATCAGAGTACTGATCTTGACTTGGAGTGGGTTTTCCAAAAAAGATGGCATCTTGTAATGTTTCCGGTAGCTGTTGGTCACGTGCTTCCGGTAACACGATAGCCATTAATCCGGCAACTATTGTCAGGGAGCCGAACACTATTAGAGGCAGAACTTCTTGTAGAGGTCCTTTGGTTAGGATGCCCTAAAAATAGTAAATGAAAGGCGTAATCAGTCTCAGAGAAATATTCATAACTTAGGCAATGAATGCATTTGATATATCTTATGTCTGAAAGTGTAATGATTTTCTATTTTTAATTTCAATAAACTTCAAATATTTTAAAAGCTGGGCTTAATCATCTTCCCGAGGCAAGAGTATCCACTAGCCCATATCACAACCTAGAGTGGAAACTAGGCTTTGCAATGGGCTAGTGGACACTCTGGAGCGGTGTAATCATTTGCAAACTCTGTAGTTGCTATTGATTTTGGACAGCACAAGTCAACAAACACGCAAATGTGATTTTGTAATTCGTAAAAACTGTCCGAATTTTCAGTTCTTTTGATGTTACTTTAGTACAGAACACATTCACAAGTCAAACATAATATTAATATAATGAACATGCAAAGGCATTTTTGTCGTACAGCAACAAACGATACTGGTACCAATATATACATATCACCTAAACCGTGTAATCTAATGTCATGTATTTTATAAGTGTTGTTTCTTCCATAAATGCGATAAATATTATTTAACACATGCTGTATATGACATCAGTCGAACCGTATTTGATTATTTACATTGTGTTTTATAATCTTCTTACCAGATCAGCAATATATGGTGCCACCATGCCAGCAATTCCTTCGAACAAGGAACATGCACCCATAGCAGACTGTCGCAACGTTGTCGGGAACAACTCCGCAGAGAAGATGTACATGACGGTGAACGCAGTAGCAGCACACAGTTTACCTACCATAGTGATTGCAATCAGTATCCACTCTGTAGCTAAAGGAGAAAAGAAAAACCTATATTGTATGTGTATCATCCTAACATCAAAATAGTATATTGTGCAACCAAATGAAGTTTTCTTATTAGTTGGTTGGTTGGTTTGCTGTTTAACGCCGCACTCAGCAATATTTCACCTATATGACGGTGGTCTGTAAATAATCGAGTCTGGACCGGACAACCCATTGATTGATATCATGAGCATCGATCCACGCATTTGGGATCAGTGACATGTTTCAACCAAGTCAGCGAGCCTGACCACCCGATCACGTTAGTCACCTTTTACAACAAGCATAGTCGCCTTTTACGGCAAGCATGGGCTGCTGAAGACCTATTCTACCTCGGAATGTTCACGGGTCTGTTTTCTTATTAAACCGATACAATATATTGCTGAATAATTGTAGAGATAATGGGTTTCGGTGTTCAATTTACATATGTACAGTTGTATAAACTATATTTTTGATAATACAGAACGTTCTCATACCAGTATCATTTCACGCTGAACGTAATTCATTAATGCCATGTTGTTGTAATACAAGTACCATATTGTCGTAAATGTTCATCTTAACAGCTATGAGATGGAATAATATCTTACAAGAGTTGCCATAAATCAAAGGGAACAAAGACGAAGTGCAGGTTAAGCCCCCGAGGATCATTGAGGAACACAGGATTGTCTTCCTCCCAACTTTATTCATAAGAAGATGGCACAATATGGATCCAATAAGTTCCATCAGGCAGGATATGAAGAAGTTGAGATAAATATCACCGCTCAAGTTGCCCACATTCAGGCTTAGTCCGTAGTAGACAATGTTGATGGCAAACCTACAATTAATCCATGGCATTTCAAAAACACATCCGCAATATTTATAGGATGGTATCATAGGTTTTGGATCACAAAAGGCAAGCACCCCAGATGCAAAATGTTCAAATGAACCTGATGTGACAGGTCTTCAATCATTGCCTTAGGCGCAAATATATATATTTTTAGTGAAATCAAAAAGTAGGTGTGAGGTGAAGTGAACTGGGGTTTAACGTCGCGTCCAAGATTATTGCACTTATATAGCGACGTGCATGTACGTGTGTGGCTGCTTGTACTAGTTCGGACTAATGCCGATATATAGTGCTAGCTCACTGGGATACCATGCCGCAGTTTAACATAAATACCCCACTCAGACACAGTATACTGATTCCGAGCCGACTAGTCCTTGCTTTAGCCCCTTAATGCACCATCTTTTATCGTCTTTTGGTATGACGCGGGCCGGGAATCGAATCCCGGACCTTCCGCTCTCCGGGCGGAGGCTCTACCACTTGAACACGGAGGCGGTATCAAATAGTAGCACCACAAGATACCGAAATAGGAAGCTGGACAATCCCCCGACAGAAATCATACTACCGGTACCATTAGCTTCTTTCGATTTTCAAGTAAAATATTTTTGCAGCGTTTGAAGTTCCCAAAGGACATTGCAGATACCATTTTATATCAATTGGACATTGAATATATATCATACCATTTCCAACTTATATATAACATGGAACCTAATCGCTCTATCCCACTGCAAAAACACAAAAGCAATATTGATTACACATTATGCATATGCTGTTATAAATCAATGATTTTAGTCGATGGAGGATTATGACATACCAGTTGAAGAACACAGCGACAGATCTCATTACAAGAACTGGACTTGTACATGTGCTCCACAGTGGTGTTTGCTGGACATCTTCCTCAACCGAGAGGTCGGACATGACAGTGTCTCTCAAAGTAGCTTTGTTGGACTTTGCAATCTTCTTTATTATCGCATTGGCTTCTGCTGTGCGTCCTCGAGATATGAGCCATCTTGGTGACTCTGGTATTAACCTGTGACATATGGAGAACGAGCTAGATATAACGGCATGATAATCAGGAAGATGTGACAGACAAGCCTCAATGTTTGATTGGCGATATCATCAACGTCCTATTGATAAGGATAGGGTTTACGAGAAATTCAACATTGAATAAAACTAACTGACACGCAACGGAAAGCCCTCAAAATCGTTTTTGATTGAAAGCTTCTTGTCCATTAAAACTGGCGTTCGCTTTGCTTACTTGGCAAAAAAATGTACTTCCCATAACCATTATTACACTTATACGGCAACGTGCATGCACGTGTCTATGTGGTTGCTTGTACTTGTCTGGACTAAAGCTGATTTATAGTGCTTGCCCACTAAAATACCGTGCCGCAGTTTAACATGGATACCCTACACAGACTCAGAAAAGTCACAGAAAATTCCGAGGCGACCAGTCCTTTTTTAGTCCCTTAACGCTTTCCGGGCTGACGCTCTATCCACTACACGGCGGAGGCAGTCAGGAACAAGTAGATGTGTGGGGGGACAAGATGGGGAAGAGAAATAAGAAATGCTTGAGGTGATGGTTTAGGGTACTCGAGTTAGAGTAATGGGGTTGGGGAGGAAGATGGGATAGAGGAACGGGAGGAGGTCTTGGAGGTGTCAAAGAAGAGGTCAAACAGCCCAAGGTCACCTCACCACCAATACGTAACAAATAGGATTGGAGGTATGCCCAACGCCAATCGCAGATGTCGCCACTGCCGGATTAGATACGCCATCCCAGTCAGTAAGAACAATCCCGCTGCCCAGAAGTACTCAATTACCACCCCAGCAAATGTCCTCTTTGATGGTCCAACGAATTCCATAGCTGTAAATAACAGTAAGAGTGGTGTGCAAAGATAGAAAGCTGCTCGAAAAATCCTATTGATTATTCTACTGAATCGGTATAATAAAATATCATACTAAATTTTCTTATGAACTATAATCATACAAATGTGTAGACCTCAAGATTTTACAGCAGAAAAGTCAGTTATAAAACTAGAACGCTCTTACCCAGGACAAATGCCAGCATAAACATCGCCATCCCAGTGAATCCAAGCACGAAGTTGAAAACAGCAAACATTGCAAAATTGACGCTTTGAGCAATGGCAACGTTTGCTAAAGAGTTAATTACGACTGTCCCAATCAACGCTTTCTTTCTCCCGAACCTAAATATGCAAAACATAAACTTAATACAGGCAGTTAAATGAAGGCGTTCACAGTTCAAACTTCCACATGATCTGGAAGATAGAAATAGTCTAGAAAAATAGATTAAATAGATTTTGATATGGTAATTTGGTGATATCTATTGGATATAGTTCAGGGTAAAACAAGATTATGTACGTATGATTAACGGATGCTAGGTCTTACATGTCCCCAATAGGTCCACAAACAAGGGCCCCGAAAAGACCCCCTGCAAAATCGATCATGTTGCTGTGGGAACGTAGAATCTCGTTGTCGCACACCATGTTGAACTGAAAACAAAATAATGTATGAACAAAAACATAGTATTGCTTTATGTGGATACTATTGTGGGCTTCACACTGAACAGGTCCGTGTGTGGAATCTAACTCGGATGTTCGACAAGGACACCACTTTGACCCTGCCCTATTAAACGATAGATTGTCCCGTAAAGAAGTGGGGCGGTGGATAAGCCTAGTTAGCTCGTCAAGCCGATGGTCCGGGTTCGATTCCACGAATGGGGGACAATGTGTGAAACCCGCCGTGTTATTGCTCAACGATAACTAAAACGAAATGGTTATTCGATGGTGATGTATTTGATACGGGTATCATCAATAATATATATGCATCATATCGACGAGTATCTCACAACAGGCGACTGTTTTCATTAATTTACTTTCTGTTGCACAGAAGTGTATATAACAGGCATTTCTTCCAAAAGTTTATGACGTGGGATAGGATGTTTCTGTGTGTTTGTGGCGTACTACAGTGAGCACTATAGAGTCGTTGAGGTTGAACAAATCATGTGGTCATATTATCAAGTTAAATGTCCAAGAAACTTACATCTGTCGGACCTGATGACTGTATAACTGACTTGTCGTACACCCAGGCATCACACGTGTATTGGGTGGTGTTGCTATCAGCACGGGAACTGTTGTTATGGACGTCGTACAAAGTACACTTGGAGTAGGAATCCGAAACTTGGGGGATAAACCTTTCAATGAGCTGCTTGTGATTGTCATCCTGAACTGCGTAGGTGTCATTCTCGAGAAATGGAATTTTACATCTGCAAATGTGAATTGGAAAGTTGTGACCTCTTTGGCAACTGATACAACCGGAGGTTGACCTGATATTTATAAAACTAAAGAAATCTGGAACTAATCAACTAATAAGGAACAGGAATACAGTCAACTAAGAAATAAATATGATACATACAAATCTATATGCACAGTTGGGTCCAAGCGCAAAATCAAAGCATCGTTTTTGTGCCGCATTTATTGGCTTCCGGAAAGCGTTTGATTCCGTTGGTAGAACTAAATTATTATATCTGCTTTTAAAGAAAGGCATCCATGGATTTTTTTAAAGTGTTAAAGAATATGTATGAAAATGTGTTTGCTTTTGTTCGTACGGGAAATTTTAGAACTGACGCATTTCAGACCTCCAGTGTAGTCCGACAGAGTTGTGTGTTAAGCCCTCTGTTATTTATATTCTTTATAAACCAACTTGCTACCGATTTAGATAATAGTGTAACAAAAGGTATTTTTGTGAATGAGTTTATTGATGAAATCAAATTGCTTTTGTTTGCGGATGACATTGTCTTAGTAGCAGACTCTGTAATTGAGTTACAGAGAAAATTAGATAAATTGGAATCTTTTTGTGATACTTGGGGGTCTGGAAGTCAATATAGATAAATTAAATATAATTGTATTCAGAAATGGTGGTGTTATTTAACGAGTTGAAAAATGGTACTATAAAAATGCAGAAATGAAAATAGTAACATATTATAAATACTTGGGCATTGTCTTTTCATCACGTCTACTGTGGTCTAAGGCCTGTGAAACCCTAGCCACACAGGCCAAAAAAGCATGTTTTCCTATTTGTAAGTTGACTAAGCTCTATCCGTACTTGTCATTTAAGGTAATTGTTTCTATATTCGATAGTAAAATAGCTCCGATTGCTTGTTGTTGAAGTGAAAGTTGGGGATTTACATTTAGAGAAAGTATAGAAAGAGTCCAAAGTTCTTTTCAAAAGAGATATTTGTCGATCAGTAATAAAGCATCATTTAATGCGGTTCTTGGTGAAGTTGGCCGTTATCAACAAAGTGTTATTTATTTCAGCCGATGTATAAGATAGTGGTGTAGATTGATACGCATGACACGTGAAGATTTCGGAGTAGAATTATAGGTCTTCAGCAACCCATCATTGCCATAAAAGGTGACTGTGCTTGTCGTAAAAGGCGACTAAGGGGATCGGGAGGTCAGGCTCGCTGACTTGGTTGGTACATGTCATCGATCCCAATTGCGTGGATGGATGCTCATGATATTAATCACTGGATTGTCTGGTCTAGCTGGAATAGTGCTGTGTGCGGCGTTAAATAACAAACCAACCAACCAATGATACGCATGAATTCAAATCGACTGCCACATGCTTGTTATAAAATGCTGAAAGTACAAGATGATAATGGTAGTGTTAAATGGGCATCTCATGTGAGAATGCTTTTGTTTAAATCTGGTTTTGGCTGTGCGTGGATATCGCAGGACTGTGGACATATACATTGTTTTATGGAATTATTCAAGAGAAGATGTATTGACATCGTTGTGCAAAACTGGAGTCAAAAGATTATCAGTTCTGTGTTCTTGAACCATTATATATAATTATGCGTCATATAAATCACTATTGGAAACTGAACTCTATTTAATCTCATGCTTTGGTAAGGATCTTGTAAGAGTTTTGGCGAAATTTCGATGTTCAGCACATGGTTTAAAAGTACAAAAACCAACGCTTTAGCAACCAGTTTATACAATCTGAATTCATGTTCTGTGACAAGTGTGATTTATTAGAATTAGAAGATGAATATTATTTTGCACTAGTTTGCCCATATTACGAGAAAAGCAGAGATAGTTTAATTCCTCGTTATTTTCATCATTGTCCATCAAGGCAGAAATTTGCCTCCATGATGTCCCCCCAAAATGTTAATGTTATAAGAGATTTTGCTCTTTATCTAAAGATAGATTTGCCAGTTTACCGTTAAGCTGAAGTGTGAATCTGTATTAAAGATAGTTTTATTTATAGATATATACTTTTATATTTAGAAAGTACGTAATACACCCACGTGCCACTATCGTACGCATGTTATATGAAAGAAATTGTACTCCTGGCCACGAGGCCTTCAATACTGAATAAACTCTCTTTGGTCTTTGGTTTCAAAACCTTTCTGCAATCTCGTCTTCACATCATCATAAAACGATTACGAACAGTTGTACACGAAACAGACATGTAGAAACGTAGACCTAGATGATATGTTTAAAGACCTTAATATTCCAAAACTAAGCACACCACAAAAATCAGGCCTCGAAGGTGAGTTACAATATGAGGAAGTTTTAACATCTTTGAAAGATATGAAAAATGAAAAAGGTCCGGGTCCGGATTGATTTACTGTAGAATTCTACAAATTTTTTCTGGCTAGATCTGCATAAATATCTGATACGACCATTGAATCTAGGTTTCAAAAGAGGAGAATTATCAGTTAGTCAAAAGCAGGGTCTAATAACATGCATTCCAAAAAAAGATAAACCAAAGCAGCACTTAAAAAATTGGAGACCAATTTCGCTATTAAATGTTTCCTATAAGATAGCATCAGCAACAATAGCAAATCGAATAAAAAAAGTTCTGCCAACAATAATTAACGAACATCAAAGGGGTTTTATGTAAAAGAGAATTCTATCACGATATAAAATCTAGTGTTTTAGTTAACGGTTTTCCTTTAGATTTTTTTAAAGTAACAAGAGGATGTAGACAGGACGACCCGTTATTTTCTGATATATTCTTGTTATGCGCAGAAAAATAAAAATAAAAATAAAATATAAATGGAATTAAGATCGATGAGACAGAATATCTAATTTCCCAAATCGCAGACGACACATCTCTCATATTAGATGGAACTGAAAATTGTCTCCAAAACACCATGACAACTCTTCAAACATATGCGTCTTTTTCAGGCCTTCAAATTAACTCAAGCAAATGGCTCACAACGCTGTTTGTAAAAGTTGGAACTTAGATTGGTCAAGAAAAAGTTACACTCTTCTCGGTATTATTTTTACTCACAATTTGGCAGAAATGGTAGAAAGAAATTACAAAGACAAACTTAAAAGTTTAAAAATCATCATGAACTGTTGGTGAGCACGTGACCTGACCCCATTCGGAAGAATTACTGTACTAAAGTCTTATTTTACCTAAACTAACCCACCTTTTCTCAACCCTACCTAATCCAAGTGAAAGGTTTATAAAAGAACACGAAACACTGTGTTTTCGTTTTATATGGAAAAATAAACCAGACAAAATCAGTAGAAATACTATTATGAAACCTTATGAAGAGGGAGGTTTAAGAGTGCCTGGTATTAAATATACAATCAACGCTCAAAAGATATCTTGGATTAAACGTCTGTTCAATTCACATCTACACTCTAAACTTACCACTCTTTTGATTAATAATAAAACTCCAACACAAATTGATTTTCTGCAAAAAATGCTAATTCTATATTTCGGAAAAAGTTATTAATGATTGGACAAATGCTTTCTGGAAAGATGTTCTGTGTGCATGGGGAAAGTTAATAGAAAAAAAAGGAAATTCTATCAAAGAGGAAAAAGATATATTATCACAACCTTTATAGCAAAATACGAATATAAGAATCGGGAACACTCAGGTATACTATAAACATTACTTGGGAATAGGCATTAATCTTGTAAATCATTTGATAGACGAGAACAGAAATTTTCTAGATCTGTTAGACCTAAAACATGTAAACGACTGTAAAACACATTTTCCGGAATATTCTAGTCATATCCAAGCAATAAAACAATATTTAAAGCGTAAGAGTATAGCCCTAACATCTAAGTTACATCTGCCCTTAATACCATATTTCCTTGAAAACTTAGTGGAGATGGGGGATGAAGGGTATTTTATGATATCTTAAATAAAGTATCCAACAACAT
Organism: Haliotis rufescens; assembly: GCF_023055435.1. NCBI lineage: Eukaryota > Metazoa > Mollusca > Gastropoda > Lepetellida > Haliotidae > Haliotis > Haliotis rufescens. Next base: position 994,309 of record NW_025964024.1, read on the forward strand.
GATATCCCGAAAATACATTCAAAGATGGGAACTAGATCTTGGCCTTTACATGACGGAAAAGGATTGGCAAACGATTAATCGTACCCCCCACAGATATAATGTGTCCTCCAAACAAAAATGGTTCCAATACAGTATTATTCATAGAATTATACCAACAAACGAGTTACTGTTCAAAATTGGATATAAAGAATCATTTCTTTGCAATTTTTGTAAACGAGAAAAATAAAACCTGAGTGCACATGTTCTTTGAGTACAAAATTGTAAAACATACCTGGACCAACCTTACAAAATGGATCAAAGACAAAACTGGAATAGAACTAGAATTTTCAAAATTGACAATTTTATTAGGATATCAACAAAAACGAAATGATGTATTAAATCATATTCTAACTGCAACAAAGCAAAACATATTCAAATCAAACATTTCCGACTCCATACCAAATTTCCCACACATCAAACAAGAAATACCGATTCATATTACATCGACAGAAATATATCACATTCACAATGTAAATACACACAGCTCATGACATTTTGGTCTCTCTGTCACCACCTATTTGTTTAAAACCACGAACTTGCACAATCCAACAATATGACCCTGGAATAGTTTTTGTTTGTTATCATCCATAGATATACTTTGTAACTTGTATGTATTTAAGTTTGCATGTGAACTATATTCTGTAAACATATTGTTTGTGTACTCCAAAAAGAAATAAAATAATAATAAAAATAAAATAAAACGATACTGTGGAATGTCCACGATTTATCCAACAAAGTCCAGCACACAAATTACAGTTCTGCGCTATTCTCTGGACGAGAACGAAATACGTTTGTCGTGATGAATAAGAGCAGTGTAATTGAACAAAACACCATAATATGTATCTCGGCACCAATCGGAATCCTGTGGTGTACGGTACATCTGCAGTTTATGAATAGCATTTCTCACAATATATTCGACAATCATTGATTTCAACAGTTTTTTTCGTTGTGTTCGTCTTGTATTACATCTGGAATCTGGATGACAACGATCGTAAAATAAAACCCGGTTATGGTAAATTATATTATTTATTTAAAAATGTCTTTCAATCATTGTGTAAGTTATTTCATGACATTTTAAAAAAAAGTTTAAACACTTGGTACTAGAATCTAGTCTATGCATTAATTTATGATGTAGATCGAATCGCTTTGCTTTGGAAACGAATTTTTAATAAACAGCTGAAGAAAGATAGAGTTGACTTGGTTCTTTTAAGACCGTGCAACGGTAGATCTAGTAGCATTTCTTTTATTACATCGGTGCACATTTTCCACAGCGGCATGAAAAATTGAGACACGAAAACTTTATCTTATTTCACTTCGGACTGGAGATAAAACACTGACAGCCTCACACAGATCTACGTCGAAAGGATGTTCAGATAAATATTTGTTCACAATAATTCTGTCATGTGCGTGAATTTGGATTTCAACATTATTTTCATCAAGATTATTCGCTGGCTGCAAAGATCATCCTCTCTTTATAAACCACTTCGGCATGAACACGTTTGATCTCGAAGCTCAAAGCAACAATGTTTCTCTCAGATGCATGTTTTCTACATCCATGACGAGCATCTGTCAATGCCTCGACAATCTTCCTGTTCAGTTGATTTCAACGATGTAATACACACAGCGTAATTACAAAATCCCTTCGAAATACCCACCTACGTGATCGGGGTTACGACCGTGGCAGGAATTGATAAATTAATTTGCATTTTTAGAAAAATGAATGTTTTCGTGAATACTATTATATGTATACAAAATTGGATTGCACTGCGGATTTCTTTTATTACGTTCTAAAACTTTTTTTGTTTTCCCCCTTTCTGACCACGCGATCTCCTAGCAACCACGCATCCGAGTTTACAACTGTCAAGATATGCTTCAATATGAGCAACACAACATTTTCATGTGACGCTTAATTTTACGGAGAGTTGTTCGAGGTGTTCAGGGAGGCTTTGGTCATTTCGATTACGACATTTGTGTCTTTATCGTGGAGAAAGTTCCAATTCAAGATTACATCATTCCGACCGCCAACTCGAATCAACAAAAAGGGCTTCTCTTCCCGCCTTTGCAAGTGCAACATAAACCTTGATAAATTCAGTGCCGATTTTTTGGATAAGTGAATCAGTGTCACAGGCAGATTTCATTGTGGAACAAGATGAAGGAGAATATTTTTGTTCATACTTCTTTTGTCAACCATGCTTGACACAGCACAGGCAATCACAGTTAGCTAGGTAATGGCGCGGCCACCATGTTGCAGAATTCGTCGATTCGAAAACAGCGCCACCAATACTTCTGGACGAAGACTTTAGTGTTTCGAAAGATCGTAGATACACGGAATTGAAGAAACGGATATTAAACGTAGAAGCTGATGAAGGATTGGTGTGGGCAAAACGGGAAAGTGATCTAAGATTGTATTTTAAAACTTGTGCGCGAAGTGTATCCAAATCCACCGAATAAAACATACGTGGGACAAGTGTGATCTAGTGATCAAACTCAGTTTTGTGTGTGAAAATTCTGTGAAGGTACAGGAAATCCATAATTGAAGTTGTCTTGGAATATGTGTATTGGAGTTTTCGTTTATCGTAAGTAAAGTATTATCTAGATACGCCTGATGTAGGTGGAAACATCAAGTATATTTCGTTTCGTGTTTATCAGTTGCTTTTGTGCATTGTTATATTGATACACGTGACATATTCATATATTGTAGTCAAGCTGAGAATTATTGGCGCAACCTCTGGTGCTTCAAATTTGGCCCCTTCCTAAACACTAGTTGCAACATCTGTGTAATATACTCTAGGCCTATAGATCTAAGTGTTGAATGCAAATGACCAAAACTAAACAAATATTTGTAATTTTCGGATAGAACTGAAATAATCGTGTCGGCAATTGCGTATTTATTTATATGCCGGGGGATAACAAGAAATGTTATTCGATGGCGTTTTTGCGACTGGTTTCAGTCATGTAACGTTTTTTGTGATTTGGTGGAATCCAGTGTCAAATGAATGCTTTCATTTGTCCAGCGGTTGTTTATATGCTGTAACTGACCTGTAATTAGTTATCTCCAAGAGAAAGACAGGTGACATTGCCCGGTAACTTCCCACTATGGCAGTAAAGCACACCATGAAGTATATCCGCTTTTGGAAGGGACCAAATTCCCCGATTTCCCCCAGGAGTTCGTCAAATTTCATGATTCTTTATCAGTTGGCTTGTGAAGACCACATATTTAACAATAAATCGGACGATGCTTCTTCACTCTCACAAAAGAACGTCTACAGTGAAACTGCCATAAATTTAAATGCGAATGTTCGTTAATTAACTGTTCGCATGGTTTGTCTTCGACAAATCAACTCATGTTACTGTCGCAAATATTGTCACACAAGACCGGTCCTGTGTAGTCCAACTTGTGGCCTTGGAAACGTAAAAAATATAAAGTTATAAAATTCCTAAATAGCTAAAGGCACCAGTTCAGTATGTGCCTGGTAGACATGGAAAGTTTTGTAAGAAAGTATTTAACAGTTTTTGAGTTACGCTCCGGAAATGAACACCGCCCTCATAAGAACCTAAGTCCAACTTGTTGACATGGAAACGTAAAAAACATAAAATTTATAAAATTCCTAAATAGCAAAAGGCACCAGTTCAGTATGTGACTGATAGATGTGCCAAGTTTCGATCAAATACACTGAATGGTTTTCGAGTTCTGCCCCGGAAAAGGAAATGAGTACGGACAGACAGACGGACGGACGGACAGACAGACTGGCTGATCGCTATATCCCCCCGCAGTATATGCCGGGGGATAACAAGAAATGTTATTCGATGGCGTTTTTGCGACTGGTTTCAACCATGTAACGTTTTTGTGATTTGGTGGAATCCAATGTCAAATGAATGCTTTCATTTGTCCAGCGGTTGTTTATATGCTGTAACTGACCTGTAATTAGTTATCTCCAAGAGAAAGACAGGTGACATTGCCCGGTAACTTCCCACTATGGCAGTAAAGCACACCATGAAGTATATCCGCTTTTGGAAGGGACCAAATTCCCCGATTTCCCCCAGGAGTTCGTCAAATTTCATGATTCTTTATCAGTTGGCTTGTGAAGACCACATATTTAACAATAAATCGGACGATGCTTCTTCACTCTCACAAAAGAACGTCTACAGTGAAACTGCCATAAATTTAAATGCGAATGTTCGTTAATTAACTGTTCGCATGGTTTGTCTTCGACAAATCAACTCATGTTACTGTCGCAAATATTGTCACACAAGACCGGTCCTGTGTAGTCCAACTTGTGGCCTTGGAAACGTAAAAAATATAAAGTTATAAAATTCCTAAATAGCTAAAGGCACCAGTTCAGTATGTGCCTGGTAGACATGGAAAGTTTTGTAAGAAAGTATTTAACAGTTTTTGAGTTACGCTCCGGAAATGAACACCGCCCTCATAAGAACCTAAGTCCAACTTGTTGACATGGAAACGTAAAAAACATAAAATTTATAAAATTCCTAAATAGCAAAAGGCACCAGTTCAGTATGTGACTGATAGATGTGCCAAGTTTCGATCAAATACACTGAATGGTTTTCGAGTTCTGCCCCGGAAAAGGAAATGAGTACGGACAGACAGACGGACGGACGGACAGACAGACTGGCTGATCGCTATATCCCCCCGCAGTATATGCCGGGGGATAACAAGAAATGTTATTCGATGGCGTTTTTGCGACTGGTTTCAACCATGTAACGTTTTTGTGATTTGGTGGAATCCAATGTCAAATGAATGCTTTCATTTGTCCAGCGGTTGTTTATATGCTGTAACTGACCTGTAATTAGTTATCTCCAAGAGAAAGACAGGTGACATTGCCTGGTAAGCTCCCACTATGGCAGTAAAGCACACCATGAAGTATATCCGCTTTTGGAAGGGGCCAAATTCCCCGATTTCCCCCAGGAGTTCGTCAAACTTCATGATTCTTAATCAGTTGGCCTGTGAAGACAAATACTTCACTCTCACAGAAGAACGTCTACAGTGAAACTGCCATAAATTCAAATGCGAATGTTCGTTAATTAACTATTCGCATGGTTTGTCTTCGACAAATCAACTCATGTTTCTGTCGTTAATATTGTCACACAAAACCGATCCTTTCGGAGGCATGGATGATATTTGTAATTAATTTAACATTTTTTTATAAGAACATTCGTTTGTCCAACAGCTGGCGTTTATAAATAATCATCATTATATATATACAGATGAGCTGTATAATTTACATATATTATTTATATTCCTCAGTCAAAAAGTTTATTCTAGGCCCTAATATCAAATTGCCAGGTTTAATTAATTCACTAGTTCCATTGTTCGCAATATTTATTACAATGCATGAATGCATGTTGACGTTTACCAAAAATACTGTAATATGTTTTCTGATATGTTTTCAATACGGTCTCTACAAAAGCATGCTCAACCTGTTGTATTAGTCACAAACAGAACCCGCTAATTAATATTCTGTGCGTAATCGTGTGACCTGCATGCACGTGTTCATAAATGACCTTCTTTTTCGACTTTGGGAAACATCTGTTTAAGGGGGGGGGGGGGGGGGGGGGGGGTGTTGGCCAAGGCCAGAGTTTGATTACCCGCATAAGTGCAAAGGGTAAAACTCAATTCTGATGTCTGATTCTGGAATATTGCTAAAAGCGGCGTAAAACCGTACTCACTCACACACTTTCAGATTGGGTCAAACTCATTCTGTCCCAGCCAGCTGTCACCTAAAGCCTGGCTGCCCTACATGAAAAGTGTGTTGTTGTTCCACTGAAAAGGTATCATAACCATTATATGTAAGCACCACTACATTGTTTGATCAAAGAACATGGTATAACTGACATATCAAATAATGCCATATATAAGCCCAGTATGTAAACTGAGTAAGAAATGTGCCCAAACCATGCATCAGTACCATCAACGTTCGGTCTGACTCTAAAACCTGAAGACATATCCATTCCTCGTGTGTACTAGATTACAAAGCTCCATAAACACCCGTACAAAGAGAGATACATTGCTGGGTCCAGCAAATGTACCACCACATCCGTGTCAACGATTAGCCATAATTCTTAATATAACCAAAGTTGGGTTTTTGAGACAAGTGGAATTAATACCATTTGGATTCTCAAAAAGGACGTGCTTGACTTTCTACAATCTTAGAAAAGAACCAGGTTCAATTCTCTCAAAACATTTGTTTTTTTCAACTTTGAACACCACCATCCCTTTGGACAAATTTAAGGAAAAACTCCATTCCTTGAAACATGGAGCTTTGTTGCAAAACGGGGTGACCACAGACACAATTACATATCTGTCTTCAGAAGCAAGTGTCATCTGAAGTTTACTGAGAAAACATTTCGGAAATGCTGGACCTCCTCCTTGATAACATCCTGTCAAATCTGGGGGTTAGACATTTAGGTAAGAAGTAGACAAACCCATGGACACCAACTCTGCTCTCCTGTTCGCTGATCTGTTTCTCGGAATGCATATGAATCTGAATGTCTGCTCGGATTAGCAGAAACAAGGTAATTTAATTATTTGGTCAATAAGTTATATCGTTCAATAACCACCAAATAGACAATTCCTTTTCACTGATTTACCCACATGAACTAAAAATAAGCTAGACTCTCAGGGCTTCGGTCCTGTCCCACGCTGAAGCAAATGCAACTCGGCGTGTCTCTTTAAAGCAAGTCACTTCCTTTGGAGAAGCCTCTGTTCACCGGGCAGTAAATTGGTGTCCGGTAGCACTAGATGATAAAGAGAGTGAGAACCTTCTAGCACCTCATAGACAGCATGCTTTTACCCCAGGGAGATGAGAATGAAATTCAAGAGCACAAAATGTGAATTCCTTGTTCAAAATAATGTAAACAACATTAAAATTCTCTACATTTATTTCCCCAAACAAACTGTGCTATCAGAACACAATGTTTCACATTAACGAATTTTTATTGTTTTATGTCCAAAGATGAGCTGTATAATTTACATATTTTATTTATATTCCTAGGTCTACCAAGTTCATTCTAGGTCCAAATATCCAGTTGTCAGGTTTACTTAATTCACTGGTTCCATTGTTCGCAATATTTATTACAATGCATGAATGCATGTTGACGTTTACCAAAAATACTGTAATATGTTTTCTGATATGTTTTCAATACGGTCTCTACAAAAGCATGCTCAACCTGTTGTATTAGTCACAAACAGAACCCGCTAATAGCTATAGTCTCTGCGTAACCACCCGATCCCGTTTGTCGCCTTTTACGACAACCAAAGTCGCCTTTTACGGCAAGCATAGGTTCCTGAAGACCTATTCTACCCCGGATCTTCACAGGTCATTTAAGTTATAATTAGTGGTATAAACCCTCTGTCCCTGCCCATAATGTGTGTGTTCGGACGGACGATGGCGTCTGATATAAAGCAATCATTGGTTCTCATTTGGCGTTTCCCTTCTTAGGGGTATTTTTTTAATCAACGATTGAGTTATTAATTTAGATGTCTTACTGCAGTTGGGTAAGATTAAACAGATTAGAGGCGCAGTGCAATATAAACCAATGGATGTTACGTCATCAAACCTACTGATTAAGGATTGAACACCATAAGTGTGTTTCATGTTTCTTAATACTTAATTATGTTGTCTGGATAATTTGTTTCTTCTACAAGTGCTAAACAACATTTCAACAACAAAATATATGAATATTTACACATAAAGCGCTGCATGTGAAGATAAATTTAAATACGTATATAACATGTCAACACCTTTTTACAAGGTAACATTTACATTAATTCAAACGATATACTGTAGTATATTACACATGGAATTGAAAGACCTCTGCTTATCCACTATATATACCGACATTAATAATTCTATTAACGTAACTCTATTGTTCCAACCGTCTACTATTTCCGACCAACAATTTTAGCCAAACACATGTGGCTGAAACCCGAGGCCATATCAACATGACGTAAATGGCGATACAGTCTCATGCAAAGACTTTATTATTTCATTTTGTTGCTGCCTATGTGTTACTCCATGAAATTAACTTACGATTATTTTTATTCAATGCCATTTCCAAAACCTTCTACAGTCAACTACGGTTATAACGAACTCAAAGGGACTTCTAATTTTAGTTCGTTATAACCGTAGTTCGTTATAAGCATATATACAGCATAACTACTGCAAATAGTCGGGACCAAAAAGTAAGTTCGTTATATCCGTCAGTTCGTTATAAGCGTGTTCGTTATAACCGTAGTTTACTGTACTACTCTTACAGTATATAATGTAAAAACGAAAACAAAACAATGAATGAGCAGCAAAGCATTATCTTTGGACTTATAAATCATCTTATTGTTGATATAAATGTGTTGAAATATAAGTCAACTGTTCACCTGATAAAATACGGGAACTGCATCGGACATTTTTATCGCGGATCGTCAAAAGGGAGATAACTCTGTCATAGTTATGTTCACACCTTACCATGGTAAACGTATCACTTACAGTTTGCATAACAAACTTTAAGCATAGGTATTTGGTGAAATACTTAAAATTCCTGTTTAAAAAGAATAACATTATTACTAATGACTATTCCTTTACAGAGAGCCCTGTGCTGGTTTGGTTATATTATTTTGAAGAGGAAACGCCAAACTCCCTCTTAGAAAAATTATTGTTAAGACACGTCGGTATTTGGTATGGATTTGGTACACAGACTATTATAAACTCGCACGCACGAAAGATACATATCACGCACACATATACGCACAACCTCTTACTTCCACTTAAGCACAGGCATTCATACACACACGAACGCTGGTGCACACAGAACAGAAAGGAAACAACCGAATGCAGACAAATTCGATGAAGCGTCGTAAAATATGAAATTGTATCTTGTATGAATTCAGCTGCATGTGCGCATTACGGATGTTTCAGAAATCTGCATTCTGATTGGGCCACGAGCGTTGTCGAATATTCGTGGACGATTATTAAAACGTATACGGTTTCACATGAAGTTTACAGGTGTCGAATCCTCACTAAAAATACAGTAGGTTACCTCCTAGCGCTTGTGATAAGCGGTTGCATGACAACAAAGCACTGCCTTTTACTTGATTGACTCTTTGGGATGTGTGCATGGCTATTTTGTAATTTAACTTCAAGCTATATCTGATCAATTAGAATAAGTGATGAGATTCACATCCACAGCATAGCACGGAGGTATATCGCCTGGTCGCTCAGCTAAAAGTGCAGGTATCTACGTCCATCACTCGACCCGTGAATATCCGGGGTAGATTAGATCTTCAGCAACCCTTGCTTGCCATTAAAGGCGACAATGCTTGTCGTAAGAGGCAACTGCTATATGCTTGTCTATGCTTGCGACTAACGGGATCGGGTGGTCAGGCTCGCTGACTTGGTTGATGCATGTCATCGTATCCCGATTGCGTGGATTGATGCTCATGATGTCAATTACTGGATTGTCTGGTCCAGTCTCGATTATTTACAGACCGCCGTCAAATAGGTGGAATATTGCTGAGTGCGGCGTTAAACAACAAGCAAACAAAAAACACTCATGCCGAGCCGCCCTGTGTCCTGAAAATACGTCCCAAATAATGAAGAGAGCTGTCTTGTTAATACGTCTCTCAGTTTGTCATACGCGTACCCTCATTTATAATACCTGTCCTAAACGTATGAATAGGACAATGACAACCACAACCCCAGCCAGTCATTTCTGGTACCTCCTGGCGTCACCTACCCTGATAGCAGGACCATTTCACGTCCACCCACCCCAGACCCAGACATATCTGTTCCTAACACATCCTGTTCCCCGCTACCCTGATAGCAGGACCACCTCACGTCCATCCACCCCAGACCCAGACATATCTGTTCCTAACACATCCTGTTCCCACCTACCCTGATAGCAGGACCATTTCACGTCCACCCACCCCAGACCCAGACATATCTGTTCCTAACACATCCTGTTCCCACCTACCCTGATAGCAGGACCATTTCACGTCCACCCACCCCAGACCCAGACATATCTGTTCCTAACACATCCTGTTCCCCGCTACCCTGATAGCAGGACCACCTCACGTCCATCCACCCCAGACCCAGACATATCTGTTCCTAACACATCCTGTTCCCACCTACCCTGATAGCAGGACCATTTCACGTCCATCCACCCCAGACCCAGACATATCTGTTCCTAACACATCCTGTTCCCACCTACCCTGATAGCAGGACCACCTCACGTCCATCCACCCCAGACCCAGACATATCTGTTCCTAACACATCCTGTTCCCACCTACCCTGATAGCAGGACCACCTCACGTCCATCCACCCCAGACCCAGACATATCTGTTCCTAACACATCCTGTTCCTACCTACCCTGATAGCAGGACCACCTCACGTCCACCCACCCCAGACCCAGACATATCTGTTCCTAACACATCCTGTTCCCACCTACCCTGATAGCAGGACCACCACACGTCCACCCACCCCTGACCCAGACATACATGTTCCTAACACATCCTGTTCCTACCTACCCTGATAGCAGGACCATCTCACGTCCATCCACCCCAGACCCAGACATACATGTTCCTAACACATCCTGTTCCCACCTACCCTGATAGCAGGACCACCTCACGTCCATCCACCCCTGACCCAGACATACATGTTCCTAACACATCCTGTTCCCAACTACCCTGCAGCTGATAGCAGGACCACCTCACGTCCACCCATCCCAGACCCAGACATACATGTTCCTAACACATCCTGTTCCCACCTACCCTGATAGCAGCTTTGTCAATATGGAACTAACGTAATAAGAACGTCAACACGGGTACGGGCTGGTCACTTGCGACAAAGGGACAATTAAAGGGGAAGTAACTCTTGTATGACAATAATTTCGTCAAAGTGTTATGTTCACTGCAGTGAGGTGAGGTGAGGTGAGGTTTAACGTCGCGTCCAAGATTACTGTACTTATATAGCGACGTGCATGCACGTGTGTGTGTGTGTGTGTGTGTGTGTGTGTGTGTGGCTGCTTGTACTACTGATGCCGATTTATAGTGCTAGCACGCTGAGATACCATGCTGCAGTTTAACATGAATACCCCACTCAGACACAGTATACTGACTCCGAGCCGACCAGTCCTTGATTTAGCCCCTTAATGCCGAGCGCCAGACAGGGTAACAACAAGTACCATCTTTTAACGTCTTTTGGTATGATCGAACCCCGGACCTGCCGCTCTCCGGCCGGACGCTCTACCACTAGACCACGGAGGCGGTCTCACTGCAGTGAAATATCAAGTGTTATTGTCGCTGCGATCACTTTTCTAAACTTCAGAAAACTCGGTCTTTCACGCTGAACTATAATAAAATTATAATAAATCATTATTCTGGTTATTCTTGGTGTATTTATGGCCTGTGTTACTAAGAGTAACTGCGCTAACCCACTGCAATATAACTGAAATAGTTTTTAAAGCGGTGCTAATTTCAACTCACTCACAATAAATACACGAACTGCTGTGTTAAGGAAGAGAGAGGCCTTGTGTGAGGCCAGATACAAGCAATCGGGTTATTGCATGGGTTCTTTAAACATCGTTAACCCAGTCAACCGGAGAGCTCGTAGTGATTGAGGAAGTCAGCGTATTACTGGCTTGTAATACTAGGTGAATCAAATCAAGAATCTTCAAAAGGACGAAGCTCATAAAACCATTTGACGGGCAGATATAATTAGGGAAGTGTTGATGCGATGTTGAAAGTTTCCATTCACTCCCAGGCCACACAACACCTTGTCCGGCGTGACATCTGTAAATACTGTGACATCTTGTTATATCGTGACACGTTTGTGACATATCGAGACTTTGATGAATTTGATCGATTTAGGGCACACTTTTGAATACCGTACAGATCACAAAATATGTATAAGTTAAAAATTAAAGGTTATCAACACGGTCATCAAATTAAGCTGTCAATGTACATTTCAGAGCCAAATGCATCTTTCCTCAAAGACATTTGAATGAAATAAAAGCGACAAAATACATTTCCGTAATTATAAGAGCTATCTGCTATACACAGAGTACGATACCAACTATATCATAAGCAGGTGTCCATGAAGCACTATTAAACAATTATGATTCCAGGTGTTCACAAAAAGGTCAGCGTATCCTGATCGAGCGGTGGCGCACAAACACATGCAAAGGCAAGTCTTGGAACATGTTCTGATTATAAACCAATATGTACAGTACCTTGTGGATAAAACGAATGTTCAAGTACTTCCTAGAAATGTAGCGATTCTATCTAAGAGTGTTCTGTTTATTCTCAGAATCGCTGTTCTTGTAACGTCAATGGTCACGACGTGAAGGGTTAACAGTTTTTAACATCAAGGAGGTGGCGATCATAGTCCGCTTAGACCCCTCAGTGGGCACAGTCTGATGTAGCTTAAGTGACTTCTTGGGATACTTCTCTTTCACAGCTGCAAAGAGTTGGTCTTGATTGTGAAACGATGCAATTCGTTGGCGCGTACAGTGCCCATGTTCGTCCCCTGGATTTTCAGTGGAGATGTACCCAAGAAGATCCGTATAAGACTTGACCTTCAGTAACCCGTGCATGTCGTAAGAGGCGGCGAAATGGATCGCATGGTCAGGCATGCTGACTTGGTTGATTCATGACAGTGTTTCCAAATTGCGTAGATCGATGCTGATGATGTCAGTCAGTGGATTGTCTGGCACCGACTCGAATATTACAGACCGATGTCATATAGCTGAAATATTGATCATAGCGGCGTTAAAAACAAACAGACAAACAAGAGGGTTGAGGTCAGAACTTTTTGTACCCGGATGTTCCGGTTGTCTAAGACACTGCTGCAATCGCCCTGCATCCTTGTTGCGCGCCGGAAACCTTTGATTTGGGGTTCGAATTCCCCATTCGCCTCGATTATGCTTTTAGGTTGTCAGCACCATACCCGAATTCGTGGGTTTCACCAAAGTGGTAAATGTCTCAGACCTGCATCACTTCAAGGACTTCCACATCAAGCTGACCCGCCGTGATATAACTGAAATACTGATTAAAGTCGCTCCAGAATAACAACATGTGCTGCCGATTCCTTCGCAAATGCTCATTCTCTCACATTACAAACTGGTCATATCAGATGTGTATCTTTAAACTTTGTTCCACACTCCAGATTGACCCAACAGATCCACGCTAACAGCGACACCCAAACATTCATGTATTGCTTAATGACGTGTGAAGCTAAATGATAACAGTTAAATCACTGTTTCTTGTCTTGTAATTCCAATTTTATGAAACACATTCATTTATTCATACGAGTCTCCTTTGTCAATTGAGCATTTTATTATTTCTTGAGAAGGAATTCTTTATAATTGTCAGGACTCGGGGGAACAGCGTAATGCTTTTAGTCCGTATGCGTCAAGCAATGAGAGACTGCATAGCATAGTAAAATGTGGATCTCATATTAAACATTACCGGGCAGAATGCCTCCAAATACTATAAAAAGAATGCGACATTTTATTCACAGCACAAATTGTTCGAGTATGACAAATCGATTTAATAGTTAGTTCATGCCTTCGGCACTTAAAGGGAAAATCGCCAGTGAAAACGTGACAGCGGAGATTTTTGCGCTTAATGGAAGTGAAATGTAACCAATGGTGATCATTATCAAAGGAGGATCAGCTCGCGAATTATTTTATAGGCCTTATGACAGTTACCGCGTTCCATACTACAATTATTGAAAATCTAGACAGAAACACCTCATGTTTATGACAGAAATGTTCATATTATCTCTGCAAATTCAAATCTAACCCGTTAGTGACCCTCGCGTAGTTGTGTTGCCCTGAGCCTATGCCTGTTCCACAAAGCGGTCTTATCACTAAGACACCCGAGAAGATCCGGGTAAGAATAGGTCTTCAGCAACCCATGCTTGTTGTAAGACCAACTATTCTTGCCGTAAGAGTCGACAAACGGGATCTGGTGGTCAGGCTCGCTGACTTGGTTGATGCATGACACTGTATCCCAATTATGCATGATCAATGCTCATGATGTCAATCACTGGAATGTCTGGTCCCGTTTCGATTATCAACAGACCGCCGTCATATATCTGTAAAAGTGATGAGCGCGACGTTAACCAACAAAGAAACAAACAAACGTTGCACTAGGGCAATCTTAAACTTCTACACATAGAGGACCTGCATCATTACAGGCATTTCACCTCGATAACGTTGACATGTCTGATACAACTGAAATACCCGTGAGAGTAGCGCCGAGATCGCTCATTCCTATTCTGTTTGCACAGGTTCACAATATATACCCCTATCGCTGAGATCCCTCTGTATTAATTATACGTATCATAAAATTAAATACTGTAGGTGCCACCCAACAGGATGCAACCTCGACCCTTGTATGAACCATTGGTCTGTCCGGCCCACATTGAAGAATGCACATCACCCTGTGATATAGCTGGATTATTGCTAACTGCAGCGTAAAACAACATACAAACATCCTAAAAATAACAATTTAAAATTGTTGTTTTGCTTTGCATTATTTAGCATCAATAGAATACCAATTACTAGAATGAAATTCAAGACTTTCTCTTTTCAACAATTACCTTTGATGTAAATTGAAAACACCACAGGTTTTCTCCAATTTTACCCACTGGTTCATATATGACAACAGATAATAAGTGAAGGTTCTTCAAGTGCCACGATGTTCTATCAACTTGCAATCGTCTTAAATAAGTGACGGAACATAAAAGAAAGTCTTTCTTTGACAATTCATCGCCACAGAAACGGGCGGATAACAAGTTATTTAAATGCAAGTCTCTGATTAACTGAGGTAACACGAACATTGCATTTTAGAAGTTTTGCGATTGGATATCAAGTTACTGTGCATTTGAATAATATGAAAAACTTCTGTCCCATGGTTTCGTTTATAAGTGTTCTGGACATGAAATCAATAGTTCTGTTGTCGAGAACAAAACATTCCGTGAGCTGCAACACCTGTCCAATTAGAACGTGAAAGAAGAAAAGTAAATTATTCGAAAAGCAACATGCTTTACAAACAGATTAACAAAAACAGGACAAAAATGTGGGTAAACGATACAAATGATGGCTACAGTCAATGTTTATAAGTAATAAATCCGACAACTGATCCATCAGTTCCTTCTGCCAAAGAAACACTTCCATCATAGAATACAATACAGAGACCAGCTGAATTCTAGTTTTAGAAACCTATAATTTGTTGAATTACAAAGGACAAGGACAAATTTATATCGGTATTTGTTTTGTCACGAGGGAGTACAGCCATGAAATGGATTCTTCAACGTACCAATCTTCATGACGTATTTCACAAGATGTCTGTATTTTATGATCCCGATCAGATCTGTTATTCTGTTTCCCCAACCCATGTCCTCATTGCCCCTGCCCGTTAAAATGAATATTAGGTCCCTCAAATACAGATGTCCCTTTTTTAGCTCCAGCTTAAAACATGACATTCTTCTGCAGGCCATATATACCTACATGGCTATTCTCAGTACAATTTATAGTGAGACGACATGCTTCTCTTTAATGTTAAGAAAGGATACTCTGTTTCAGTGATTTTGCGTGGTATTCCCTTTTACCTATAAGGGACGCCTCCGTGGTCTAGTGTCCGTTGAAAGACGTACCACTTGTTACCTTGCCTGGCGCTCGGCATAAAGAGGCTAAAACAAGGACTGGTCGGCTGGGAGTAACATCGGCATTAGGTCGGACCAGTACAAGCAGCCACACGCACGCACACGTATATACCAATGTCTATGCAAGTCGCTAAATAAGTGCAATAATCTTGAACGCGACGTTTAACCCCTTTTCAGCTCACCTCACCTCAGCTAACTTTTAAGAGCGTTGCAGCAGTGTTACAGTTAGTTGCCTACGATTCAAGTCAAGGCTACAAGGTTCAATCTTGGTGTTGCCTGTCCTGCTTTTGATATTGATAACATAAATACCTCACTCACTCACTCACTCACTCATGAATATGGGAATTACTGACTCGATACGGCATCACTCCCCCCCCCCCCCCCCCCCCCCCCTCCCCTACACACACGCACACACACACACACACGCACGCGCGCACACGCACACAAACACACACACACACACACACACACACACACACACACACACACACACACACACAAACACACACACACACGCACACTGTAAGGCACAGTTGCAGAAAATTAGACGAAGTCCAGACACTCTTTACATTCGGTACACGGAAATTAGTTTTTTTGTCATCAATCAGAGCGATCGAATAAACAAGCCAAGCAGGTAACCACTCCAAGCATGTAAACACACCAAGCATGTAAACACACCAAGCATGTAAACACACCAAGCATGTAAAGACGGTGGGCGAGTTAACAAACTAAGCGGGTAAACACGGTGAACATGTAAACACAGTGAACGAATAAAATAAGTCTATTTTGAGAATGCAGATTTAACATGTGTTAATTTCAGAACATTAATGTCTTAATCGGAATGGAAAATGTACACAGGCGTATCTTATTGACGTTGATATTGACAGGGGGTGGCAAGAGGTAACAATGCTTACATGCACATTACATGTGATTATGTATCTAACGTAGAGTTGTGCAAACATATATGGTGTATTCTGCTGTATGCCATACATGTGTTTATACATTCCTTTACCCAAGGGGTAAGACATATCGGGGCACATATTTCTCACATTTGTATAGTGTGCACATGCACTCAAATGCCTCTTAATGGAATGTAAGATGTCAAATTGGACAGCCCTGTCTGCTGCGTGTCAAGATTTGTCTAGTCTACCACGCACTTTGGGTACCACTTTACTGGACTCTGAGATATGACAGTCAATTTAATCTGTTAAATTAGCGTTTTCTCAGTTTCGAAAACAACAACTGTTACATCATTTTATCGTTTATATGTCATGGTGGAGAAAATATGAACTGAAACTAATTGTACGCTATGGTTTGGTTTACAAAGTTGCAAAATGGACGGTACTGAAGCTATTTTTGTTGATTGCTCATCAAATTATATCTTTGGTAATAAATAGAATTATATAAGACTCTCTTAAACTATATATCAAGTTTATGTCCCTTGTGAAATAATTTCAAGTTTAAACAGTAAACCTCGGGCCAGTTGAAAATCATTTCAGTCGGTACATAAAATTGATATTAAATTGATGCTAGTGTAATGTCAGATAAGTACGTCGTCATAGGGGTGTGTGTCAATGGTCATGTTGTTGGTGTTCGGGCTTCCAATGTATGCTATTAAGGTAAAGTAAGGCAATGTCAAATTCATCTTTCCTAGGCAAGGGAGTTAACTGACTGTAAAAGTCCAGTTTCCACCCTTGCCGAACCAGGCTTGAATTTCGAGGCTCGATCGTAGCGCCACCAGTGGCGATTACAAGTTATGTCTCTTCTATGTCTCTCCTACTGACCAATCAGATTTCACCTCTCATATCACTTGCCTTTCAAACAAAATGGCGGCGCCCAGTTGAAACTATCTGATCGATAATCAAGGTCTTTTTTGTATTAAAATGGGTCATACCTCGCAAAGTATATTAAATCACTTGAGCACCTTGATTAAAAACGTGAAAAGATTTGGAAAACATGTGTCCACGCCCAGTTGACAGTACACATGCTCTGCAAATCCTGCAATCGACCAAAATCTTCTCGGCAGTCGCCATGTTGGTTTATGAACTGAGTGTCGATTTCGGTATAAGATTTGATTGGACCATGCATACACTCGTTAGTCCAGCCAAAATATAACTCACTATTTCCAGCCAAATTCGGCAAGGGTGGAAACTGGACCTTTAAAGTCCCTTTCCTCGAGAAGATGTGTCACATTTGACGAACATTACTGGCGTGATTGTCGATACATTAATATCGTCACTGGACATTGTCCAATGATAACATAATTTTTTAATGTTGTTTTCAAAACCTTGCCTCGTTGCTGCATGCGGGATATTGAAGAAAGAATGGTTTTCCCGGAGTGAAGCCAGCGATCAATAGTTATGTCACGCGGTCATCTGTGATAAGTTATTTTTAATACATGAACAATACAACAGCGCGTCTCTGATTTAGTCCCATTAAGTTCAGTCAATGTTATTTTGACGAGAAATTGCTTGTAATTCCAAGAACTATATTTTGATTTCCTGCCTTTCTCGCGGCAGTCGTTTGGACTAGATGCGTCCTGTTTTCAGTTGCTATTAAGATCTTAAACCTCGTTTAAGATACGTGTGAAATTATAGATTATGTTGTATTCCCTGTAAACACAACGGCGTGACTCTTTGTTATTGCGTCAAATTATCAAGGGTTTCAATATTGAAATATCTTGTTATAGTACAATGTAACCCTATAAATATACCAAAAAAAGAGGCCACGAACCAAATGGAGTGAACTCACTTGGGCTGATGAGTGACACTTCAAATATGTATATGAAAGGGGTACAAGCACCGTACATTTTTATAAGCTGTTTATTTGTTAATGTATTTACTGCTGCTGGCAAACATTTCCTTTACCATATATACTCAGAGTCTTTTTAAATTGAAAAGGATCCCCTGTGAGAGGGAAAATACACTGATTGAAAATCTAGACTTGCTTCACGGGGTCTATAGCACCACAGTAAGAGCTGGTCGGAAGGTAAAATAGAATGGTTCATGGACTGTAAAACAAACGATTCGTTGGTTTGTTGTTTAACGCCGCACTCAGCAATATTGAAGCTATATGACGGCGGTCTGTAAATAATCGAGTCTTGACCAGACAATCCAGTGATTAATATCATGAGCATCGATCCACGCAATTGGGATCGATGACATGCATCAACCACGTCAGCGAGCCTGACCACCTGATGCCGTTAGTCGCCTTTTACGACAAGCAGAGTCACCTTTTACGGCAAGCATGGGTTGCTGAAAACCTATTCTACCCCGGAATCTTGACGGGTCGTAAGACAAACGAATGACCACTGTACAATTA
The DNA here is from genome assembly GCF_023055435.1 of Haliotis rufescens. Classification (NCBI taxonomy): domain Eukaryota; kingdom Metazoa; phylum Mollusca; class Gastropoda; order Lepetellida; family Haliotidae; genus Haliotis; species Haliotis rufescens. The sequence continues at coordinate 1,013,346 of NW_025964024.1, forward strand.
AAGGTAGCGTGTATATTAAACGTTTATCTTGACTTTATATGTTGACTGATGATCCTCCGAGTAGATATGGAACGCTGATGTTAATGTTGGTGCATGACTTTTGGTGATGACTTTCTGGTAAAAATAAGAGAATGAGTGGTGATATGTTCAAACAGGCCCGTGAAGATCCGGGGGAGAACAGGTCTTCAGCAACCCATGCTTGCCGTAAAAGGCGTCTATGCTTGTCGTAAAAGGCGACTGACGGGATCGGGTGGTCAGGCTCGCTGACTTGGTTGATGCATGTCATCGATCCCAATTGCGCGGATCGATGCACATGATATCAATCACTGGATTGTCTGGTCAAGACTCGATTATTTACAGACCGCCGTCGTATAGGTGGAATATTGCTGAGTGCGGCGTTAAACAATAAACAAACAAACAAACAAACAATACACATTCACGACAACATAGTCGGAACATGGATTTGGTTAACTGAGGAAACTGGGGCTGCTCGTGTAAAGACAACGGTAACCTCACTAGATTGTCAGGAGCAAATATGAAAAATAAAGTCTTCAGTCACGTCGGTGTCGTGTTATATAATCATGTATAACCGACCTGACAATTATTTACAGATGACCACAATAGATTACCAAATCGAATCAGGATTACCTATAATCGGATTATCACAAAGGATTACAGTAGTTCAGGAACAGGTTATGGCAGGTAATTTGGACATTTATGACGAAACATTGAAATCGAAAAATATAAGATCTGTAAATAATCGCGTCTGGGCCAGACAATCCAGTGATTGACGTTATGAGCATCGCGCAACGCAGCGGAGATACCAAGACATGCAGCAACCAAGTCAGCGACCTTGACCATCCGATCCCGTTAGTCACCTTTCACGAAAAACATGGTGTCTGAAGACGAATTCTAACCCATATCTTCACGGGGAGAAAATGCTTTGGTGCTGGCTCTAATCGTAAGGTGTACATTTTTTTGTAGTAACCTGATTCATCAGCTGTCAAGGAAGCCTCGGGCTCCTATCTAGCCCCGGACGGTCATGTTACCCTCAACAAATCATTCACTAATTCCGTTACTGAGGAACATGAAGTTGGGGGCATGTTGGACCAAGATCGATGAACATTTACATTGTACACGACGAGCAAACTAAACCTCATCACTGACACTGTCCCATTCATTGAATCATAGACCCTTGAAGATGCGGGGTAGACTAAGGTCTTCAGCAACCCATGCTTGCCGTAAAAGGCGACTATGCTTGTCGTAAGAGACGACTAACGGGATCGGGTAGTCAGGCTCCTGACTTGGTTAATGCATGTCATCGTATCCCAATTGCGTGGATCGATGCTCATCACATCAATCACTGGATTGTCTAGTCCAGAATCGATTATTTACAGACCGCCTTCATATAGCTGGAATATTGCTGAGTGTGGCGTTAAACAACAAACAAACAAATCATTGTATAATATCAAGATATACTGATGTGAAGGGATAGTTAAAAACTCGTTTATATAAACTAATGTGCATAGGTATGTGGACATATGCACTCTGTGTAAATAAGCTATAGTATAGAGACGCTTCCTATATGTACTTTGATCTTGGACTGTCGAGGTGGTGAGGTGAAAGGGGGTTTAACGTCGCGTCAAAGATTATTGTACTTATATCGCGACATGCATGCACGTGTGTGTGTGTGGGTGCTTGTACAAGTCCGGAATGATGCCGAATTATAGTGCCAGCACACTGAGATACCATGCCGCAGTTTAACATGAAAACTCCACTCAGACACAGTATACTGACTCAGACACAGTTTTAGCCCCTTAATGCCGAGCGCCAGACACGGTTACAACAAGTACCATCTTTTGACGTCTTTTGGTGTGACGCGGTCGGGGATCGAACCCCGAACCTTCCGCTCTCCGGGCGGACGCTCTACCACTAGACCATGGAGGTGGTCTTGGGACAGTTGAACAGGCAAGAAGCATGTAGATAAAGTCAAAGATATTTATATAGGTTACTGAACGTGTCCCCGTTAGCTATCAGTTATATTACAACGAGTGTATCTTAAAAAGTATCTGAACGAGCGAAAGCGGGAAAATATATTTGTTTTAAAGACGACAATATTGACGAAATGGTGGTGTTCATGTCAATGCATGTAACTGCCACATGACTGCGAATATTGGAAGTATTTTGTATCCGTAGATTTTTCAAGCTAACTGAAATGCGTGAAATATTTCAATTGAATGAATGCAAACCCGTGACACTACTAATACCTACAGAGATTTGAGTGGCCAAAGGGTTGTATCCCTTGGTCGAACCAGGATCTGCTGTGTGTGTTCATATCGCAATTAGGGTCCTTGATCTGTCCGTAAATATTCCCCTGTTTTTGCGTTTCATTTAAGGCAAACATGACGTAACCCTAAGCCAGGTACACATGTATCATTACTCTTATAACCACATGTAAAATGTCTTAACTGATAACAAAAGCCTTTAACCAAACTAATGACTAAATGTAAAGCTTGGCGCAACTGGAACACTCTTGATTTTTCACATTCCGCGCTCGCGTCCCCTACTGCGGTAACGAGGTAAGTCAGTACACAAATAATTAGGACCTCGCATCCTTACGTTTTAAGCACGCCATTCTTATGTTACAGGATAAACTGGCCTTTTGAGCCAAGAAGACCGTTCAACCTTGACACTTGTGATAAAATGGCTGTACAAAGAACCAGTGAGGGCGGAATCGCTTTGCACCTAAAGTGTGCACAGGACGTGGTTTGTTTGTCCCACTCCCGGGGTGCAATGATAGATTTTTATGAAACCGTTTGAAGACATGTAATCCATGTTGACGAAACTGCTTGATCAATGGTTTGCCAAAGAGGCATGTTGCTGTGTGCTCCATATTCACAGGTAAATCCGACAAACCTAGAAACATAATCGAGTAGAACCGGGATTCGAACATTTTCATTTTCCACGACGCGCAAACTAAACCTCATCACTGACTCTGTCTGATTCATTGTATAATAGACCCGTGAAGATCCAGAGTAGGTCTCCAGCAAACCATGCTTGTCGTAAAAGGCGACTAACGGGATCGGGAGGTTAGGCTCGCTGATTTGGTTGATGCTTGTCATCGTATTCAAATTACGTGGATTGATGCTCAGGATATCAATCACTGTATTGCCTGGTCTATTTATTTACAGACCGCCGTCATAAAGCTGGATTATGGCTGAGAGTGGCGTTAACCAACCAACCAACAAACACACAAACCCCATCGCCATTGAACCAATATATTTGTTCACTAATTCACCCAGCCAGATTACGTTTTGCAAACTATTGCAGGAATGAGTCATGGTAAAATAGACAAAATCAAATTTAAAAACAGTTCTTTCAATTTTGAATTACAAAGAAAATTTAATACAAACTCGATACGGTTTCAATTGCCCCTCAGTTGGTTTATGTTGCCGTCGTACAGTAACCGATATTTTGCTGATGCGTGGTTGAATACTCACTCACTCACTCACTCACTCACTTACTCTCTCACTCACTCACTCACTCACTACCCACCCACCCACTTGGATATGGAAACATCTACCTGTACAATTCAACAATAATCGAAGATATTCCTATTTCCAGGGAGCGAAAGGTAATTGATCATATTTGTTCTCTTTTCAGTTGAAAATGTTGTTTTATCCATTCTGAAATATGAAAGGTAACGGTTTCATTAATCCCACTTTGTAGGTTTCCTTTGTGTGATAGAAAGTATTGACTTGTTGTTTTACCTTGATGGTGTCAAAGCCCAAGGGATTTGATCTGCAAATGAGAGGCCAGATGTAGCGTGTTAAAAATGCTTCACATCTTTATTGCGCCATCACTTTGCAATTAACATCAGCGCACGTGTTGCACGCAGAGCACGTGGAGGAATCCTAACCATTTATCGCTATCCCAAGGCCAGACTCACAGTTGCGTCAGAGCGGATGGACGAGGGACGGCGAACATGTGTAGGTGAGACAAACTTGAAACAAACGCCAAAAGGTTCAATTATCAATCACATCATAAGGCTTGTTGCTCATTTCGAAAAAATAATATCTACAAACAATTTCACAAGTGTCGCAAACGTTAGACTACAATACTAAAGCCGTATTTAACTTTTTTGACAGGGGGGCAAAATAAGATTATTCATTCCTTATTCAAGTTAACTTTCACAAGGGAAAATGTTTTCCAGTGGGGCAACTGCTGGCTACGGCACTGCAATACGCTATATTCATGCGACAATTCATTACACAAGACATGCGACATTAAATGTCGGCTGTCTCGCTTTATAACAAATCGCATACCCCACAGCACTGATCGATGGTTAACGTGGTTGTCCAATGTACATGCATATGCTGGCTCCTGCGATAGAGATGCAAAATTGCTGACGACGGCGAATCTATGACCGATATTGTTCAGGGTCATAACCATTCCAGTCGAACCCCGTTATCTCGAATGTACCGATATATCGAAACTATTCTCCGGTCACCACCGCCTCAGCAAATTAATACGTATACATTTGCCCGCTTATCTCGAATTCGTTATAAAACTACATGGCGCATCTCGAACGTTGGACTCAGACTTGGTTCCCAGCTTTGACTTTGCAATATAATTTTGTACCTTTATCTCGAGGTTGGCCTCGAGAGAATGAGAATATGCCACAAGACCAGTTTTGTGAAGCGCAAATAAGACGTACACAGCGGTTTGTAATTCGCCTAAAGGGGGCACGGCTAAGGCGCCGCGTGTCGTTGTGCAGAGTTGCGTCCCTTGGGCACGGCAGAAACCTATGATTGTGGGTTCGAGTCCCAGTTCGCCCCGATTATGTTTCTAGGTTTGTCAGCACCATACCCGTGCTCGTGGGTACACCGAAGTGGTAAACATCTGAGACCTGCACCACTTCGGGCTGTCCTCCCACACGCCGTGATATAACTGGAATAATGTTAAAAACGGCATTAAACCATACTCACTCACTCACTCTCACAAATTCGTCTAGATACTGGTATGTCTGGTTCCATTTCTCACACAATCATTTAACGCCACTGCAACAGTACAGTGCTATTTGAACGTTTCAACCGATTATGTAATTTTAATCCAATTGTAGTGGTAATCTTTATTGACAAGTCGCTTTATATGTCTGAGAAAATGCAGATTCGACGTTAAATTTGAACTCACTCCATGTTATAAATTAAATTCGTCTTACAGTTGATCATTCATATTTCCAATTCTCAGGATAATATGATGTTTAATGCATCACTTTGATTCAGTTACCCCTGCCTTGTCATAGGTTGTGGGGGGCACGGGTGGCCCTGTCGTCTAAGGCGCCGCGATTCGCTGTGCAGAGTTGCGTCCCTTGGGCACGCCAGAAACCTATGATTGTGGGTTCTAATCCCTGTTCGCCCCGATTATGTTTCTAGGTTTGTCAGCACCATACCCGTGCTCGTGGGTTTCACCGAAGTGGTAAACGTCTGAGACCTGCATCACTTCGGGCTTTCCCCCAACATCAAGCTGACACGACGTGATATAACTGGAATACTGTTAAAAGCGGTGTTAAACCCAACTCACTCACTCACTCATAGGTTGTGGTAAACAGGTTGTGGTATTGTGAAGAGACAAGAGAACAACGGATGTGTATGTTTTGTGGCAAACAATGTGTTAAAAATGTATTTCATTTACTTCTTCCATATGAATACTGTATTGTGAAATCAGAAAAATATATTGAAAGGTACAATGACGTACCGGCAATACATCAATTTGATATGTTAATAACTGCAAATATTAATGTTGTACAGACCTTGTCGATCGCGATGTACATTTTATTTTTCAAGGTCTTATACCCCGTTCACGTGCGTCTCTATACATGTGCGTCTCTATACATGTGCGTATATATGTCCATACGTGTGTAGAAATACATACGTGAGTATACTTGTCATGTGAACGCGTTTACTCATGGTATATATTTACACCAAGAGCAAATTTGCATTATGTCCGGAGCAGGTGCAAATGTAAATGTACATTTGCGCTGTGTGTATATGTTGCAATGAGAACGTTTATGTCAACGTAAGAGGATGATCTAATTAATATCTGATCTTTTGCCAACACCAAACAAATTGTCAACAGTTGTCAACTTTTATGCGTATATACAGAGTTGAACGGACGGTGTTTTCTTTTGCTTTCGAGGTGTCAAAACTTTGTGTACAAATTAAATCAAACACATGTTGCTTCACGCGGAAATTTTCGGTGAAGTAACTCTCTTCTCATTCAACTTTGATTGGAAAATAACCTGTTTTGTGTTGAAAGTCGTGAACAGACTGACGAATATGTGTGCCTTACACAATTTACATACTTTATTTACACACCTTAGATGCTTTTCATGTGAACGCATAGTAAATTTACATATACACACGTATGTATATTTACACGTGTATAAATACTTACGTTATTACCCCGTTCCCATGCACCTCTCTGCATTTATGTGTATATTAGCACACGTGTGTTGATATACATACGTGAGTATCCTTGCCAGTCATGTGAACACGTTTACTCACGTATGTATATTTACACCAAGAGCAAATGTGTTCTTATCTGGAGCAGGTGCAAATGTAAATGTACACAAGAGCATATTTGCGCTGGATGTATATGATGTCATGGGAAGGTTTATGCCACCGCCGGAGGAGGATCAAAGCAATATATCTGTTGATTTGCCAACACCAAACAAATCGGCCACACTTGTGTATTCTGAAGTTGACGCTGTTCAGTACACAGCAATGCCGACCTTTAAGCGGACATTCAGAGGTGGGTGGACAGTGTTTCCTTTGGGTTTCAAGGAGTGCAAAAATTATGTAGAGATTAAATCAAACACATTTCGCTTCATGTGAAGATTTCTGTGACGTAACTCTTTTCTCATTTTACTTTTTTGGAAAACAACCTTTTCGTGTTGAACTTCGTGAAAAGACTGATGAATGTGTGCCTTACACATTTACATACTTCATTTACACACATTAATTAATTTTCATGTGAACGCATAGTAAATTTACATATACACATGTGTGTATAGTTACACAGTGCAAGATTCCGGGGTAGAATAGGTCTTCAGCAACCCATGCTTGCCGTAAAAGGCGACTATGCTTGTCGTAAAAGGCGACTATCGGGATCGGGTGGTCAGGCTCGCTGACTTGGTTGATGCATGTCATCGATCCCAATTGCGTGGATCGATGCTCATGATATTAATCACTGGATTGTCTGGTCCAGACTCGATTATTTGCAGACCGCCGTCATATAGCTGGAATATTGCTGAGTGCGGCGTTAAACAACAAACCAACACAGTGCAAAATTACTTATGTCAGTAAATGTTGTGCATGTGGACGGGGTATTACCTGTGAGTATCACTTATTGAAATCATGGACCGATGGCCTGCAGTACCTTATGAACAACAGACTTGAGCTCGGAATATTTATTTGAAACGTGAAGATCCGGGGTAGGATAGGTCTCCAGCAACCCATTCTTGTCGTAAGGGCGACTAGCGGGATCGGGTGGTCAGGCTAGCGGACTTAGTTGATGCATGTCATCGATCCCAATTGCGTGCTCATGATGTCAATCACTGGATTGTCTGGTTCAGACTCGAATATTTGCAGACCGCCGTCATATAGCTGGAATATTGCTGTGTGCGGCGTAAAACAACAAACCAACCAACCGACATAATTGAGTAAAGCAAATCTTTCCAAATCTGTCTAATATATCCACAGATTGGGTTAGTCCCATTTACATATGGGTGTGGACCTCATCAAGCCTACTTCATTATCTGACTGGGGGCACGGGTGGCCCTGTCGTCTAAGGCGCCGCGAACCGCTGTGCAGAGTTGCGTCCCTCGGGCACGCCAGAAACCTATGGTTGTGGGTTCGAATCCCGGTTCGCCCCAATTATGTTTCTAGGTTTGTCTGCACCATACCCGTGCTCGTGGGTTTCACCGAAGTGGTAAACGTCTAAGATCTGCATCACCTCGGGCTTTCCTCCCACATTAAGCTGACCTGCCGTGATATAACTGGAATACTGTTAAAAGAGGCGTTAAACTCAACTCACTCACTCACTCATTATCTGACTAATGGGACATCTGACTATTAAGAGTAAACCCCTCGAACGAATTGTAACAATAAGTTTATCAAAAATAGAATAGCGTGATATTTATTGAAGGTTTTGTCGTTTTCTTATATGATATAATTATATATACTCTCTTATGACCATTAGAGAAATCTGGTCACGATATGGCTGAAATACTCGCAATATGACTTTAAAATGTAAACAAATTTTTGTCACCCGCCTTTGTATCGTGGACAAGTTCCTATATTTTACTGAAGTGACTACTTTATTTATAATTACTTCTGTGTTTGAAGACTACACTGGAAACGACTTACAAATAATTGTCCCCCTGAGTTACAACTATGTGATACATGTGCTGTGAATCTGCAAACACAGCGGTGTAATTTCTTAAACTGTGTGAATGAGTTTTTGCTGAAATGTTATCAAACTTCAACAGCGCTTTTTAGTCACATTCACTGAACACCGGAATTGTCTGAGAACATTGAGGTGGCAGGCATGGGATGAGGAACATAGTCAAGCATAGCCTGAGTGTGTTACAAAATGGGGAATGACAGACAGAACAATAGTCTTGGGTATGATAACTGAGATAAGCGTACTGTGTTTTCAATTTAGAACTACATTGCCTGTAGACATAACCGTCCAAATATAATTTGGAACAGAACGCTCCGCTGAAAAATGACAAAATTACATGTAAACACGAACTCCGTGGGGTTAGCTAAGATCTTGACAGAAGCCGTTGGTTTGTTTTTAGTTCACCGTTTGTTTGTTTTTTAACGCCGCACTAAGCATTATCCCAGCTATATGACGGCGGTCTGTAAATTATCGAGTCTGTACCAGACTGTCCAGTGATTGATATCATGAGCATCAATTCACGCAACTGGGATCGATGACATGCATTAACCAAGTCAGCTAGCCTGACCACCCGATCCCGTTAGTCGCCTCTTATGACAAGCATAGTCGCCTTTTACGGCAAGCATGGGTTGCTGAAGACCTATTCTAACCCGGATCTTCACGGGTCTGTTTGAAGTTCATACACTCCGATAATTGTCTTTGAACAAATAGTGGCGCTTTATGTGCTTGCACATAAACAGTTTTCTGTCGATATGCTTTGTGACGTCATAATTGGCAAAAGAAAAACCCCTAATTGCAAGCTCTCTGACGTCTCCAAAACTTCTTACACGCTCTGTCGATTTCATACTAAAAAAAGGAATTGCCAAATATTCTTTTAATATTGTAGTAACCGCAGATCTGCACTTTATACCCTAAAATTCTACATATAATTATTTACAATTGCCTACCGACAGTGGCTGAGAAAGTACTTTTCTTTTGACTCGGCGGTAATTCGATTGTCAAATCGGCGCTTCCAGTCATAGGTGGCTGTGATTTGATACCTCCAAATGACAAATCCGAATCGAGTTGTTTCCAAATTCAGTGTAGAATAGAGGTAAACATTACGTATGTTCAGATTCGCGGCTCTGGAGTGTTTGATTCTTGGGCATGTCATTGCGCCGTAAGCCAGCCGGAGGTTACAAATGTTAGATTTCCGCACATCAAATACTGAATATAAACCCGCAAATCTGAAAATACATTAATTATGTTTATCGACATTTTAAAATACAAATATTTTCCATAGCACACATCTACTAAATGTATTTCTGGAAAGATATGGGGGCGGTCGGGTAGCCTAGTGGTTTAAGCGTTTGCTCGTCACGCCGAAGACCCGGGTTCGATTCCCGACATGGGTACAATGTGTGAAGCCCATTTCTGGTGTCCCCCCGCCGTGATATTGCTGGAATATTGCTAAAAGCGGAGTAAAACCATACTCACTCATTCACTGGAAAGATATGTTGTCACGATACAGTTGACGTCAGTTGCTTCTAAGCTTCTAAGCAACTGAACCCGCCTAAGGCCGTATTTATAAAAATCGTAGAATGTTTTTGAATACGGCCCCTGGTTAGAAGATTGTGGATAGAAAACTGCGAAACCGAATTTCTGATGAAAATTGATTAAACTTAACGTATTAATGTAAGAAATTGTTCAATGAACGTGTTTGTTTTTCTTCAATCAGTATGCCTTGTTTCTTTTTGTAAATTTGAGATTAAGAAAAGTGTTAATTTGCAGTGGAATTGAAGGTTTCCGGGATCCCATCCTATTTGCAACCCATGCGCACATACTACTGTCTATTTTACATTGTTTCACAGACTTGGTCCAAAATTCCACCCCCCCCCCCCCTTTCTAAATTTGGAGATCCGACCTTGACTTTACAAGGGGCACGGGTGGCCCAGTCGTCTAAGACGCCTCAAGTCGCTTCCCCATGTTGCTTCCCATTGGGCACGCCAGAAACCTATGATCGTGGGTTCGAATCCCGCCCACAGGAAGGGAGAAATTCTGTTCAATGCGGTGTTTAATCCATCTCAATCACTTTTCAAGATTTGTACCATGTTCTCACTTGTATTTGCAGGTGTGCAGTCGTCATCGTTTTAACCGTCTTTGTGGTAAATATGCCAACTTTTCGATTATTCTAATATGTTTAATAAAATTGCCATGACGGTACGCATTTCGACACATCTCAAGAGAAAGATTCCTCACTTCATAATTTTCAAGAGGCGACTAGGTGGTCAAAATTGCCACTCTTATTGTAGGTTTTCAATACTTTCGCTGGGGAACCACCAGGAAAACCACAAACTGTGGGTTGTTTTTTATAATGAAAAAAATGATCGTTGCATCTTCTGTACAGATCGATGTCAACGATGATCAGCATAACGCCGCGATGAGACCTTATTTAGCCATTCATTAATTTTCGTCAGACACAGAATCTTAAATCAATGTGATTCCTTTAATGTTGTTTGCAATTAATAGCATTGTACATATTGTCATGAAATATTTTCCGGATAGGTTCATGGCAATGTACGGGGCGGTCGGGTAGCCTACTGGTTAAAGCGTTCGCTCGTCACGCCGAAGACCCGGGTTCGATTCCCAACATCGGTACAATGTGTGAAGCCCATTTCTGGTGTCCCCCGCCGTGATATTGCTGGAATATTGCATAAAAACGGCGTAAAACCACACTCACTCACTCACTCACTCATGGCAATGTACCATAGTTTATGTGTTCGATTCATATTTGAAGAATATATTCAAACCTTGACACCTGACTTGAAACAATATCTTTTTCAACAATTTTGTGACTTTGGATATCTGCTTTTCAGACCATGCCCAAAGCTGCAATACCGAGAGGATACATAGTGCAGGGTACGTTTTTAAATGTTTCCCCCACAAAAGCACACACTGAAACGCATTCGATTTTAATACTTGGCAAATGGCCACTAAAGTGAAAAACGCATCTTTTATGATTTGGGGTTGAAGTTGAGTTTGCGTGTTGATTTTGTGTCAATATGTTTTTTGTTTTAGATATGAATACAAAAAATATTGAATAAAAGACAATGTAATAATATTTTGATGCGGTGCAGGACGTTAAACAATATGAGATTTTCTCTTTTTAATAAGGGACCAACCGCGGCATCATATCACTTGCAACCCTGATATTGTTTATGACATAATGTATTCTGTAACGCAAGAAACCTGTGATTGTGGGTTCGAATCCCGGTTCCACTCGATTATGTTTCTAGGTTTGTCGGACCGCCTCCGTGGTCTAGTGGCAGAGCCTCCGACCGGAGAGCGGAAGGTTGGGGGTTCGCTCCCAAGCCGCGTCATACCACATGACGATGGGAGATAGTACTTGTTGTTACCCTGCCTGGCGTTCGCCATTAAGGGACTGGTCGGCTCGGAATCTGTATATTGTGCCTGAATGCTTTTTTCGTGTAAAACTGCGTCATAGTATATCAGTGGGCCACCAGTCCGGACAAGTACAAGCAAACAAGCACACAAGCGCACACACGCAAACACGCACACACCACACCACATCACACCACACGCTGCTTTACAAGAGCAATAATCTTGGACCAGACACTGAATCCCAATTCACCTCATATCTAGGTTTGTGAACACCATACCCGTGCTCGTGGGTGTCACCAAAGTGGTAAACGTCTTAGAACTGCATCACTTCGGGGGTTCTTCCCAAAGTATGCTGACCCACCTTGATATAACTGGAACACTGTTCAAAGCGGTGTTAAACCCAACGCACTCACTCACTCACTCACTCACTCACTCTAGCCCTGGTTTATAATGTATTGTTGAATCATAGGTTATTCCTTTAATTGTTCTAAACTAGTTTTACTTCTAAACTGTGATATGCTAGTTGTTATACTGTCCGTCGATGACAGGTGTTTTATTTTAATGTCAGTATTATAAATGTTCTCGTCACGATATGGCTGAAATATTGCCGATGTGACGTAAAGCTTTAACTCACTCACTCACTCACTCACTCACTCACTCACTCACTCACTCATACTATGTTACTATTAAAGTAATTGTAAACTGTTTTAAGGGGCCTCATTTTGGATGTTTTATTTGGGCAAGTGCTTGTACAATCTGCAGTGACCCCCTCGTGTGGCAGCGATGGCATCTCGGACGCGCTAGTGACGGTTATAACTGATCTTCAAGCTGAAGCCTGGGGCAAGTGTTCGGGGGCTACGTCGGTACCGTTCACCAGTTCCGATGGAGTCCACTTCACCCTACCAGTCTCCTACCCACAAGGGTCGTCCCTCTGCAAGTTCAATGTAAGTGTTTCATATATATATTTCAATTTAAATATTTTATATTTATCCATTTGTATTTACAGGGGTCACCGGTGGCCCAATCGTGTATGGCGCCGCAATTCACCGTGCAGTGTTGCGTCCCTTGGGCACCCTAGAAACCTATGATCGTGAGTTCGAATCCTCGTTCGCCCCGATTATGTTCCCAAGTTTGTCAGCACTATACCCGTGCTCGTGTGGCATCAAAGTGGTAAACGTCTAAGACCCGCATCATTTCGGGCTTTCCCCATACAGTATGCTGACACGCTGTGATATAACTTGAATACTGTTCAAAGCGGCGTTAAAACCCAACTCACTCTGTCACTCACTCACTCTTATTTACATGTCGATAATAAGTGTTGGTTTATCGGTACCATTTTGTGATCTTTGCCTCATCAAAGTAGTGAACGTCGAAGACATACGTCACCACGTGCTTTCGGACTTTACTCCCACAAGAGGCTGGCTGGCTGGCTGGCTGGCTGGCTGACTGACTGACTGACTGACTGACTGACTCATCCATGTATGTAACTGTATATCCAAGCTAATCCACTCTGGCGACAGACCGCCGCCGTGGTCCAGTGGATAGAGCGTATGCCTGGAGGGCAGAAGGTCTGTGGTTCGATCCAGGTCGCGTCATATCAAAAACACGTTAAAATATGGTACTCGATGTGTGGTGCTCGGCATTAAGGGGATAAAACTGGAGACGGTTTACTGTGTCTGAGTTGGGTACCAATGTTTAACTGCGACATGGAATCTCGATGCACGAACGTCGCTATATATGTGTTATACTCATCTTCCCGAGGCAAGTGAGTTAACTGACTATACAAGTCCAGTATCCACACTTGCCGAACTAGGTTGGTATTGTGGAGTTACATTTTGGCTGCACTAACGAGTCTATGCATAGTCCAATCAAAATCGCGCACCGAAATCGAAATCCGGTTCGTAAAATGTCGTGGAAATTTCTGTCGATTGCAGGATTTGCAAAGCATGTCCATCGTTGTCAACAGATATTTTCCTGGTCTTTTCAAGGTTTTTATTCAAGCTGTTCACGTGATTTGATGCACTTCGCTATGTAAGACCCGTTTTATCACAATATAGATCTTGATTATCGATCAGATCGTTTTGACTGGGCGCCGCCATTTATGTAACCAAATACAAGTGATACGAGAGGTGGAATGTGATTGGTCCATATGAGAGGCTTAGAAGGGACATAACTCGTAATAACCACGGGTGGCGCTACGGTCGAACCCAGGAATTCCAGCCGGCAAGTGTGAAACTGGACTTTTAAAGTAAGTTTACTCCCTTGCCTCGGGAAGATGGGTTATACTCCGGTCCATGTCACATCACGTTTTATGGTTTCCATGTTGACGGGTATCAATTGTAATGAGACTAGTTGGTACACATGAAATTTGTTTCTTTATATATTAGTAATTTTCTCATGTACTGGCCTTGGCATGGTATCGTACCAACAATTACTGGTTTCGAACTGTTTGTCAAAGAGACCTGAGTATACATGCATAAAGTAAACAGAAATAAACAAAACCTCTGATCTATCTGCTCCCTATCTGGGCGTTGCTCATGCTGTAAACATCTTTAAAATTTAGTTTAATAATAAAATCCGGAGGAGCTTTTACAATGTAATGGTGCCAATAGGAGAGCGATTGGGACAACGTTTGTTTTCTGAAATGACTTAAACAGCTATAAATTTTGCTTGCATTCTTTATTGGAAGTATTTTGTTTTCATAGTTTTGGCAGTTAAACAGACCATTACGAATTTGAATCGTAAACAAACGCAAGCCTTTTAGCCACTGGCAGTTTGACGATTGTTCCTGTAAATAATGGCAATTTTGTAAAAGTTTTAAAGTTCTTTTTGGGAATAAATGTGTCTGGCAAGATTTGTAACACTTGTAAATGGGTTTAATCTCATCTGCAAAATGTGTGTAATTTTATTCTTGTTAAGGGTGCCATTTTTCATGATTACGTATCTTGTGAGTGAGGGTCTTCATTAATACAACATTCGCCAATAATTTGTGGTATTGTGGATAGAGTATCAGCTCGGAAAGACTAAGATCGGTGTTTCGATCCCGACCGCGTCATAAAAAAACCGTAATAGATGGTACTTGTTGTTACCTTGCCTGGGACAGGCAGACACACACACACACACACACACACACACACACACACACACACATATACACATACACACACACACACACACACACACACCTCGCTATGTAAGTGCAATAATCTTGAACACGAAGTTAAACCCCATTTCACTTCACCGTACAAATAATATAGCTATGTTTGAATGTCAAATTTCTGAATGTCCTAAGGGGCGGTCGGGTAGCCTAGTGGTTAAAGCGTTCGCTGTCACGCCGAAGACCCGGGTTCGATTCCCGACATGGGTACAATGTGTGAAGCCCATTTCTGGTGTCCCCCGCCGTGATATTGCTGGAATATTGCTAAAAAGCGGCGTAAAACCATACTCACTCACTCACTCACTGAATGTCCGAAACGTTAACCGCTGTAAAATATTCCAGTCAACCGGCTGTTGAAGTGTGAGTGAGTTGTGCTAAAAGCTGCTTTGAACAGTACTTCAGTTACATCGCGGCTTGTCCGGTGATGGAGGGGGGAGCCTGAATTGATGCAGTTCATAGATTTTAACCACCTTGTTGAATGATGCTGACAACCGGGGACAGTTTTGTATTTGCTCCCTCTGTATAGACCTGTGAACCATTGTTTATAAAACAACGAACATATCGCAAAAAAAGCATCTTTGATCGATAACAACAGACATGCCTTTAGCACACTTCGAAAGACTTTTTAGCATTCCATGTCATCGGAGAAAACATTACCGATATCTTTTCGTTGAATAGATTTCACAAGAAACACATTTTGCTTTCCAAAGGAACATCTCTCACCTCCCGTGGGATGGTCCTTTCAAGTCTTTGCTAAAAAACAATTCGTTTTTCTCCAGCAATCTGTCCACACCGGGGGATGCATGTCACTTTGATTTATGGTGGCCAAACATACACCGTATGGGGCTAAAAGAACATGTTCTTTGGCAGAAATGTTCACTTGAAGAGCTATTGTTTGATTTCCTTTGCCATGAAGAGAAGCATAAGGCGCTATAAGAGACGTCTTCCAGTTTTTATCGCTCTGGAGGTACGTCGTAACATTAACGCGCTAAATGCTACCATACCGTTACAGCGGAAACAGCGCGCACCTGCCAGTCGTACAACGGCTAATACCTTCTTCAATCATGGACGTGATGGCGTTCATGATACTTCTGTCTTACATTATATATAACAGAGGAACGATAAATTTTGACAACAAATTGATTTACTATTTTGGCGAAGCATTCACCAAAACACCGGGCGCAAGTCTATCGTAATATTTTTTCAGCGCACTGAACGTAAGAAATTAGAA
Source organism: Haliotis rufescens (assembly GCF_023055435.1). NCBI lineage: Eukaryota > Metazoa > Mollusca > Gastropoda > Lepetellida > Haliotidae > Haliotis > Haliotis rufescens. The sequence continues at coordinate 1,029,581 of NW_025964024.1, forward strand.
CAACAATGAATAATTTAATTCATAATATAAATTTTATTTTAAAAATAACACCAACCTCTGACTAAGTTCAACTAAGTTGTCTTTTATAAGCTGTTGAAAAGAGCTTATAGTTACAGACAGAAACATGAGTGTTTTTACGCAGTTTGAGAAAATATCAGAAACGCAATTTTAAAAAGAGGTCGCAGAGCGTCCAGATAAGTTTTGCATCAGTCGAAATTGATTTTGTGCGCCAACGTTTTCAACAGCCAAAGTTTCGTGCTACAATGCTGCAAACAACCCCCGACCCTGCTATCTGCTTTTGAACACTCACTCGTAGTGGCAGTAGCAGCGAGGGTGACTATCCTGCCCAGCTTGAGGGGTGTGGCTGAGAGGTCGGTCAAACTGCTCATCACAAGATTAACATAACGGATCAGACCGACTTGATCTATTGCGTGTCGTACTCAGACAGCGTGTATCGTTGCTCACACTAGTAATCACTGGATTGGGATCGGGTGGTCAGGCTCGGTGACTTGGCTGATGCATGTCATCGTATCCCAACCGTGTGGGTCGATGCTCATGATGTCAATCACTGGATTGTCTGGTCCAAGCTCGTTTTTTTTTTTTTTGCAAACAGCCGTCATATAGCTGGAATATATCTGAGTGCGGCGTTAAACAACAAACAAACAAACAAAACACTGGATTGTCGCCGTCACATAGCTGGAATGTTGCAGAGTACGACTTTTAACAAACAAAACCAATCCATTCCCAAACTGATTTGAATATTAATTCCCGATCTCCCAGGAACTTGGCAACTCGACAAAGGGGTACACAATGAAGGTGATCGTTTCTTATGGTGAATCCAGCAACCCTCTCCATCAAGTAGAGGAAGAGTACCGAGTCACGTGTACATTTGGAAGCAGTGGCCAGAGTGGCAGCAAACAACACCGCATTGGTGACAGGTGAGTACCAAATAAGCAGGACTTGATCAACATTATTCTCGTCCTTTATAATGACTTAAGTAAAGATCTGTTAGATGTTGAATTTTCATGGATCCCCGCTCATATTGGATTACTTGGAAATGAGAAAGCTAATAAATTGGCTAAAGCTGCACTAGAATTTGATGAATCCGAACAGGATGAAACAATTTTACCTTCTCCTGCAGAGTAAGGCACCGTCAGTATGGCCCATGCTAAAACAAAATGGCAGCAGAGATGGGCATCATCCTTAAAAGGACGTCATCTCTTTGGCATCGATCCTTTTATCACTAAATTACACATATCTAGAAATATTGGGAGAGAGGAGGTTCTCTTAACCAGACTTCGTGTTAGGCTCGAAGACCACAATGCCCATCTAAATGTTATTAATATTATTTTATTGCATTGCCAAAAGTATGTTAATCAGCGTAAGGCAATGGTGGAGGCACTAACAGTTCTCAATATTGACTTCTCATTGTCTGGTATTTTCTGTTCTAGGAATATTGTTCACCATGATGTTCAGAATGTCATTCTCGCTTATGTTAAAGCGTGTGGCAGTTTTGATACTTTATAAAATATCCAGGTACTTAGCAAACCTTTATTATGGGCAAGGTGTAAATGGGCCTAGTTGCCCGAACACCTATAAAACATTTTACTAATCAATCAATCAACCAAATAATCTGAAGGTAATGCTATCAGCATATTCGTTAATCGGTTTTTTTTCGAGCTGTTCTGTATTTCACTTGTGGGGCATCCCGTTTGACAGGTCTGCAGCAGGATTTATCTGCCAAAACCGTCCGACTTTGGAAGACACTAAGAGGGCCCGAACGGAAAGGTCTTTTGTTTTTTAATGTTTTTTTATGCTGATCTTATTAAAGCGGAAACATGTGTATCGTGTGTCAGAAGAAAATGTTCATGGCGTTCAATGATAGACGCTTCTGATCAACAAAATCAGTGGCGTCAAATCATCTCAGTGATTTGTGTGTCGATAAACTGTCAACTAAATCGATGGCCAACATGGAAAGGGGACTATGCTTGTCGTAAAATGCGAATATGCTTGTCGTAAAATGCGAATATGCTTGTCGTAAAAGGCGACTATGCTTGTCGTAAAAGGCGACTATGCTTGTCGTAACAGTCGACTATGCTTGTCGTAAATGGCGACTAATGGGATCGGGTGGTCAGGCTCGCTGACTTGGTTGATGCATGTCATCGTATCCCAATTGCGTGGATCCACTGGATTGTCTGGTCCAGATTCGATTGTTTTACAGACCGCCGTCATATAGATGGAATATTGCTGAATGCGGCGTTAAACAACAATGGCCAACATGGCTATGTATTTCGTCTGAAACCAATTCTTTATTGTACAAGTTTTCTTATGTCTCTATCAGTGTATTACGTATAGGTTTCGCGTCCTTACTTTTGCGACAATACAGTTAAGATATATCATGTTTTTACTATGGATACACCTGCGTTATGGTGACCTTAATATCGATATATCTACCGTATTGAGATACATATCGTATCCTTACTATCGATATACATACAGATAGACAGACAGGAGTTTATTCAATATTTTAGCCTATATGACCCATAGTACAGTAGTGTTTGTTTTTTGTATCAACATTGTACAGTCACGTGTAGGTAATAATAAGTTTACATAAAATATTAACGTCTAATTTCAAAAATCTTCTTCAGGAATATTGACAGAGATGATATTGTATTTGCATTGCAGGAGTTCAACAAATTTCTCATCAGTTGTTCATCTTTGTACATAGTTGAAATCATAGGGAGGTATCTATTTCTAAAAAACTGATAATATTTACAAATGAGAAGTACATGAAACTCATCCTCAACATAGCCTTCATTACAATAACGGCATAAACTACTTTCTTTATGTTGTACATTTTTCTTTCTGAGATTGTTAACATTAAAATTATGTAATGATATACGTAATTTACAAAAAGATCTTCTCAAAGGTCTATCCTGAAGTACAGATACATATTTTTCAGGAACAAGTAAAGATTTTATATTCGTATAATGGCATAAAAACCTTGAGGATGATATTTGACAGTGCCAATCTTGTGAAAATATATCAACTAATCTTTCCTTAAGCATGAAGATAAATAGTTTATCATTTCCAACATCTTGAGATATCCATGCAAGAGAAAAACCAGACATATCGATATACACATCGTATCGAGATACAAATCGTTTCGTGACCTTTCCACTAAGGTACATAGTGTATCGGAATCATGTGTATCATTGCATTTTCGGGAGACTGCTTATGTTGAGGAAACTCAAGTATGAATTTATAACTTGCTAATTATGTACGGTGAATAACAGAATAAGTGCAGAAGGTATGAACAGCTTTACAGAGTTGTCACACATTCCTGTGTGGGAACATATCCCTCTGGGTACCACATCGGTGAGGATCCGGGGTAGATAAGGTCTTCAACAACTCATTCCTGTCGCAAGAGGCGCCTAACGGGAACGAGTGGTCAGGCTCGCTGACTTGGTTGATGCATGTCATCGTATTTTCCAACTGCGTGGATCGATGCTCATGTCAATCGATGGATTGTCTCGTCCAGACTCGATTGTTCAAGACCGCCGTCTTGAAGCTGGAATATTGCTGAGTGCGGCGTTTAACGACAAAGAAACAAAACGGTAGTCTGTTTGAGGACCGATGGCCATGTGGCAACACAGATCGGTGTAGCGTGTCCCTCAGCTGCAGGGTGAGCTGCAGGGTGAGCTGCAAGGTGAGCACAATGCCTTTGTGGGAACAGATGGCCATGTGGCACCACAGATCAGTGTAGCGTGTCGTTCAGCTGCAAGGTGAGCACAATGCCTGTGTGGGAACAAATGGCACAATAGCTGGGTGTAGCGTGTCCCAGAGCTGCAAGGTGAGCTACACGGTGAGCACAATGCCTGTGTGGGAACAGATGGCCATGTGGCACCACATATCGATGAAGCGTGTCGCTCAGCTGCAAGGTGAGCTGCAAGGTGAGCACAATGCCTGTGTGGGAACACCAAGTCAGCGAGCCTGACCACCCGATCCCATTAGTCGCCATTTACGACAAGCATAGTCGCCTTTTACGACAAGCATAGTCGCCTTTTACGACAAGCAACCAAGTCAGCGAGCCTGACCACCCGATCCCATTAGTCGCCATTTACGACAAGCATAGTCGCCTTTTACGACAAGCAACCAAGTCAGCGAGCCTGACCACCCGATCCCATTAGTCGCCATTTACGACAAGCATAGTCGCCTTTTACGACAAGCAACCAAGTCAGCGAGCCTGACCACCCGATCCCATTAGTCGCCATTTACGACAAGCATAGTCGCCTTTTACAACAAGCATATGTGGGCACAATAGCTGGGTGTCGAGTGTCCCAAAGCTGCTGGGTCCATACCATACCTTTACTCGTGGATTTAGCAATCGTCTACAAAGTCATTTCTGGGGTTCCCACATTATATGGACTCGTCGTGATATAACGTGATGATGTACTGTTCAAAGCGGGGTTTTACTCAACTCGTACTCTCAATCATTCACATCCTTTCATGTACGGAATGTAAACGTCTTCTCGTACAACACCCCAGGAACATACCATGTTTGTCTTCACATCTGTGCAGTGTTATTGTTCTAAATCTGGACGTGGTGCTGATGATGGAGCTGTGTTCTGTGAGGCTTTCCCCATTACTTGGGTTACTGATACGTCGACCCCTATTTCACAGACATACAATGCATTGTACATACATAACATTGCAGTTTCTGGAACTTAACTTTGGTAACAAATATGTTTTGATCATATGCAATCTGGGTTCTGGGTTAGAACTGGTCTACCGTCACCAACACCTCTCTTATAATGAAAAGACCCAGGTAGAGAATACTTCATCTGCAACCCATGCTTGCCGTAAGAGACGACAAACGAGATCGGGTGGTCAGGCTTGTTGATGCATGTCATCGTATCCCAATTGCTTGGATCGATGCTGATGTCAGTCACTAAATTGTCTGGTCCAGACTCGATTATATACAGACCGCCGTCATATACTACTCAAAAGAAGTTAAGGATCACCCGATTCTTTCATATTGGTAATGTTAATCTGTCATGGCATGAGAGATTAACTATTGTAATATGAAAGAATCATGATCACTTCTTTTGAGTAGTATATATATTGGAAATAAAGGTGGGATATTGTGACTGCGGCGGAAAACAACGACGAACTTAGCATTCAGGCAATGACAGTCGGTGCTTTTATTGTAGGTTTGTTTGTTTGTTTGTTGTTTAACGCCCCAATCATCAATATTCCACCTTCCTTTCCAATATGAAATTATCCTTGGCCAGACAAGCCAGTGATTGACATTATAGGAACGTCCACATTATCAGGGTTAAAACACAGTGTGACATCGAACCCCGAAGGTGTAGATCGTTGCTCATGACTCGATTTCCTTTCGGCTCCAGGTCCCCAATGAGTTATTTTTATTATAGCCTTAAATCATGTTTCGTCAGTTCTTTATATATTAACAGTGGTCGGCTAAGCGAATGCTGTTTACGCCGCAGTGAACAATACCATGGCTGCGTTTAAACAAGTGGTTGACAGCATGAAGAACGATGGATGGATAACGCACAATCAACCAAGTTCCTCAAACTGATCTGACCGTCGTCAAATTTAACTACTTCCATGCATAAAGGGGCACGGATGGCCCAGTCGTCTAATGCGCTGCAATTCCCTGTACAGAGTCGCGTCCCTTCGGCATGCCGCAAAACTATGAATGTTGGTTCGAATCCCAGATTCGCCCTGATTACGTTTCCATGCATGCACCACTTTGGGCTTTCCTCGCACATCAGAGTGAAAGGAAGCACGGGTAGCCCCGTCGCTTCAGGCACCGCAATTTGCTGTGCGGGGTTGCCACCCCTGGTCACGTGAGAAACCTGTTTGTGTGTTTGTTTCTAGGTTTGTCAACACCATACCCGAGCTCGTGGGTTTCGCAGAAGTGGTAAACGTCTGAGGCCTGCATCACTTCGGGCTTTCCTCCCACATCACGCTGACCCGCCGCGATATAACTGGAATACTGTTCAAAGCGGCCTTAAACAAAACCTACTAACACGAATGATGCTTACAATATCAACGCGTTGAGATCACTATGTAATGCCAGGGGCCAGGGCATGGTTTCCATCAGCTGCTTATTGTACTGTGTAGACAGTTCATACGGGGAAAGACCCGTGAAGATTCCGGGGTAGAATAGGTCTTCAGTAACCCATGCTTGCCGTAAAAGGTGACTATGCTTGTCGTAAAAGGCGACCAACGGGATCGGGTGGTCAGGCTCGCTGATTTGGTTGATGCATGTCATCGATCCCAATTGCGTGGATCGATGCTCATGGTATTAATCACTTGATTGTCTGGTCCAGACTCGATTATTTACAGACCGGCGTCACATAGCTGGAATATTGCTGAGTGCGGCGTTAAACAACAAACCAATCATACGGGGCACAGTGCGGAGTGGGAATTTGTTCTGCCCCGGAATCCCTCGGTGTTCTTGCTATTCGAGGAATGGCGTCGATTCGTGGAGGTGTGAATACCGGGAAAGCCGACAACATTTGCACTAATCGTCCCGGAATCCAGAATGCTGAACCTTAATCACTTTCGTGGAGAGATACAGATTAGAGACGGGGACATATCTGATAATATCGCGAATCAGGGAGGGAGGTAGAATTTAACGACGCTTCGCTATTGTTTCAGCTAATAGCATGATGAAGCATGTTAAAATTGTCCCTGTATACTAGTATATATGTTATAGAAACAGACCCGTCATGAATGTTTGTAGAATGGTCATAAGAATATACATGTTTAAAAATAATTTTGCTGACTTTATTGTTTTGGTTTACGGTTGCTTCCCTAAAAACTGTGATCGCAGCTAAAACATAAGTGAATCAGAAAATTGTTCTAATTGGCCTTATAAAAGAAAAAGTTGTTTTTTTTCTAAAATGTTACTCATTTTTGTGGAAGTTTCGTTTGCTGAATTGGTTAGGTCGCTGACTTTGGGTGCTGGCGATTAGGTGCCAAACACTGAGAGTATGGGTGGAATCAAGGATGTGACTCCACCCAAGTAGATACGAATTGTTACCCAAAAGATAATATATGTTACATTTAAGCACTTTCTGAAAGACATTACTTGTCCATACGTAAAGAAAGCAATTAACCTTAAATGTCTGTATGATATTAAAATGCATTGTCCTTTCATTTCAGCCTTATCGCGCCATCCGTCCTGAAGAACAACGTGGGTCCTGGGTCCAAGGCAAAGGTAAATCTTGTGGTGAGCAGTGTGACCGGGGGCGACCTCTCAGCTACACCCCTCAAGCTGGGCAGGATAGTCACCCTCGCTGCTACTGCCACCACGAGTGAGTGTTCAAAAAGCAAAACATTTGTTAGGTGTCTGTTATATCCAGGCGCATTCAGCAATATTCCAGCTATTTGACGGCGATCTGAATCGAATAATCGAGTTTGGACCAGACGATCCAGTGATTGACATCATGAGCATCGATCTACGCACCTGGGCTACGATGACATTCATCTACCACTGAAGCGAACCTGGCCATCCGATCCAGTTAGTCGCATATTACGACAAGCACGGGTTGCTGAAGACCAATATTAACCCGGATCTTAAATTCACGGGGTTCAACGTGAGAATATGCAAACGCCAACTTGTTCAGCTTTTCGGCCATCATGTATTTTAATGTCTGACACATGCGGACAATACCCTTACAAGTTAACAGGGGCGGTCGGGTAGCCTAATGGTTAAAGCGTTCGCTCGTCACGCCGTAGACCCGGGTTCGGTTCCCGACATGAGTGAAGCCCATTTCTGGTGTCCCCCGCCGTGATATTGCTGGAATATTGCTAAAAGTGGCGTAAAACCATACTCACTCACTCACTACAAGTTAACAGTATTTGCACATGGCGATTACACATTGTTTAATTCGTTGCTACGAGATTCTGCAAAAATAGTACACTGTTAAAGGACCCCTTTCAACGAGGATCGCCCAATCGCCAAGGCCTCACCGTTTGCTGTCCCCTAACCATACCAGTACTCGGCACGCATTGGTTAGAATCTGTCGGACCTGTCAAGATCCGGGGTAGAATAAGTGTTCTGCAACCCATGCTTGCCTTTAAAGGCGACTTTGCTTGACGTAAGGCGACTTTGCTTGACGTAAGGCGACTAACGGGATCGGGTGGTCAGGCTCACTGATGCATGTCATCGTATCCCAACTGCGTGGATGGATGCTCATGTTTTCAATCACTGGATTGTCTGGCCCAGACTCGGATATTTACATACCGCCGTCATTTAGCTGGAATATTGCTGAGTGTGGTGTTAAACAACAAACAAAACACAACTTTGGTTTGTTGGAACCAAAGACAATTTGCAACATCCGTGTTTTCTTTTAACATTTAGAAAACACAAAGTAGCTTTTCGTGCATGCATGTACGACGCTATGTTAGGGCATTTATCCGACGTTAAACTTATTTCACCTCACCTTATTCATACTCCGTTGGGGGGCACGGGTGGCCCACTCGTCTAAGGCGCCGCGATTCGCTCTGCAGAGTTGCGTCCCTTGGGCACGCCAGAAACCTATGATTGTGGGTTGGAATCCCGGTTCGCCCCAATTATGTTTCTAGGTTTGTCAGCACCATACCCGTGCTCGTGAGTTTCACCGCAGTGGTAAACGTCTGAGACCTGCATCACTCCCGGCTTTCCTCCCACATTAAGCTGACACGCCGTGATGTAACTGGAATACTGTTAAAAGCGGCGTTAAACCCAACTCACTCACTCACTCATACTCCGTTGCAGTGTTAAGCTCAATGTGGTTATTCTTTGCAGAAACTGATGTTTGGCCGTGCTTGAAATATCATAGATAACGCCGCTCGTCATGCGGAAGGCCCCGATTCGATTCCCCACGTGGATAACATATGTAAAGCCCATTTCTGGTGTCCCCGACCAATTATTGCTAAAAACGACGAGAAACCATTCTCATTCACTTACTCACTCGTGCCCTCCATTATGGGGATGTAAACTTACTTTTTTTGGTAAAATAATCATCAAACATGTCACTCCCCTCAGTCCATTATATAATACGATCCTGCCAGTACATCTGCCCATGGCCTGCAGTGACCGGGGACCGACCGACCGCTGATGGTGGCGCCAAAATACCTAGCGTTATTCAACACGTTCAGGCACCCGGCGCCAGATTTTTTTTTATCTAAAATGCAAAAAAAGGAGTCGGTTGTGAGCCTTCCTCACATCGATTAAGAAATACTGGGCAATTACACCTATGTTTTTATTCGACTCTGGTTCACCTGGAGTTCAAATTTGAAAAGCTCAGTTGACAACGTTCTGGTATGTGGAAAAGCATTATTTCACAAAATAATAACATAGATAATTTTTGTGACTTTAAATGTAAAACGGGGAGGTAGGGTAGCCAAGTGGTTAAAGCGTTCGCTCGTCATGTTCCATTGCCCACATGGATACAATGGGTAAAGCCAAATTTCTGGTGTCCCCCGCGTGATATTGCTGGAATTATTCTAAACGCCACTTAAAACCCAATACCCTCTCAATTAAATGTAAAAACAGTAAAAATGTCGGTAAAGTATAAGAACATCAGACCGTTCGCATAGGAGACACACAGTACAATATATACATTAAAATAAACTGTCCACTTCGTTGATGAGGGGGCACGGGTGGCCCAGTCATCCGAGGCGCCGCGATTCGCTGTGCAGTGTTGCGTCCCTTGGGCATGCCGAAACCTATGATTGTGGGTTCGAATCCCGGTTCGCCCCGTTTATGTTTCTAGGTTTGTCAGCACCATACCCGTGCTCATGGGTTTCACCGAAGTTGTAAACGTCTGAGACCTGCATCACTTCGGGCTTTCCTCCCACTTTAAACTGACACACCGCGATATAAGTGGAATACCGTTAAAAGCGCCGTTAAACACAATTCACAAGTATATATTTGCATAAAATTATCCCTATCTACCCCCTAGCCAATCTCTCCAGGGACATATCCCGCAGACGCCCATACACTACATTCTAATTCCTCGCGTGCATGATGTCGTAGTAGTGAGTTTCGTTGTCCGAATCCCAAAATGTTTTGCATTTATGTAAACGTATATCGCTTACAAATAGACCTAACGGACAACTTGTTAAATAATCCCTCGCCAGGTATACCAAAACATTATCAAAAATTAAAAAATACGCATAATAATAATCCTCGCCCCAAAGCCTACTCAAAGAGATCCATTTTTTACACCGCTCAGTGGATCAGTGTGCACTCCATTTTTATTCGCAACTCCCCGAGAAGTATACAACCCGACCTGCCAAGATGTCAATTTGTAAAGTACATTATAAAAATCGATATTTTTTTTTCTGTACACACGCCACTCTTAGATGAAAATCTTTTTAACTATTCCCGTCGGAACAATAAACGGTATTGTCAATAAACGAATGCAGTCCAAATTGAAGTAGCGTTACACCAACTTGCGTATTCTCATACACGTTACAGACTGTAGTATGAATGTTCCAAGTACTCCAGGATAGAGACCTACACAAATAAGCAACACCAATGAACCTGATATCCACTTAATTCCAATCAATCAACCAATCACTCAACCTCAAGTATAATTCGATCACATTTAATTCAATTAAATCATGAAAACCAAAATCTTCATAAAAACCAAAAGCATCATGTATTTCAGGCGGAAGTGAAGTTGGCGTCCGGCCGACGTCGTGTGACGCCATCAGCGGTCAGCGCCGTTACGCCATTCTGAGAGCAGGGTAAGATGATTACACGTTGATTGCTGAGTGAAAGCGTTTCCGTGCTCATCACACTTTTTGCAGACTCTATCACATCGTCTTTAAAGAACTAGACATTCTACCGGGATAAGCTTCACCTGCTAGAAATAGGCTAATTTAAACATAGAGCCAGACCTCGTTAACCTGCTGGTGGTCTGCCCCGGCTGTGATGTTGCCTGCCTTTCAAACAATTCCCGTCCAACACACACATGTACGTAGATATTGATTCTACGTATTGTGCGTTCCTTGGGCGCGCCAGAAACCTATGGTTGTGGGTTCGAATCCCGGTTCGCCCCGATTATGTTTCTAGGTTTGTCAGCACCATACCTGTGCTCATGGGTTTCACCGAAGTTGTAAACGTCTGAGACCTGCATCACTTCGGGCTTTCCTCCCACATTAAGCTGACACGCCGCGATATAAGTGGAATACTGTTAAAAGCGGCGTTAAACCCAACTCACTCACTCACTCACTCTACGTATTGAGAAGCAGCTTTGGATAAGCAATGGTTATGAAGCAAAGGCATGTGTTCCAATTGATTTCTGCCTATATTTTCATGTATCTACCCTCCACATTTTGAAACTATATAATATTTTTGATATGGATAAATTACTGATAGTTTTTACAGGAATTCGTACCCCATGCATCTGAACATATTGTGAAAATACTTATTTTTCAAATCACATCGTAGAAAACAATATACCAGGGTAAAGAAGATAGCTCAGTTTGTGACAATGTAGCATTTCAAGATATGTCACACAATTACTTAAGTGTGTTTCGGAGAAAATGATATAATCTTGAAATTAGCTTTAACAAAGGTAACACATTACTTGTGCTGTCCGTGTGGGTATAGTCGGAGGATGGACATTCGTATCTTGTATACGGATACAGTGTCGTAAGGTCGCATCGAAAGGTTCAAAAGGCTTTGAATATGTTTGTGGGAAGACCTAAACCACACATCCGGGCGGGTATGCAGTCTGGGACCCACCGCTGAAAAAATATCCATAACTGGTTAAGTACAAACTAAAGTTTATAACATGTTACACGTCATTTACCAGACAATAAAGGTGTTAGTACCGCGGGTTATCCATATCATGTGACCCGTGAAGATCCGTGGTAGATTAGGTCTTCAGCAACTCATGCTTGCCGTAACAGGCGACTAACGGGATCGGGTGGTCAGGCTCGCTGACTTGGTTGATGCATGACATCGATCCCAATTGCGCGGATCGATGCTCATGTTGTCAATGACTGGATTGTCTTGTCTGGTATTTACAGACCGCCGTCATATAGGTGGAATATTGATGAATGCGGCGTTAAACAACAAACATACAAATCATATCATGTACCACGTCATTTACCAGACAATATAGGTGTAGGTACCGCGGCTAATCCATACCATGTTCCACGCCATTTACCAGACAATATAGGTGTAGGTACCGCGGCTAATCCATACCATGTTCCACGCCATTTACCAGACAAAATAGGGGTAGGTACCGCGGTTAATCCATACCATGTTCCACGTCATATACCAGACAATATAGGTGTAGGTACCGCGGTTAATCCATACCATGTTCCATTTCATATACCAGACAATGTAGATACTGCGGTTAATGCATACGATGTACAACGTCATTTACCAGACAAAAAAGCGCAAGATGCCACGGTCACTTCACCACATGTACTTTAAGCATTCACCTACTCCTCCTAACGAATAAAACCCAACACAATACATTTTCCCACTAAAATCAGCTTCAAGTTGGACCGTGGGTTTGTGTGGAGAGTCTCATGATCATGAAGACACCACACAGTTCTAGGAACCACCCGAGAAGAACCAATCTCAGCCTTCGAACTCCCGACGACATTGATCGATGTTTATTTTGTTGGCCGATTTGCCAGCTCTAGGGCAAATTAGACTTTTACAGACCGTCTTTTGTTCTCACAACGCCGTAACTACTCATTCACTTACTCGGTGATTAGCTGGGAGCCTCTGCCGTGGACTTGATCGACTTGGTCTGGAGGGAATTTGATAAAGCTTAGTTCGTACTGTAGAAGATTGCATGGGTTATTCCACTAGCTTTAGGTATTACCACTGTATGAATCTGGCTTTAAGGGAGTTACATGCGGGTCATTAACTATTGTTTTGTATTTGTCTGTTTATCTGTTAAGGGAAATAGTGTTCATTATTTTTTTATTACCAGAACGCATCTTACTTCAATGATAATGTGAGGGGGCGGTCGGGTAGCCTAGTGGTTAAAGCGTTCGCTCGTCACGCCGAAGACCCGGGTTCGATTCCCGACATGGGTACAATGTGTGAAGCCCATTTCTGGTCTCCCCCGCCGTGATATTGCTGGATTATTGCTAAAAGCGGCGTAAAACCCCACTCACTCACTCACTCACTCACTCACTGATAATGTCATGTTTAAACTTTAAATTTGTGTTTGCTCATTTTGTTTGTATTTGTTCTTTACTAACACATGCAAACACAATCTGTTTGATGTTGATTGGTGTTTTATCCATAAGAAGCAGTTGATATGCGAAACATATTAAAGGTAAATAACTACATATCGGGAAACCTGTGAATATCCGGGGTAGAATTGTCTTCGGCAACCCGTGCTTGTCGTGACTGACGGGATCGGCTGGTCAGGCCCGATGACGTGGTTTATGCTTATGATCGTATCCCAACTGATGCTCATGATGTTCAGCACTGAATTGTCTGGTCCACGCTCGATTATTTACATACCGGCGTCAAAAGGATGGAATATTGCTGAGTGTGATGTGAAACAACAGACGTACACCATGTCTGCAGGAAACGATGACATGCATCAACCAAGTCAGCGAATCTGACCACCCGATCCCTTTTGTCGCCTGTTACAAGCATAGTCGCCTTTTACGGCAAGCATGGGCTGCTGAAGACCTATTCTACCCTGGATCGTCACGGGTCGACTGAGGAAGGTATTCATGTTAAACTGCGGCATGGTTGCTCAGGTGGACAGCAACATGTAACCGGACTACTACAAGCAGCAGCATGGGCACACGCACACGCACACGCACACCGCGCGACATTACACCCCATTGCAACTCACTCTTACACGTCCAGGACCTACTTCCTCCCACGTTTTAACCTGGCAAACCGTGTTCCAAGCGGCGTACAACCCAAGACAACCACGCGGTTGTCTCCACCTTGCAGACGCATGCCAGATCCAGCTTGATCTGAGGCAGACCTTTTGGTGTCCATATGTTAGCATAGCAAATGTAAAAATATCATCAATCCAAGGCGAATTTATCGATTCCGCGATCGCGGAAAGATTCACAGAAAGTGTAACTCGCAGAATGACTGCAGAATTGTTTTTTTTAATCAATCAGTATACTACTTTTCATTATTCTAACTCGAATGATGTCCAATCATTTTGCATATGATTCAAACATACACACTGATTCCTGATATAAGATGAAATCTGAAATAGATATTTTTCACTTTTAAACGGACCGCCTCCGTGGTCTAGTGGCAGCGCGTTCGCCCGGAGAACGGAAGGTTTCGGGTTCGATCTCCGGCCGCGTCATACCAAAAGTCGTTAAAAGATGGCACTTGTTGTTACCCTGTCTGGCGCTCGGCATTAAGGGGCTAAAACAAGGACTGGTCGGCTCGGAGTCTCAGTGGGCTAGCTCTATTAATCGGCATCAGTCCGGGCAAGCACAAGCACAAGCACAAGCACAAGCACAAACTCACGTGCATGTACGTCGCTATATAAGTGCAATAATCTTGGACGCGACGCTAAGCCCCATTTCACCTCGCCTCACTTTTAAAACATTCTTTTGGTGTTATGACTACCTGAACTATGTTTGCATGTAACCATAATATATAGCACCAGGGCATAGGTATTTACATAATTTTGTCTTGTCCATTTCAATGATAACTGTTTATCATTGATAATAATTTGGATTCTAGTTTTAGAAAAATGTGTTCGTATTGATTTTTAGGGGATGTGATTACGTTCTTGCCGCAGAATTTACAAAATAATTTGGTAATTTTACCGCAGACTGTTCATCTGAATTCATCTGCTGCTGAGGAATAATATATTCTTTCAGTAATATTAACTCAGGAGTCCATTGCATCAGTGATACAAATATAATAATTGGCGTTGCTTACACAAAGTGTAGTGTATACAAACACACCCTCCTATTGTCACTTCTCTTTCAGATGCGGAGATGGAATCGTGTTCAACACAACTGATGGTTTTGTGACTAAAGGCCTGACCACCAGGAGTCCCTACTTTCAAACATTCGCCATGGGAGGGGACCGCAGCATGAATTTCGAATGTAACTTCACACTGTGCAGCAACAACTGTGACGGGGTAGGTTTCCTATTGGAGCTACATTGCTGACCCGCGGGTGTACCAGGGATGGATGGGCCTTAGTCTGTCGTCCAGACCCCAGACAGTAAATTATTATGGGAGTGCTCTCAAGTCTAGAATGAATTGGCAAGTCCAGATTGCGTCTGCTCTGAAATTAAGGATTTATCTGGGCTCCATTTGAGCTATATATCAATCGCGGGATTGTTCCAAATGCTGTCATATGTCTGGAATATTGACTACTGCGGCATAAAACAAATTTATCTGACATGGTATGGCGTTGGGGTAAATATTTCAACTTTTAAAGCGTTCGTTCGTCAAGCCGCCATAGTGCTTGGAGATTGCTAAACGGCGTAAAACAATACTCAAGAACATACGTACTGAGTTGATTTTTAACCATCACTGATCTTGGATATTTAGCAATGAAATATTTGGTGCTCAATATTGCGTTTAACAACACAGACTCACTCACTTATGACCTGGTCTGGCTCCATACTCTTTCGGGTTCATAACGTCATGAGACCACCTCCGTGGTTTAGTGGTAGAGCCTCCGCCCTGAGAGCGGAAGGTCCGGGGTTCAATTCCCTGCCCGCGTCATACCAAAAGACGTTAAAAGATGGTACATGTTGTTACACTGTCTGGCGCTCGGCATTAAGGGGCTAAAACAAGGACTGGTCGGCTCGGAGTCAGTATAGTGTGTCTGAGTGGGGTATTCGTGTTTAACTGCGTCATGGTATATCAGTGAGCTAGCACTGTAAATCGGCATTAGTCCGGACTAGAACCAGCAGCCACACACACACACACTTGCTTTATAAGTGCAATAATCTTGGACGCGACGTTAAACCCAATTTCACTTCACCTCACCTCATAACGTCATGCATTTGCACAGAAACAAAGCTGGCTCACGTTCGTGATAATGGCATGTCTACCGTCGTTCTCAATGAAGTATTGGGGCGTAAAGCTTCTGCTACAAGCAACACATCTTAAAACAAGTGGAACTCACTTGCCGATGGTATAGAGGTCTTGGCAGGTTTGCGGAGACCTCCAGCGGTTAACAGTGCACATTCGTTAGAAGTTGGGCGACTTTCAAATTGTTATCCAAAGGAATAAAAATCTGCAGTGTTTTACCCTGATGGCCTGATCCTGTTTTGAAAGGCTTTGCTGGGATTCCTTCTTGTCATTTCGGGTTAGTAAGAACACGTGTGTTAATTTAATATTTCGAAAACTTAAATATAGCGACAAAACACTTTTTATAACCAATAGAAATCTCCCCATAAAGCAGAGTCGATTGTATGATTCCGACAATGTCATGAGCTTGTGTTTATGAAATAATAACTCCAGGTTTTCCCAAAAAGGTGCTCGTATCAAGCCCCACCCCTGGCACCCATAACATATGTCGTATTAACGATTTGCTCATTTTTCATATCAAGCGATGTTTTACTGTTTAAAATTTGATCAAGGCATCAACACTGGATTTTCAATATGGCCGCTCGAGGTAGCCATCTTTCATTTTTTTTTAAAATCAATGAATCTTCTCGCCTTCTTGAAGGGCCCGAGGCCTGAAACATGGTGGACAGATGGACATCATATGCAATTCCAAGTTTTTCATGAAATATGGCAATCAGAAGAGATAGAAAACAAAACGTGCACATTCGTCCTGAACATATTTTCCCCAGAAACTGAAAGTGGAGCTTGTCGGTTCTCACCGATGGTACCCCAATTTGCGTAAGAGGTTCGAATATCCGAAACTACGACAGCCATATTTATGATCATTATTCGGTCATTTTGCCTGTAGCAATGGAACACATTCAGTGACACAAAAGCAGGGTTTGATAACTTGCTGTCCAATAAGTAACCAACTTCTTAACATGTTGGCGCCCAGTCGTGAAATAGAAACTTCTTACATATTAGCTTCTGTAGTAATTGCCAATAGAATTAAAAAAACAACAACATTTACTACTTGTTATAAATCAAAACAAAAAAGCTTTCTCCCAGGAATATATTTAGGAGAAATAACCATACTTATATGTGAAGTTATGGATTGCACGGAAACACAACAAATACCGGGGCTGCTCCTACTTATGATTTCTGAAAAAAGCCTTCGATTCCGTTGACAGAACTTTTATGATGAATGTTTTAATTTTTTTCAAAACTTTGGACCGAATATACATAAATGGATTTCAGTTTTTTTAAGGAACGGAATCTTCAGTTTTAGTAAATGATTTACATTTTTTTTCTAATAACACGGGGCTGCCGCCAGGGAGATCCTGTCTTGCTATGCATATTTATCTTATGTGTTGCGGTTCTCTCATTATTGACATGAATTAGAAGATAAAGGCATTAAAACAGGAAATGTTGAAAAATTATTGGGACAGTTCACAGATGATACAACGATGATATTGGACAGTACCGAAAAAAACCTACACCAATCTAAACCTACACAGGTTTTCTGGACGAGATATTAAAGTATGGAAAATCAGATTGATATGAATTGGATCCCCCCCAAAACCCAGATACATGCTTGTAAAGAACGAAACGTAGACTGGACATAACCATCCTTTAAGCTTTTGGGAATTAAATTTGATGTAGACTTAGATGAAATGACTCAACTTAATTACACGAAAAGCTTGAAAAGATAAATAGAGAAATGGACCAATGATCTAAAAAATTTTATTCTTATGGGAAGAAATGTTTTCTGAAACTTTTACTATTGTCCAAACTTAATCATCTATTTTCGTCAGTTCCAAGCCCTTTAGATAAAGTAATAATTTCATATAAAAAAATACTTTAAATTCATCTGGACATTAAAAAAGATAACCTTAAGATATCATAAAATAGTATGTATTTAACACGTAGATTTGGAGATATTAGTGCTCCAAATGTTGTACATGTTATTGCCTCAAAGAGAGATATATTGCTGGGTGCAGCACATGTACCACCACATCCCTGTGTCAACGATTAAGTATAATCCTTAATACAATCATGGAAGGACTTTTTTTATATTACCAGAACGTATTTGAGACAAGTGGAAGTAATACCATGTGTATCCTCAAACACTCAAAGGATTTACTTGACTTTTCACAATATCAGAATAGAACCAGGTTCACATTCACTATCCTAAATCACAAACGTAATGAAAAGGTTCATTCAGTGATACATGATATGGGTCTTTTGTCACAAAATATGGTGACCACAGATACAGTTAAATATCTTCAGAGGTTCAGGCCAATTCGTCAAAATGAAAGCAAATGCCATCTGATGTTTATTGAGAAACTAATGTGAAATGCTGGACTTTCTCATTGATAACTTATATGTAAGGACATTAAGGCAAGACGTCGGCATCCCCATGGGCACCAATGTCGATCTCCTCCTCGATGATCTGTTTCTTGCTGCATATGAATCGAAATTTCTGCTCAGATTGGCAAATTTAAAACAAGGTAATTTATAAGTTGAACTTAAGCTTCAGGTCTATCGATGATCTGATATTGTTCAACAACCGATTCCCTTCAACTGATTTACCCACCTGAACTAGAAATAAAGGAGACTAGTGAGACCGCCTCATCTGTTTCCTATTTAGATCTGTGCATAACGACTCAGAGTGACAAAACACTTTCCACAGAGTGTATAACAAGAGGGATGATTTCAACTTTCCAATAGTCCGCTTTCCCTTTATGTCTAGCAATATTTCGACAGCTCCAGTCCTTGTTGTTTACATTTCACAACTTTTGAGAAACACTCGAGCATGCTCTTCTTCCAAGATTTCAAAGAGCGTCATACAACTCTTGCTCAGAAACTGTTTGTTCAAGGTTACAACATTCAAAGCTTTCACCAAGTTTTATGGTAGACTTTTGGAGGACATGTGGACTCATTAGTGACAAATGTAATTTCCTATTTTGACTTATATCATGTTTTCCCGTGTTTTTTAGCTGAACACTTGACATGCCTTTGCATGTGTTTACTACGGGTGCCACCG
Source organism: Haliotis rufescens (assembly GCF_023055435.1). Classification (NCBI taxonomy): domain Eukaryota; kingdom Metazoa; phylum Mollusca; class Gastropoda; order Lepetellida; family Haliotidae; genus Haliotis; species Haliotis rufescens. The sequence goes on from NW_025964024.1 coordinate 1,048,691, forward strand.
GTGGCAGGATACGCTCAATCACCTGGTATCATCACTGTTTGATGGTGATTCCTAAACACAAGCTCATGATATAGTTGGAGTCGTACAATCGACTCTGTTTTTGGCTTGTATTCAAAATATTTTCATGGATAGACAGAATATACCAAAATGAAACGTGGCTGAATCATATATCCATATCGTTCCCAAATGCTTATGAAATATTCCTAGCAGATTCACAACACTTGGCTAAACATAGTGTACCTTATAATTATGTATCAAATAGACTTCGCAAGATGCATTTAGTTCATACTACTTAGTTTTGTTACATGTACCATGTTATCTTATCTGGGCAGAATTAATGAACCAGTCAATATGGTATGTCAGTAACATATCCCCAGTGGCAGTGAATGAAAGGAGTAGACTACAATGATGACCATCTGAATGAGATTATACATGTAATTTTGCCCAGTTCCCCCAAAATGTAATAAAAATGTAATTTTATTGAATTTGAAAGTATTAGAACATCGACTGCTGGATACTCTTAGACACGCAACTATTGTTCATGCATATGTAGACTTCACCAGCGCCCCTTTGAACATAACGAACATCATTGAAAACAAAAACTGAAGTAAGATGTTTTATCAATTCTTACTCTGTACAAAATTCGTAGTCATTGCCAAGTAGCGTGGGGAAAAAATAATGGGTCGGAAATTTGAAGAAAATGATTGGAATAAAAAAAAATCTTATTTTGTGTGTGTGTGTGTGTGTGCGTGTGTGTGTGTGCGTGTGCGTGTGCGTTTGCGTTGCGTTTGCGTTGAATTCTCTGAGATCTGCGTAACATTGATTATTGTGATGTGAATATTCTGATATAGCTTATTGGTGTGTATGCACATGTATATGGAAACTAAAACAAACAAAATGTAATGCTATTTACTTAGTATCTGTGTTATTTTGTGATATCTTAGATGCTGTCCTTGATTGGACCTTCACACGTTGACCATAATGAAAGATGAAACATCTTATTGCCATTACTCAAATGCAATGAAATTTGGTGTGTGTGCCTGTGCGTGCGTGTGCGTGCGTGCGTGCGCGCGTGTGGTTAGTAGTGGAACTCAACACATATTCCGTCGTTTGTGATGTTCGAAATTTTCAGATTTGCAATAATTTCTTGCAATATGTTGTTCAACGCACCGTTAACATTATCATCACCTCCAATCCAATTTTCAATGTGGCCGACACAGCAAGCACACTGAATGAATTTATGGCAATTTCTCTGCCATGTTTGTGCAAAATGTAATGATTGGTATTTGTTTAGCTAATTGTGAGATTCGTTTGTAGCTATATCTCACATTTTGACGTTTTTAAATTGTTCATAAGCCATATTTGGCTCTGTAAACCAGAAATGGGCTTCACGCATTGTTTCATAGTGGGGAATCGATCCCGGGTCTTCGGAGCGAACGCTTTAACCATGAGGCTACCCGACCGCCCCTATAAATATTGTAAAATACATTTACCTTACACAGGGTTTCTTTATATTTTCTGTTTTGATGAAAGGTTTATTCACTGCTTCTGTCGAACGTTTTAACACTTGGCTACACCAACGCCCTGCTGACGGCCTGCTCAACTTGGTATCAATGTTTCTCTTTATGATGACGTTGTCTTTTTTTAAAATTATTTGATCTTTGTGCTAGTTCTTACTTTTGGGATTTTTATGGAATACCAATATTGACATCAGCTTTTGTTAAGTTGCTGTTTTTAATGGCATTTCAAACCGTTGACTACATATCCAGGTGAGCTACAGTGCATTGGCATATTCCTGAAATATAATCTTTACGATGCGGAAACACGGGAGGGTAATAATCAATGCATCATTCTTACAATACTTCATTCAGGAACCGTGTGTGAAAACAATGCTGTAATCAACCGCCCGATTTATCATACAGTACCAATGTCTTGTTCTTTGTCTCCAGCAACACCCACACATTTCGAAACTTATTGGGAACGTGAGGCAATAACTCAATAGGGAGGCTGGCATCGCATCGATGTATGGAGATTAATAATGTCGATTCTGCTTTGTTAATCCCATCTGCATATTTGCACAGCAAAAAAAGTGTAGGTTTCCGTCTTCCGGAAACCTTCCGGATACCTACCCATTTTGGATCCGGCCCGGATACATTCCGGAAACCTACCAGATGCCTTCAGCAACCTTCAAATTTCTTGGTATTTTCAAGATATTTTTTTTATGTGTTTCACACTTAAGTGAACAAAATGCACCCCCCAAATTTTGACATTTTTGGGGGAAGGTTTCCGGAAGGTATCCGGGCCGGATCCAAAATGGGTAGGTATCCGGAAGGTTTCCGGAAGACGGAAACCTACACTTTTTTTGCTGTGTTGGTTCGATCCCCAGCCGCGTCATCCTTTAAAACGATAACAAATGGTACTTGTTGTTACCCTTCCTGACGCTCGGCATTAGGCGACAAAACAAGGACTGGTCTGAGGGGGTATCCATCTGCATGTTAACCTGTGTGGGCTGGAAATATGAAACGTATAACTCCGGGCTAGCACAAATGCAGACGCACGCACGCACGTACGGACGGACAGACAGACAGTTTATTCAGTAAGAAGGCCATAGGCCCATAATACAGACAATGGTTGACGTTGCTATATATATGCAGTATTTTTGAACGCGATGTTAAACCCAATTTTCCCTCGCGTCCATATTAATGGAATCGTAAACCACAATGTATTGTATTGTTTGTCAAAGCGGTAACACTTATACGATAATTTCATGTGTTGTAGTCGAATGGTAACGGCTGTCGTTTGTCATGCCCAAGACATGAGTTGGATTCCTGACAGGGGCACAATGTGTGAAACCAATTCTTGCCGATCGACATGAAAGGTTGCAAAATGCGTCTTAAGAACTAACCCACTCGTGTGACATTACATTTGGATAAGAAATCTGAACACTATTTAAGTATTGTTCGCCGTAGATCATTACGTTTTCCGGCTTATTGTTGACCTGATGCTACTTACTGAGCCTATTTCAGAGTTCCTGCATCAATGGAAGAAAACGACGATATCTACTGGTTGAATCAAACAAAGAAGGTATCGTACTTCAGCTGTGTATAAATAACATTAGTATGGATGGTGGTTACCATGCATGTGATATGCTATTTGGTGGAAGAGAAAAGACATAAATATAATTCAACAATGATACAATCTATTTAAAAAGAAATACAACTACCATTAGACTATCCGTGCACGAAAGCACAGACAAGCGTATTGGAAATGACAACCTAATTTTGAGTGAGTTCGGTTTGAACATCATTATAGTTCTATCACGGCTTATCAGCTTAATCTGAGAGGAAAGCCCGGAGTGGTACAGGTCTCAGACGTTTACCACTTTGGTGAAATCTACGAGCACGGGTCTGGTGCGGACAAACGTAGATACATAATCATGGCAAACTGGGATTCGAACCCAAGATCATAGGTTTCTTACCCAAGGGACGCAACTCTGCACAGCGAATTGCGGCGCTTTGACGACTGGGCCAACCATGCCCCCACCTAAAGTATTCACGGAAATGAAAAAAAACTGTTTTTCTCAATTTAAAAATCGACACAAAGTGTTACATAGCTGTAAATACGAAATACCAAAACAACTCGAAAAGTACTAGTCTGGATTTGCTAGTTTGATCTCAGTGAACAATACAAAATGTACTTTACAGGAGGTTATTTGTCGGCACTTTTAACATTCAAAAATAAAACTAAGTCCAAATTGACACAGCAGAAACAGACTATAGGCATTATGCATCTGTTCTCACCTGTCAAGGTGTCATAGGTCACCTTTATTTATTTAAGATCTGAGGTCGAAAAAACAGTTTTTTTTCATTTCCGTGAGTACTTTAATTAAGAATGACACACTTTAGGTTCAGAACATTTTATCCTTCTGCTCATAGATGTGATCAGTGGCATCTATTTGGACACATAGTGGACTGACATAATCTCATACACATGAATCTCTTCAATGTTTGCTTCAGACAACTTGTTCGAATTGATGGCACAGTCCATCCCGATGACGCGGCCGAGCGTTGGTAAGGAGCCACAGCATCACCCAAAAGACGTTCGAAAAGACACTGTCAGAAGGTCTCTGTTGAGCAAACGCTGAGAATTGTTTATTTTACAACACGTTAATTTGTTGTTTTGGTAATAAAATGAAAGTTACAATTTTTCTTTTTTTGTGTATTGTGGTGGTAGAAGGCTTAACGCTGTCCTTAAAAGTGTTAGCCACCGTCGACACTGGATCCAGTGATTGTCATCAAGAAAGGGGCGGTCGGGTAGCCTAGTGGTTAAAGCGTTCGCTCGTCACGCCGAAGACCCGGATTCTCGATTCCCGCCATAGGTACATTCTGTGAAGCCCATTTTTGGTGTCCCCCGACGTGATGTTGCTGGAATATTGCTAAAAGCCGCGTAAAACAATACTCACTCACTCGCTGTTCTATTAAAAAGAGCGTCGCTATATAAGTGCAATAATTTTGGACGCGACGTTAAACCTCTTTTCTTCTCACCTCACCTCTGTTAAAAATAATCTTGGAATACAATAAGTTGTCGATGGACATGTACCTTTAATCTATGTACGTATTTTTTCCCACTAGGTATAATTTTGGGCTAGGTGCCTGTCAGTAGATACCCTATCGTGCATGTTTGTTTGTTGTTTTACGCCTCACTCACCAAAATTCCAGCTATATGACGGCGGTCTGTAAATAATCGAGTATGGACCAGATAATCCAGTGATTGACATCTTGAGCATCGATCCACGCAATTGGTATACGATGACATGCATCAACCAAGTCAGCGAGCCTGACCACCCAATCCCGTTAGTCGCCTTTTACGGCAAGCATGGGTTGCTGAGAATCTGTTCTACCCCGGATCTTCACGGGTCCTGTTGTGCATGTAGTAAGACCGCGATATGACTTGGATTTATACACCAGGAATCATCACTATACATTTGATAGTGATTCATAAACGCATGCTCACAAAACAGTCGGAATCGCAGAGTTGTCTCTGTTTTTAGCAGAGATGTCTTTCGATTATTGTGAAAATAAATATTTTTGTCATTGTTTTAATATGTATTTATAGCGTGGAATAAAACTATTAATAATGTTAAAAATTCTTCGATTGGGGTATACATATTTAAGCACAGAGAGCCTACTTTGATAGGACATGCAACATTATAACGGAATTCAAATTTAATCATGGCATTTGGACGAGAATAAAGCATTTTAGGTGAAAAAAATAAAAAAAGGGGATATATTTCAGGAATATAGGACGATGATCGAAGTGAATGCGTGTTTAGCTGAAAACAAGTTGATTCATAACGTTCGCAAAACTTTGATCACTGTAGATTTTGCAAACATGAAACACCTCATATCTCGGGGACTTCTTTATCTCTTAGTCCCTCTGGTCCCACTTAAACCCCTATTTAATTACTTGTTTGAAGGATTAAAACAAACACAAGGGCCGAGGCAGACCAGTTTTTGTAAGTTCAGTTTATCTGCTGATTGTGGATCAGTGACACGCTCATGTGCACAGCCCACTGAACGCCGTTTCTTGTCCTATTTCTCCACTGTGGCCTCGACAGAATACCTCATCAGTGTTACTGACGGTTCAAAGATAAAGATCACTCTTGGTGATCTGGTATACACGATGCACAACACTCCATTATACACAACTCGTATACAGGACTATACACAACTCGTATACACGACTATACACCGTTTGTATACACGACTGCATAACTATACACTGCTTGTATACACGACTATACACCGCTTGTATACACGACTATACACCGCTTGTATACACGACTGCACAACTATACACCGCTTGTATACACGACTATACACCGCTTGTATACACGACTGCACAACTATACACTGCTTGTATACACGACTATACACCGCTTGTATACACGACTGCACAACTATACACCGCTTGTATACACGACTATACACAACTCGTATACACGACTATACACAACTTGCAATTGTATACACGACTATACATGGCTTATTTACACGACTATTCACTAATTTTGTACACTATAAACCACCTGTATACATCACTATATACCACTTGACCGTGCAGATACACTACAATACGCCTAGCGTATGGTGTTGACAATCAATATACAATAACTGGATCGATTCAGGGGAACATACCCAAAATCAGAGCATCCTGGCACATCTGAGGGAAGCAAAACTGTATAGTAGCTTCTGGTCCGCACCCACTCCCAGTACCGTTATGGAATGATACTCCACTTGAGATTACTCTTTCCTAAACACCAAAAGGCGTTAAAAGATGGTACTTGTTGTTACCCTGTCTGGCGCTCGGCTTTAAGGGGCTAAAACAAGGACTGGTCGGCTCGGAGTCAGTATACTGTGTCTGAGTGGGGTATTCATTGTTAAACTGCGGCGTTGTATCTCAGTGAGCTAGCACTATAAATCGGCATCAGTCCGGACTAGTACAAGCAGCCACACAAACACACACGTACATGCACGTCGCTATATAAGTGCAATAATCTTGGACGCGAAGTTAAACCCCATTTCACCTCACCTCTTTCCTCAACATTTCAGACATTCAAAACAAAACTGAATACACATTTGTTAACAAAATGTCTTTCCAGAGTGACATTTGAATGTAGCGCTTTGGACAAGAACTCTACATGGAGGCTAGCGCATTATAAGTGCACATTATTATGATCATTAAATAGTATAAACATTTCGAATATCTTCATTTGAACAGATCTTCTTATCTGCGTGATCACAAGTACAACTATAGTCTTGATTTGTTTTCTCACATGTCAGTAAAAATATTGATCAAGTTTACAACAACAAAAAATCGTTTCCAACGGCGTAAATTTGCTAATACAATTTGTGCAAATATGGGCACCACATGTGTCCAACTTGTACTGACGTCAGGGGGCACATATGACCCGGTCCTCCCAGGGGTGTTACGTCCCTTAGGCGTGCCAGGACCTTTGATCGTGGGTTTCAAGCCTGGTTAGACCTGATTATATTTCTAGCTGTGTCAGCAACAAATTCGTGCTCATGGGTTTCACCCAATGGGTAAACTCTAAGATTTGCATCACTACGAGGATTCCTCCCACAACAATCAGCAGGCACGCCGTGATATAACTGAAATACTGTTCTGTGAAACCAAAGACGACTTGACATCCAGGCTACTTATGTCCATGAACATGAATCAATCGTTTCTGTGTTTGAAGCATTAAGACAAATAAGTCTCATTGCATTGCCTTTTCTTATCAAACGAATCTACAAAGTTTGCCAAATGAAGTTCTGATACTGAATTCTTGTGTTGCAAAGACCTCTTCAGACTTGACGACTCGAACGAACTACCGATTTTCATGATTGACCTTCGAAGTCATGTTCCTCAAAGAGGACAAGGCAAATGCCATGTTAGTTTTTGCAACGTACTTTGTAAAGAGCACGTATTGGTACGAAATGAAAACGTTAGTCGCCGACGTAATTTCGATCAATGTCGGTCCACTCCATCACGTCCCCCACCCTCTAATTGAAATCGGAAAGCTATTACGGTAAAGCTTTGCTTAATGACAACGGGATCTTGGACAAAAATCTAATATGCGACGTCGCTTAGACGGGACTTCAAATCTCTCAAAAAGAATTCGCAGCAACTTAGGGATCGCCGGTCGACAGTGTCTGTATGGGACGCCATACCCTCGCACGATGAACTGGTTTTATCGTCCCTTGAATAAACTGAAGATGTTTCCAGACGCCCCAGACCTCGTTTAATGGGTATCCATAGATGGCTCTTTCAGCACTTCAGTGAGAGGGACTTCTTATGTCTGAGTGGTAACGCACATGAAATAAGTGTGGCTACGAATGAAATTCTTTTAAGCTTTTAAGTCCATTGCATTTCCGTCGGTTGGGGTCTGAAATTAAACACGTTTCAGTAGTGTGAAGGTTGTTTTTAAAGGTTGTGGGTTCTAGTGGTTTATAGATAAAAACATAAATACATAACGACTAAGATGATAAAAACGACAATGCTATAAACTGAGGTGCAAAAGGTTACCAAAACGGTGAACACTGTAAATTTAATGACAGTATTTTTCTGATTGTTCGATGATGAAATAGTTGAAAAACGATAAAAGAAGAGTTTTAATACCACAAGCATACTTCCTTGATAATGTACTAAAAGAAAAAAATATCTAAAAGGAAAGGCCTATAATGCGACTATACTTGTAGTAAGAGGCGACTAACGGGATCGATTGGCCAGACTTACTGACTCGGTTCATGCATGTTAGCGTATCCCAAATGCGTGGATCGATGCTCATGACGTCAATCACTGCAGTGCCTGGTCCAGACTCGATTATTTACAGACTGTCGTCATACTGCTGGAATATTGCTCGGTGCGGCGTTGAACAACAAACGAACAAAAAGAAAGGCATATTTTCCTTGGACACAAGACAGTGACATAGCGCTCGTCCTTGTGCCTGAATAATTTTAAGAGGCGACTGACGGATTCGGAGTCATGTTCACTGACGTGACTGATGCATATCATCGCATCCCATGCGTGTAACGATCAGGGTCAGAGTAGGTCTTCAGCATCCCATGTTTACCGAGCAAGGCGACTATGCTTGTCGTAAGAGGCGACTGAAAAGATCACGTGTCAGGCTTACTGACTTGGTTGATGCATGTCATCGTATCCCGGGGTACACTGTAAAACTTTGCCGTAAAATATACGGTAACATCACGTGAAAAAGCAACGGTAGGATTCTGTTCTGTTATGACACTTGTACGCTTGAATACCCTGAACGTCAAATATTTTACGCCATTTCTCTGCATCTAACGATGTTTACGCAACGCTACCGTTTGGTCCCAAAACATTGTGGGATACTGCCATCCACGCTGCCGCCATTTGACGTTGACCTTGATTACCCTGAGAAGACTGCTGTCACAAGCCTGTTGGTAATTTGTACACATACGATGTATAGAGTATGCAAATCAAGGGTTCACATGTTTATTATTTAGGTTTTCTATGGTGTGCCTCTGTATTTTTGTTCTTGACGAATCGCATGGTGTATCATTGCAAAGAATGTAATTTTGAGACCTGTACTTTACGGCAGTATATCAGACATTATTGTTTACACTAAAATGTACCAAATATTTTAATTTCCTGTTGTCAAGACCTTTGTGTAAGAACATTTCGCACGCCCAGTGCGTTTCGGGCAGCGGAATTAAGGGTGAATGTGTTAGATCACTGACTTTGTGTGCTGGTCATTAGGTGCCTCACAAGGCCAGGGTGGGTTTGAATCTCGAATGGGACTCTACCAAAAACACTACTAGAATCTTTACTTTACTAAAAATGTGTTATCCCAAAATTAAAATTTGTTATATTTGACCACTTTCTAAATGGCAAATTGATTGTTTGATTGCTTGTTTCGAAATTCAATTTATTCTTAGATAGAACTTCCCCATAAATATTTCTTTCTTAGTTCTTAATTATATAATGAGAAGTAGAGCACAGCTAAAGGGATGATAGTTTGCCATTTTAGTCACATGTAGTACATTTAGTATTAAAATGTGAAGCTCCAGTATAAAATGCGTATAAAATGCACTCTGCACTGGAAAGGCACGTTTTAGTCTGTGTTTAAAGATAAATAAAGAAGACAGTACTTTATTATTTAAAAACATAATTTTACATGATACAATCTCTAAGTGATTGTTTAGTTGTAATTTTAATATGGTTCAGATGTTTCATTGGCATCAACCCAAGGGAAGAAGAAGAAGAAGCCTAAGATTAACCCCAAGGTTCTCAGTTTGATAAACGCTCGTGCAGATTTTAGTGGCTGGAATCAGACTCATAGCCTGTTCAAAATGCAGCAGATATTTTGTTTAACTTGAGGAAACATGAGCACTGCTTGTGAATGCAGCATGCTTACTGATATTTTTACAAAGGAATTTCTTTCAGAATTGTAAGAGACAGTTTTGTTAACTGATAGTCGTGATTCTATTGTGTTAGAGTTCAACATGTAAGTAGAGAATTTCACTGCAAACTGACATCTTACTGGCTTTCAGATTGGACATATTTGAACAGCGTGTAGGAGCAATTAATGAAAAGAAAAAGTTTGCACAAAGAAGGTCCCATTCAAACTCTTTCACTCATTGCATGCCCATGATGCTAGTGACGAGGTCATATCGATTGATTGTGTGTCATTTAGTTAAACATGATTCGAGATTCTTTGAAATTCATATATCCAGGTTTCTCTTTCACAGAATATATTAGTGTTAACACGTTTTTTTCTTGTTGAAAGTTTTCAAAACTTAAATCTTCTGGGACCATCATCCATGTTAGTGTAATTGGATTCACTGCAACACAGGACATTGGCTGGGTTGTCTTCAGGTTGTGTTGAGCAACTGTGCAAGAGGCATTCCATGTTTTGGAAATGAGTCAGTGAGTTGGGTTTAACACCGCTTTTAACAGTATTCCACTTATATCACGGCGTGTCAGCTTCATGTGGGAGGAAAGCCCGAAGTGATGCAGGTCTCAGACGTGTACCACTTCGGTGAAACCCACGAGCACGGGTATGGTGCTGACAAACCTAGAAACAGAATCGGGGCGAACAGGGATTCGAACCCACCATCATAGGTTTCTGGCGTGCCCAAGGGAAGCAACTCTGCACAGCGAATCGCGGCGCCTTAGACGACTGGGCCACCCGTGCCCCCTGTTTTGGAAATGGAACTCTGGTTGTGTTTTGAGTCATTGAAATAATATTTTTTGTTCATGTTACACATGTTGCCTTCACATCCCAGTTTAGACAAACTCAGATGGATTAGTTAGTTATATTGTGACAGACTTCATGATTATTAATAAACAATTGAACATGTCGTCTTAGATATTTTAGAATTTAAAAAAGATGGTCATATGTAACTGTTTACATACTTGAAGGTTCACAGAATATAAAGAAACGTTTCTTTTCATGTCAGTCTACAGTTGCTATTCACACAATGTTGTGTTTTCTCATTTTCCCACTTAAACTGACCGAAATACAAAAGGGTATATCTACTGTGGTGTGAACTAATCTGGACATTGTAATACGAACTCTGTTGTAAGAAAAGAATAGTTTCACACTACAAACAATAAAACATGAATCATCTGGTTTAAAGATTCAACGAACACAGTTGTATCTTATTTATTTGAACAGAATGTTCATCACCATCAAGATGTGGATCTTTAGTAAACGATTGTGGCTGTCGAAACAGCGTGTAAACAAGACCAAATTTGGACAAAGCGATTCTAGGTTTACAACAGTTTTAAGTCCCCTAGTCCTCCATGACTTAACTGGAGCTTTACAATTGTTATAAACAAGTCAACTTGTGTAAATAATTACTTCATTTTACCGTATATGTACTGGAATTCTACCGGCATGGCTGCCAAAATTTTGCCGTATACGTCACGGTATAAATAATTAGGGCATACCGTAAAGCTACTGGTTTTGTACCGGCAGCATGACTGCCAAACTTTTACCATAATAATTCACGGTAAACTTTTACAGTGTAGAATAGGTCTTCAGCAACCCATGTTTGCCGTCAAAGGCGACTGTGCTTGTCGTAAGAGGTGACTTACAGGATCGGGTGTTTAGGCTGACATGGTTCATGCATGACATCTTATCCCAATTGCGTAGTTTGATAGTCATGATGTCAATCACTGGATTGTCTGGTCCAGGCGCGACTATTTACAGACCGCCATCAGTGAGCTGGAATACTTGACGTGGCGTTAAACAACAAACAAACAAACAAACAAACAAACAAAAAACTAGGTCTTACGTAGAATGTGAAAAGCAAATGGATAGGTTCCCGTTATCCAATACGTGTAAGAGCAAGTAAAACTAAACTGAAAGTCGGTTGTATAAATGAGCTACCTAGTGCATTTGTATCACAGTGCCCATCGGCGTTGAACGTTGCTATCAATCACCAGTTTGCCTACTTTACAAGTCCCAGTCACACCATTCATCCCCTCGCTGAAATTGAGTGAAGGCTACTTCCGTTGGCATAAACCTGTAAATACTAATGGCCTCTTCGATAGCATAGTTTGGGCGAAACAAATTGCACTGGACATTAGGCACCGAGAGCATAGAACGTGGTGCCTGCCTATGAATAAAGATTCCGGAAGAATTTCTACAAAAGTGTTATTCATTCCGGAAGCCGTCTTCACAGACATCATTTGCTCTATAGAAGCGTCTGTGGTAGTGGAACAATGTCTGCAATAACATGCATATGTGCACCGGCATTCTGGACTGCATCGGTCGCAACATGACTAATACCTGGCAATCAGAAGTAATCGAACGTCGGTAGATCCTTCACTCAGCACTGTGTAAACCAATAAGCATGTCTGTGTTAAACCATAGAGATTAATGGGACTTTTATGAAATACCGGATAACCTGACCATGCCGGGACGTGTCCTTGAGAAAATATATTCCTTTGGAAGATCGTGGCAGATTCGAACCCACGTATCACATAGTTAATAAATACAGTGATCAGAAAAATATACATTGTCAATGTTAGAGAATAAGCAGTCTAGATTATCCACATTGGTGGTTGGTTGTCCGTCGGTCAGTCGTGACTAGGGGGATGAAGTGTTGTTTAACGCCGCACTCAGCAATATTTCATCTATATGAATGCGGTTTGTAATTAATCGTCTGGACCAGATAACCCAGTGATTGACATTACGAGCATCGATCCAGGCATTTGGGATACGAAGGCATACATCAACCAAGTCACCGAGCCTGACAAACCGATCCCGTTAGTTGCCTCTTAAGACAAGCACCGTCGCCTCTTACGGCAAACATGAGTTCTAACCTGGATCTTCACCGGTGCCTATTTTCGAAACACATAGACTTATGATATCGCACAGGGGCGTGTAACGCAACATATAGCAGCTACAAGATTTTTGTTCACATCCAGTGTCAGTATTCTATATACAAGGACAGGGATGTAACGAGACCAACTCACTGAGTTCGTTCGAGGACGAATTCAACAATGTCCACTGTAAATACCCCTATACACATATACACTCATTTCAAGCCAATACATTCAGATACACGACATTGTTGAAGAAAATCGAAGCCGCACTTTTGGAGCTAGCGTCTTCAGAAGCTCAACATATCGTGACCTTTTCATTCCGAGCCAAAATCCCTGCTCAGAATTTGTATCGCAAACTTACCGATCTTTTTGTTTATTGGATCATGTACACAAATACCACGCGCCAAAACACGTTCAATCGATGGCACATGTCATCCCGTCCATCGCCATTCTTTCCGCGATACATAAACCCGATGGTATAATGATTTCATGCACATTTATTTGTCTCAGTAGCCCTTCATCGTGCACCGTCCGGCATAGACAACCTTGCCCCTGACAGACTATGTAGATCGCTGGGTCAGAGAGCAGAGTATGTGGCTAGAGGCACCAAATAGCCATGTGTCGCTCTTTTTGTTATTGTTAATATTTTGTACAGATTAAAATACAAAAATGCAGCAAAGAGGTTTTGGGTGATCCTGGCACAGTCAGGCTGGTTAGGCTCATCATCAGCTCGTGGTCCTTACCCCCTGAACACGCTGACAGTGAACGGGACTTCTCCAAAGAAGTGCTGCCAAGTCACACCCACCCATATTTTTTCGGAGAAAATGAAGACTCCCTAACACTGCAGCCTTCTGCATTACCCAGATTGTCAGAAGGGCTATATTCCTGGTAGCAAACCCGGCTACACTCCCAATGTCAGTCAACAGATTGGGAGGTACCAAACCTAAGGCATCAAGTCAATGGGGAGTCGGACAACTTGGTATTTGGGATGCAAGCGTGACATTCCGAAAGTGAGGTCTGCATATTTTCCATGTTTTTTCCTGAATCTTGTCAGTCATATTAATGTCAAAAGGGCCAGAACATTTTTTTTATATAAATGATTTCATTGGATTTATCAAAAAGGACAAGATGAGGTTTGTTGGCCTTGATACGTCTGAGGCTGTAAACGGGCCTATTCCAAGAATTTTGTATTTATCATTTCCATGACGCCCTCTACATATCCCGGGTCGTACCATGAATGGACCTCTGTGTCAAAACCACAAGCATGACGAAGACGGTAATACAATGATCAGGCTACACCTCCATGTCGCGTTCAGATACTGTGTTGGTGCTAAAGCTGGGCATCCACTGACAATGTGTTTGACAGTCTAATTAAAATCATTGCATAATCTACATTTCCTATTTACATTTTGTTGCAAAATCACACATTGACGATTTCGAGTGGGAAGTTGCTGGTCCCGAGCAACAAAGGCCAGCGACTTCATGAAACAAAGTTTGTTTTTGTCATAGGACTGTTGTCAGTTAGAGTTGGCCAACTCCTACGATCATTGTAAGAAAAAGGCAAAATGCACAATTTTGTCCGGACCAACAAAGATCATGCTTATCGCTTATTTCATTTTGTTTAACTGTGCGATCCAAATTAACCGTTCGAACACACGGAAAACACATCACATATAAAACAGACTTTTGAAAATATCGATGTAGAAGCTAATACACATATTAAATGTAAATTTAACACACACATATGCACACACACATACACACAACACACAACACAACCCACGCACACACACCACACACACACACATACTGCTAGGTATGAATAATACAGGTGTACAACAGGTAAATCCATGACTCATTCCTGTTGCAAGGAAGTCTATTTATTCCTTAATTTGCCTCATGTAAATTCGATAACTTCACAGAAAGCAGGTTTAAACATATTGCTATAAAGTTGCCAATATAGTCATCTCCCAGTCATATGATAGCGCTTATCAGTCAGTGAGTGAATAGTGTTTAGCGCCGCAGCAGAACAGTAATGTTTCAGTAATATATATCTAATGGCTACTTGTAAAACTCGACTCTGGACCATGCACATCACTGCTTTTGGCTTTTCTCATCTGCGGCAAAATTATTTTTTCCAGAATTTCCTTGTACACGTTCATAATGTTAATAAAACATCAACCTTAAACAAAGCACTAGACCGTAAAGAATAAAGCCTAATACCTCTAAAGAAATGTCTCATTAACTCTTATATTTACAGGTACAGTGAAATAATCCAGTATAATGCTTAAACGTAGCACCAGACAGTAACGTGTGAAGATAAACAACCTCACGGGAATATATCTAGTAAATAGAAACTTATTGTGAACACTTAAGGTTTTCAGTGAACCAATGGTGCGCGTGTAGAAATATATTATACAAAAGACTTCAAAAGCAGAGTATTGGACGGAATCACAAAATTGACTGAAACCTGCAAGCCATCAATCTGAGATTAATTAACCCGAACAGTGTCCAGACTCGTTCTTCAATATAACGCAACATTTATTCATTTACTGGACATAAAAAGTAGTGGACGTGGAACATAAATCAACAAACATGAAAGCAAAATAGTCTGTTTTGTTATTGATGGCCACCATTAACACCCCATATATATTGTGCATCACGATTTATGCATGTGTTTATTTGCATCGTGATGTTTTAAAAAGCAGATACATTGCCGGGAGGCGATGCATTATTCACCAACAAGAATCTGACTTTTACATAATACTGATTGATAATAAGTACATGGGAGCGTTAATTATTGAAGTGTATGATCGTATGTGTAACGTGTTGAAGGGGTAGAGATTTATATAAGTCGTTTTTACTAACAATACAATTATCTCTATCTGTGACAGCAAGAAATATAAGTGATTTACGTCGTATGGAATCGCCCCGTTGGGAGTCCATGACTAATTCCCCACTTCACCGGTAACCCAATCTCGTTAATAGCTTACTGAACGGGAGTCCGAATAAACTTTCACACAGGATATCTGACGGAACGAAGCGTAGAACACATTGTCGTAAATCGTAAGATTGAACAATGAGAGGTGTGTTTTAACAGCAATAGTTCAGAATGATCGCGGCGGCGATGAGCCAATTCAAATCGAGTGCCAAGTGACATGTTATCATATGTACTATGAACAATGAATCTTAATTGTAAGTCAAAAGACACACAACCTTTTGGTTATTCTGTGATTTGCTACAACGAATCTTTGGGTTATAAACTACTGCTTATTATCACAAAGGGGTTAAGTACTAACTTCAAACAATCTACCACCTCAGAATGTGTTATGATACTGGAAGACAAGTTTCACCAGCAACAATTTGCAACAGATTGGAATTCGACCCTCGAGACTCATCGGTCTAAAACATTGCCAGTCACCTATTCATTCTTCATGACATGTACTCATTTTCCCGCCGAACTGATCATCGAATTAATTTTTTAAACGCCATCATAGACATACCGGCATGGATAACCAGGGTATGGGAACTTTTCTTCACTGCAATAATCTTACAAGCTGTGTCAAGTGTAATGCGTAGACACATTAGAAAGTAGCAGTCATTCGGCCATATTATTGTGATCATCATAGCAGCCCACATTCAGTCTCTGCAGACCTTTTCATGTAGTACCAGATGTCAGTAAGTTCGCCATCCGTTGGTAATAATTCTTGTGTAAAGGTTCTTCTGGAACAGTTATTCGTGGAGTGGGACCGGAACTTGGTTGAACACTGCCTTCTTCTGTCACAGTGCAATGGGAAGCTGCTGGAAGCTATATTAATGTTCACAGGTTGATGTTCCCCGGAGACTGACATGATGGCCCACAATCTGCGAGGTGATGCATCCTAACCATCCGATTCTTATTACAAGTATGAGACAGTTGGGACATATTGTGTCCCGGAATCCATTTGGGGACATTGAGATGAAGGTGTCGAGTATACATAGTGAAGTAAACGTTCATAATAAAACACGGTTCTATTCTTGTTCTAATGGATGCAACTATTAACTATTTATATCTTATATCAAATTCACTCACCATTTATATACAGCTTCTCCACAACTATTCTACTCACATCGCCTTGTCCACAGGTACATATCTACTTAAAAGTTGCTAAAACCTAAAAACTGTTACTGCATGTTTCGTTATCGAAACAATTTGGTTGGAACTTTTCAGATGAACCATTTCTTCTAACAATTACATCCGTTTCGCGTGCGTGGGACGTGCAAGGGGAAGAGACTTCTACATAGTAGGGTTTTCTATTCCTTTAACTGTTTGAAGAGAACGAAATATTATACAAGATCAGGTTTAATTATTTAGCATGGGATATAATTGACACCAGAATTCATTTGCTTTTCTTTGCATGTTTTGTGTCTAGGCATGAAACTATTCCAGAGCCCATACTTTTGGAGAATAAAAAAACGTAGTCTATGTAAGGACTGACAAAAATACACACCACCTACAACCTTCACAGCTTCCCTATTCATTTACGAAACTTCTAAAATTTGCAAAAATGGTTAACAGTTCCCTGTTGATATGGGTATAGCACATAACATTCCTGTATTCTGCTTTGACCAGGATTTATTGAAAATTGTATCATGGCAAAGATGAATGTTCATCAAGATCTGGTGAAGATCAAAATCAAAAGTTGGTAAAAACTCACTGAACTCTTTTAAATAGGATTTTATTTCACAGGTCACCGCTCATTTCCAGTTCAGATGAAGCGTCCCTTTGTTGTAAGATGGAGACAGAGACGCTGAACGTACAGGTCAATGTTCATCTGGCGTCAAACTGCATCGGTCGCAGACAGATTGGGTTTATAGGATTTTATAGCGAGCAAATCCCTTGCGGTACACGTTGTGGACTGACCATGTACAAAGTTACGAAATAAATACGCCCAGGAGAAGGATGACAGCGATCACCCAGCAAAGGTTTGTTGACTTTGGAATCGTTATGTAAACCCTGTACATACGTGGGCCTCCTTACCATATCTATGAGTCTTCTTTTTATGGTTCAATACAAGAAATGATGCATTCGTATGATGTCCATGGCTACTGGAAAGAGCTGTGGAATGAGTTGTGTAGCGTTCGTTGCTTGTGCAACGTGCAGTAAAACGGGAAGAAATTGTTACTTCGAGCTCTGTTGAGAATATATGTATCTGATACATGGTGTACACACTGAGGGCGCATAGGTGATGTACGCCTATTTCAGTGTCGCGTGCTCTTGCCAATAATATATGCCTGTACTGGTAAGAGAACTGTGATGGATGGGGTTGTTGCTAACATTGCGTCAAGTGTGTTTCCTTTCTACAGGATGCAAGGAACTTTATGAGAGATGCTCATTGAGACATTTACGAGATTATCTGATAGAAACTGACTGCTGTCGTGTTGTCTAAGGTGGCATGTAGAGTTTAGATGTATGGCTGGAACAGAAACATAGCAACGTCCAGTAACTTAAATATCCCATTTTGAATATTTACCCACAACTGCGGTTTCAAGTTTCTTAATTTAATCGTAAAGCACCAGCGACAAGTTGGAGCTGACATAGTATTAATTGTTCCTGAAGCAATGAACAGTCGAAACTGTCCATGTGTTTTCCTCAAATTGCATTTGTGGAAATTTTTCTGTATAAGACTCACTGTTGTACGTGTTTCTGTTATGGGACCGCCTCCGTAGTCTAGTGGTAGAGAGTCCGCCCGGAGAGCGGAACGTCAGGGGTTTGATCCCCGGCCGCGTCATACCCAGAGGCGTTAAAAGATGTTACTTGTTGTTACCCTGTCAAGCTCTCGGCATTAAGGGGCTAAAACAAGGACTGGTCGGCTCTGAGTCAGTATACTGTTTCTGAGTTGAGTATTCATGTTAAACTGCGGCATGAAGTGAGATAGCACTATAAAATCGGCATTAGTTCGGACTTGTACATGCAGCCATACGCACATGTGCATGCACATCGCTCTATAAGTGTAATAATCTTTGACGCAACGTTAAACCCTATTTCACCTCATCTCACCTTTCTGTTATGTTGTCATGTTAAACATAACGAATCTTCTTCGTTAATGGTAAAAATGGACACTTTATACATAGTTCCGACTATAACTACATAACATAGAATAAACACATACATACGCACATTATTCTGTGTGTTGGTGGACAGGACTTTCATGTTTTGGTCGTGCTTTTCGACACCTTTTGTTTTCATTGACCAGGACTTTATATGACAAGTAATCAAATGGACACTTAAAGAAGTTAACGCACCACCCCGTCTCTATTTTAATCTGTTCCAACCTTGTATGTATTATTTGGAAATGGCTACATGTGATAAATGTCTATGATAAATGTCTATGATAGCATCGATGTCCGACATGGGTGCAATATGTAAAGCATATTTCAGGCGTCCCCTGACTACCTCAAATTTAAAAACACAGTAGGTTTATCACAAAGCGAGTCTGTTCCGACACCCATACTTCATTAATACTTTCTGATTCCCCAAGGATCGACTTTGACAGAACTGTTAGAACAGACGTCATATAAACTTGTTCACATCCTCGCTGGTATTGCCACACGCCTTTCTATTTTCTGGATTGATCTGCAAACCATCAAAGAATTTGTGTACTACAACATGTTACCACCGACTTACCATACGTTACTAATCACAGTCTATGTTTGTTTTAACGAAAGTATCTCACGTCAATGTATAAAGGTTTTGGAACCGTCATTAATTCTCTCACTCTTCAAAAGACGACGGCTGTGTGTTGTTACTTAACGTTTCCTTGCTTTATAACTAAAGCTTTCGTCAAATATATTGTGCAGATTCTACCAATCCTATGTAAACATATAAGAACAAAACAAGTACGAATTTCTTCTTTGATCGTAGCATCTGTTGATAATAGGAAATATAAAAAGAGTCTTCTCTTTATCAGCAGTCGTTGTAGGGTATGTTACTGTCAACGCCACGGTTAGATTAGCCGGTCATTTGTGATACAGAATAACGTTAACCTTTTTATGATGGCTTCATGAAGTACGTAAAAGATTAGAGAAACAATATACACATTTCATCAAATCACAAACTATAAAAACATATGTGATAATATTATATTTTTATATATCTATGTATTAAACTGCCGGGCAATACAAAGTATAAACCCATGATTGACGGTGACCAAATTTGAAATAAAGAAGAAATGGTTATTCGATGGTGACGTATTTCACACAAATATCAAGTTGTGTTTGGATCTTAAGTTTCCAGCGTTTCGGAGACTGTTTTCAGCCAAGTGACATTTTTATAACGTTTGTCATGTTCGGGGCAAATTCAGGTTTCAAGTGTATGCTTTCTTTTCCCCTGCCGTCTATGTACATATTTTGTTTTGTTATGTTTTGTTTTCTTTCCTTTCTTACTTTTTTATCTTTACCTCGTATATATATTGCAATTGCACATAGATTTTGTCAATGAACCTCAAAATGTGAATATAAGTTTACATTGTGTATAACGCAGCTGACGTTATAGCATACTTTGCGCTTTGCGGCATACTTTATATCTGCCTTTATACATACATCTCTACAGTCACTGAAATGGCCATCGGTCGCATATATATTTAGACTATGTCTGCACCCAGTCAACTGACAGACCGTTCATCTCCCAGGCACCGCAACACATGATCAAGTAAATTAGCAGTTTCTGTCTGAATGGACCTCTCAAGGATAGACAAATTAGAGGCACCATACAAACGACTTCTTTTCATGACTGAAAATCAATTATTGTTAAGAGTTGTTACAATACTGCAACCGTTTCAATAATATTCGAGTTCGTAACCAAAAATAAACCGTTTCGAACTCATTTTATTCACTCCAATGATGAGGGAGATGAGAATCCGACTGCTACGTCATTTATGTTCGTAAAGTGTCTGCTGTGCTGTTCAAACAAAACAATACAATCATGCAATAATTACTCCACAATACATTTAGTATAATTAGACGCGGTATATCAATAAACAGAAGCCAACGAACACACGAAAACATATTGAATTGCAGAAATGGCTCCAAACTGCCCAGTCAATATACATCGGTTTCTTTTCTAGGATAAAGAACATCACACAGAGTTCATCATAGGTTTATCGAGGCTGGTAAGGACGCCAGCTAAAGTAAGGTTTCTGATTTGATCATCGTGTTTGGTTTGAACTGTTAACCTGAGGGTAATTGAGCCAAGCCCTGCTAATGACAAACGCATTCGGCGTTGGCTTATGCAGTTTTCATCATATGCCAATAATCACACAGTTATCGATTTTCTGTTTTTATGGTGGAATTTGGACTGGATTTTCACACCATTAGCCAAGGCTTCGATGAGTTACAGAGAAATTATGAAACAACGTTTATTCCAAGATGCCAGTTGCATTGGCGATTAATCTTTACAGTTTATTGGGTTTGTGTTCTTTTAACCCCGCCGTGTTGTTTACGTTTCAAATACAATTAACTTGACCCAGGCTTTGGCCGTTGGAACTGTTTACGTTGACTGGTTGACTTGGTTTAAGTATCGGTGATGCATTAGAAGTTCCTTTGGACGGGCCGTTACCAGCTTCTACGAGACTTCAAATCAGTAGATCGTCCTTAGATGTTTGCTTTCACGTATGTTTATGACTGCATAGATATTGCAGCTTCATACTCTTTGTAGTTCTATTCAGTTGTATTTGATTAGCAAGGAACGGATGGAGAATACAAGGAAATGAACGAACATTTCACGAACGTGAATGTTTTAAAGCCACAGTGGCATATATTCCGACTATAATCCTAAGCTCCTGTAAATAATTGTGTTTGGACCAGGCCGAACCAGTAGTTGAAAGCATGAGCAAAGATCCACAACCTGAACTGACGTTCCACCACCAGCAAGACCAGGGTGTACGGAAAATGCGTAACCGACCCACTTTCTTACAGATTTTGAATCAGTGGTCTTGAGAGCAACTTGGCATTGAGCACTTTGAATATGGAAGGTTTATCTGTCAAAAAATATACTTAATCCCTTGTAAGCATTTTAATTCGTGAATAATGGTATTCATAGAACAAAAGTCACACTGATCCTGCTTCGTGTAATTTATATGCTATATGTTTCGACAGTGGTGCCTCGCATTTCCATACGTCACCACTGTACACTTAAGTCACTCGTAATGGCCAAACATAGCTGTGCAAGTACATATAATATTGGCTCGAAGTTTAACCTTTTCTGGCTTTGTTGCAATAAAATCCTTATTAGTCAATCAAACGTTCTATATACAAAACGTTTAGTGTGTCAAATAAATACCTAGCAAATGTATTCGTTTGGGATTGAGTAAGCTAGGTAATGATTTGGTTGGAATTATAATGTCCAGACTTACAATCTCTTGTTACAAGTACACACATGCCACATGCATGGGACATAAGTTCTCAAAGCATGAACTTCTGTACAGTAGTGAATTGGTCATTCTTTCGCCACAGATGTTTACAGCAAAGGAAGTATTGCAGAAAAGCAGGTCTAATTGTCTATGAAGGGATATAATTAGCTTCAGAATTCGTTTTGGTTTTGATTGGATGATTTTCAAACAATTCAAGGGTCAATACGTTTGAAGAATAAAGAAATCTTAGCCTTTGTAAGGACTGATAAAATTACAGACCACTCAGCCCTACACAACATCCCCTATTCATTTACGAAACTTCTAAAATGTTTGATTAATGTTTCACAGGCCTCTGTTGATATCGATATTCCAGTGAAGATTCCAAACGTTTTTCTTTGAGAAGGTCCTGACAAGCTGTTTCTACTTCAACCCCGATTTATTGACAATTTTATCATGGCAGAGGGGAGCGTTAATCAAGATCTGGCGAAAATCAAAATTCAAAGTGGGTAAAAATTCACTAAACTCTCTTAAGTAGGCTTTAATTTAACAGGTCACATCTCATTTCCAGTTCAGATGAAGTGTCCCTTTGTTGTTAGATGAAGACAGAGGCGCTGAACGTACAGGTCATTGTTAATCTGGCGTCAAACTGCATTAATCCAAGACAGATTGGGTTTATATGAATTAATGGCCAGCAAATCCCTAGAGGTACAGTTGAGGCAGTTGACCGACCATGTACAGAAAATAAATACGCCCAGGAGAAGAATATCAGCGATCACCCAGCAGAGGTTTGTTGACTGAGGAATCGTTATGTAAGCCCTAAACATACTTGGACGTCCTTACCATATCTGTGACTCTTCGTTTTATGGTGCAATACAAGAAATGATGCATTCGTGTGCTATGGTTACAGCAAAGGGTTGTGGATTGAATACGGGAATTGTGTAGCGTTGCTTGTGCAACGTGCAGTAAAACGGGACGAAATTGTTACTCCAAACCCTGTTGAGAATATCTGTATCTGATACATGGTGTACACATTTAGGGTGCATAGGTGGTGTTTTTTGTTTGTTTGTTGTTTAACGCCGCACTCAGCAATATTCCAGCTATATGACGGCGGTCTGTAAATAATCGAATCTGGACCAGACAATCCAGTGATTGACATCACGAGCATCGATCCACGCAATTGAGAAACGATGACATGTATCAACCAAGTCAGCGAGCCTGACCACCTGATCCCGTTAGTCGCATCTTACGACAAGCATAGTCGCCTTTTACGGCAAGCATGGGTTGCTGAAGACCTATTCTACCCCAGATCTTCACAAGTTGCATAGGTGATGTACGCCTTTTTCAGGATCGCGTGCTCATGCCAGTAATAAAGGCCTGTTCTGGCTAGAGAAAGATGATGGATTGGGTTTTTGCTAACATTGAGTCAAGTGTGTTTCCTTTCTACAAGATGCAAAGAACTTTATGAGAGATGCGCACTGAGACATTTACGAGATTATCTGAAAGAAACCGTCTGCTGTCGTGTTGTCTAGGTAGCATGTAGGGTTCAGATGTATGACTAGAACAGAAACATGGCAACGTCCCATGACTAAAATATCCCATTTTGGATATTTACTGTCATTTCAATTCGAATCATTGGACCCGTGAAGATCCGGGGTAGAATAGGTCTTCAGCAACCCATGCTTGCCGTAAAAGGCGACTATGCTTGTCGTAAAAGGCGACTAACAGGATCGGGTGGTCAGGCTCGCTGACTTGGTTGATACATGTCATCGATCCCAATTGCGTGGATCGATGCTCATGATATCAATCACTGGATTGTCTGGTCCAGATTGAATTATTTACAGACCGCCGTCATATAGCTGGAATATTGCTGAGTGCGGCGTTAAACAACAAACCAGCCAAAAAGCGTATCATTGCGTATCATTGAACGTAAACCGCCAGCGATAGGCTAAGACAAACATAACATTAAATGTCCCTGAAGTGGAGTTCATTTGAACCTTGTGTGCCTTGTATACACATTGTCCCTCAAATTGCATATTTCTATTTGGATCTATATAAGACCCACTGTTGCGAGTTTTATCCGTCACGGTGTCTTGTTAAGCATAAATATAAAGCAAAAGCATTTTGAAAATATAATGTTTTAATTCTGAACATAAAATATCACATAGAATTGACACATATAAACATAACGTGTATGTTAACGATTGACGTGAAACAAACCTGATTTTATGTAACCTTTTCAGCCTGCAACATGTATTTCCGTTGAAGACAAGTCTTTGTATTCGTGGTATTCGACACGTTCTATATTCAGTGACCAGGACTGTATAACATACTTCTCGAAAAAGGTTTTTCTCTTTATTTTCCTATTTTCCAAACTTCATTGTATCATTTGAAAATGTCTACATATAATATTGCCCTCATTTTGATAAATTTTTGGTATGATAGCATCCATACCTAATACACGTTGGTACACAAACACAGTATGTTCCTCAAGATGATCGAAAGGACTTGCTCATATCATGAAATGGGAAGAAGCAGAGCAAGCAACTGCAATGGTAGTCAAACAACCACTGCCACGGATAAGTACCAAACTACGAAAAATAAAATATAACTTAACCGATTTCGATTTCCCAATTTCAAAATGGGTCTGTCACATTGTAAACATACAGAAATGCGTCAGGACAAAATACAGGATATGATGTTTAGAAATTCCCATTTTATGTGCAAATATACAGTAAGATGTGCTTAACTTGGTTAACTTCTGGGTGAAACTTACACTAATGGAAAGAGGTAACTGTGCTTCATATAAAGTGGAGTAAATGCTATGGTAATAAATAAGAATATTATATTTGGTAGTTCTTCTGATCTATGTTTTATCATAGCAACTGTATTGACAAAACTCATACATAGAAACAGGAGAGACACACCCTCAAAGCGTGGTGGTGTTTCAACTCAATTAACAATACCAGCGTCGGATGTCACCGCCATTTTCGTTGATACATGTGAGGCAACGGCGGTGCATTGAAGTGACCAAATGATTATCATGGAAATCTGTAGACCCACAATATGGACGCATGACCAGCAGAACTGACTGTATACTGTCAATGTCTTGTCTTCTGAAGGGGCACGGGTGGCCCAGTCGTCTAAGGCGCCGCGATTCGCTGTGCAGAGTTGCCTCCCTTGGGCACGCCAGAAACCTATGATTGTGGGCTCTAATCCCTGTTCGCCCCGATTATGTTTCTAGGTTTGTCAGCACCATACCCGTGCTCGTGGGTTTCACCGAAGTGGTAAACGTCTTAGAACTGCATAACGTTGGGCTTTCCTTATACTTTAAGCTGACACGCCGCGATATAACTGTAATACTGTTAAAAGTGGCGTTAAACCTGCGTCGTACCCCGACAGCGTGAACTATTGCAATCCTCGACTTGTACGCCTGGTCCACATTCAATTACTCAAGGCCGTCGCGATCTTTCTGAGGCTTTGCTGACAAAACAAAACTTACTCTCTCTGCTCCCCCTTACGACTTATGACAAGGTAAAGTACGCTGCCTTTCCTCCCCCGAGATCATGTTTAGAATTTGATTCGGACTTCAGTGCAGTAAGCTATTAACGAGATTGGGTTACTGGCGAACATGGGATTTACTCTGTCCTGGACTCCCCAAGGGCCGATTTCATACGTTATAAAATCTATTTTATTTCCCTGCTGTTACAGATAGAGATATCTGTATTGTTGGTACAAAAACAAGTTATATAAATCTTTTCCCCATCAACACGCTACACGTAGAATCATACACTCAAATAATGAACGCTTCAACATACATTACTTCTGTAGCATAAAAGTATAGAAGGAAAAGGACATAAAGGTAAATTAAAATATTCTTACTTATTATCAGTCAGTATTGTGTAAAGGTCGGCTTCAAGATAGAGGGTGAATAATGCATCGCCTTCTGGCAAAGACCTGTTGAATGGAAACACGACAATGCAAACAAACACATGCATAAATCGTGATGATACACTATTGTTGGTGTATATATGGGGTGTTAATGGTGGCCATTAATAACAAAACAGACTATTTTGCTTTCATGTTTGTTGATTTATATACCACATCGACTGCCACATGTCCAGCAAATGAATAAATGTTGCGTTTCATTGAGGAACGAGTCTGGACACTGTTCGAGTTAATTAATCTCAGATTAATGCAGAGTGACTATTGTGTCGTGAGTGTGTCCAATAAGTTGATGTTTGAGTCGCTCTGTAACATATTTCTACACGCGCGTCTTTTGTCACTGAAAATGTTAGTGTACACAGTTGTTTATTAACTCGACACATCGTTCGAAAATGGAACGATGGAAGATAGAACGATGAAACGTTTCTAATATGTACCAGAACATATTTGAAGATATAATTTTGCCTGATGGTGTGCATGGTCCAAACTCGATAATTTACAAGCAACCATTAGATAGGTGAAACATTTCTGTTTTTCTGCGGCTTTCAGCAACACTCACCCTCTTACAGGTCGCCACATTAATCGATGTCAGAGATGACGCAATTGTTGGCAATATTATATTGCGATATGTATATCAAGGTGTTTTGTAATTTTGTCAGATTTGGACGAGACGAATCAAAGTATAAGTAATGGAACAGTTATTCGTGGGGCGGGACCAGAACTTGGTTGAACACTACCTACTCCTGTCAGAGTGCAATGTGAAACTATTGGAAGCTACATTAACGTCTACAGGTTGTTGTTTCCCGGAGACAAACACGATGATCCACAATCAGGTGACGCAACGTAAGCATCTCATCCTCATTATTCCGAGGTTACAACACGTATTGGGTAGTGATCAGGACATATTGTATCCCGTAATCCATAATTGAACATTGAGACGATCGTGTAGATTATACATGGTTGAAGCAAACGTTTGTGAAAAAAACATGCTTCTATTTTTGTTCTCATGGATACAAAATTAATATTAACTAATATAAATTTACTTACTTGTCATATATAGCTTGTCCACAACTATTCTACTGACATTGCCTTGTCCAAAAGAACATTTCTTATTATAAAGTTTCTTACTTCATGTTTCGTTATCGAAACAATTTGGTAATTTATTAAACTTTTCAGACGAACTATGTCTTCTTACCATGACACTCGTGTTCGTGCGGGGGTAAAGAGTTCTTAGTGCATGCAAGGAGAAGGACCACACGGTAGTTTAAATGGTTTTTCAATTGCTACAAATGTTTAAAACATACGAAGAACATGTTTAATTAGCAAGCATAGGGTATAAATGACTTCCGAATTCATTTTGTTTTTCTGTGGTTGATTTGTGTCTGGGGCTTTAAACTATTCAAGAGCCATACTTTTAAAGAATTTAAAAACTTAGTCTTTGCAAGGTCTGACAAAAATACACACCACTCACAACCCTTCACATCAATCCTATTTATATATATAAAGTCTAAACGTTTCACTTTTTAGGAAGGTCCTGACAAAATGTCTCTGTTTCTGGATTTGTTGACAATTTTATCCTGGCAAAGAGGAATGATAAATTAAGATCTAAGGTTGGTAAAAACTTACTAAACTGTCTTAAGTAGGCTTTATTTTTACAGGTCACCGCACATTTAAATTTCCTTTGTTGTTGGATGGAGTCAGAGACATTGAACGTACAGGCCAATGTTAATCTAGCACCAAACTCCATCTGTCGCAGACAGACTTGGTTTTTAGGATTTAGTAGCAAGCAAATCCCTTGAGATACCCGCAGTAGACTAACCGTTACGAAAATATATGCGCTAAGCAGAACCATGACAGCGATCACCCAGTAGAGATTTGTTGACTTTAGAACCGCAGTGTAACGTTACAGACTTTCGCCTCCTTACCATACCTATGACTCTTCTTTTTGTGATGCATTACAAGAAGGGATGCATTCGTATGATATCCATGGTTACAGGATAAGGTTGTGGAATGAGTATAGGAATTGTGCAGCGTTTATGGTGGCAACGTACAGTGAAACGTGAAGAAAATGTTCCTTTGAGAGCTGTTGAGGGCATCGTTATCTGATATATAGTGTACACATTGAGGGTGTTCAGGTGATATAGTTCGCCTATTTCAGTATCTCTTGCGCGTGCCAGAAATATAGGTCTGTATTGGTTATAGAAAGATGATGGATGGGGATGCTGTAAACATTGTGTCAAGCGTGTTTCCTTTCTACAAGATGCAATGAACTTTATGAGAGGTGCGCATTGAGACATTTACGAGACTATCTGATAGAAAATGACTGTGCAGCAGTCATGTCTAAGGTTACGGTTCGGAAACAGACCGCCTCCGTTGTCTAGTGGTAGAGCATATGCACGGAAGAGCGGAAGGTGGGGCTTCGATCCCCGGGCGCGTCATACCAAAGGACGACAAGTAGAGATTGCTTCAGAGTATCAATTGTTCCCCGCTATATAATGTTATGTGCAGAGGAAGGAAGTGGGAGGAGAGAATTTGTGTACAAATTGGTTGTTATTAATGTAGTTATCTTTGGAAAGCACAATAAAAGAAACAGTTTCTTTAAATGGTCAGCACAAGGAAAACCCAGGCAAGAAAACTGGGCTTGTCAGACAGAAGTTGATACATACCCACTATTAGTACCAATAGAAAAAAATGATTACAAGTCCTATATAGATAACACAACACATGTCATTCTTAAACATTGCCTTTGCAGCAAATATCAATATTTCTGGTCAAAATATTGGTTGGAGTAAATAAAACAAACTTTTTAAATAGTAAACACAAAAAAAGTAATGAATCCACTGTAAATAAACTTCAGTTCAAATGTAAAATTCACGCTATTATTAAGGGATTCCTTTTTATCTAACAGCAAGTTAAGAACACACAGTTTGGTCAAGTCATCTATAAATATTGAGAATTATTGTACATATTGTAAAAATAAATTTCACAGGTCACTTTTCCCAAAACTTTGTTTAAGAAGAATTGAAAAATTGGTAGATATACAAAAACACCAGCTCAATTGGAACAATGTCTCTGTGAAACATGTGATGTCTCAGAAGATGAGCAACATAACGCACTGCCTTGTATAAAATTCAGGGCATGGATGTACTTTATTTTGCCCGTCATTTAGTGTACATAAATGTGTTGTTTTTTTCTTTCCTAAATGTCTATCTTTGCCTTGTAAATATATTGCAAATGCATATACATTTTGTTAATGTACCTCAACATTTTAAAAGGGGCGGTGGGGTAGCGTTTGCTCGTCTCGCTGAAGATCCGGGTTCTATTCCCCACATGAGTACAATGTATGAAGCCCCTTTTTGGTGTCCTCTGCCTTGATATTGCTGGAATATTGCTAAAAGCGGTGTAAAACTATACTCACTCACTCAACATTTGAATAGTATTTGAATGTTTGAACTTGTGTGTAAACCAGCTGACCTTACAGCATGATTTGCGCTTTGCAGCATACTTCATATCTACCAGTTTACACATAACAGCACAGTTACCCAACTGTATATCAACCACATACATATCTAGACAATGTCTGCACCAAGTCAACTGACAAACCGTTCATCTCCCAGACACTCGCAACACATGATCAAGTAAATTAGCAGTTTCTGTCTGAATGGACTTTTCAAGGATAGACAAATTAGAGGCACCATACTAACGACTTCTTTTCATGACTGAAAATCAATTATTGTTAAGAGTTGTTGCTATACTGCATCCGTTTGAATAAATCCCATTTCTTTTCCGAAAAACAACTGTTTTGAACTTATTTTATTCACACAAATGATGAAGGAGATGGGAATCCGAATGTTTATGTTCGTTTGATGTCTGCTGTGAAGTTCCAGAAAAACAAAACGATTATGCAATATTTATTTCCACAATACATTTAGCATAATTAGACGCACTATACAAACAAACAGAAGTCAACGAAAATACGAAAATGGCTCCAAACTGCCCAGTCAATACAATTCGGTTACTTTTCAAGGATAATGAACATCATCGGATTATCGAGGCTGGCAAGGACGCCAGCTAAAGTAAGGTTTCTGATTTGATCATCGTGTTTGGTTTGAACTGTTAACCTGAGGGTAATTGAGCCAAGCCCTGCTAATGACTAACGCATTCGGCGTTGGCTTATGCAGTTTTCATTATATGCCAATAATCACTCAGTTATCGATTTTCTGTTATTATGTGGGATTTCGAACTGGATTTTCACACCATTATCCAAGGCTTCGATGAGTTACAGATAAATTATGACACAACGTTTATTCCAAGATACCAGTTGCATTATCGATTAATCTTTACATTTTATTAGCTTTGTGTTCTTTTAACCCCACCATGTTGTTTACGTTTTAAACACAAATAACTTGACCAAGGCTTTGGCCGTTGGAACTGTTTACGTTGACTGGTTGACTTGGTTGAAGTATCGGTGATGCATTAGAAGTTCCTTTGGACGGGCCGTTACCAGCTTCTACGAGACTTCAAATGAGTAGATGGTCCTTAGATGTTTGGTTTCGCGTACGTTTATGACTGCATACATATTGCAGTTTCACACTCTTTGTAGTTCCATTCAATTGTATTTGAATAGCAAGGAACGGATGGAGAATACCAAAATATGAATGGGCATTTCACGAACGTGAATGTTTTAAAGCCACGGTGGCAGATATTCCAACTATATCCTAAGCGCCCGAAAATAATTGTGTCTGGACCAGGCCAAACCAGTGGCTGAAAGTATGAGTAAAGATCCATGCTCTGAATTGACGTCGCAACATCAACAAAACCAGTGTGAAGGGGAAATGCAAAACTTTTGCACTAAGATCATGACTTGCATGAAGTTCTCTTGTGAATACAATTCCATCCGCGCGTACAAGTAAAGACAACCAAAATATGTGATGTAGGTTTTGAATCAGTGGTCTGTCAGAAAAAAATTGTAACCATTTTACTTTGTTAACAATAGCATTCATAGAACAGAAATCACACGGATCCCGCTTCGCGTAATTTGTATGCTATTTGATTCGAACATACACCTTGTTACAACTTAACAATGGTACCTTTAATTTCCATACGTCATCACTGTACACTAAAGTCACTCGTAATGGCCAAACATAGCTGTGCAAGTACACATAATATTGGCTCGAGTTTTAACCTTCTATGGCTTTGTTAAAACAAAGCCCAAATTAGTCAATCAAACGTTCTATATACAAAATGTTTGGTTTGTCCATTAAATATCTGGAAAATGTATTCGTTTGGAAGGAGTCAGTTCAGTTCAACAACACTTTCGAAAAATCAAAGTATTGTTGGTCGTATTCGTACACGTTTACCTCAAATATAGGATTCGAACCAACGACCTGCAGTTCCTGGCACGCATCACAAGATGTTATCAGTCCAAAAAAGTCCGTACCTGTAGACCCATCAGCGTAATACATGATGTCAGTGAGTTTTTTATTCGTTGGCGATGCTTCTTGTGTAAATGTTCTTCTGCAACATTTATCCGTGGTCGAGTAGAACCTACATCTGGCACAGTGGTATTCGAAGCTAATGGAGGATAGAAAAACGTTTTCCAGTTGACGTTTCCCGGAAACGGGCACAATGATCCACAATCAGGTGACGCATCGTAAGCATTCGATCCACGTTACTCCCGTGTTACAACAAGCATAGTCTTTTGGAACCTATTGTGCCCTTGATTCCATTAGGGAACATTGACGCAATAGTGAAGAGAAAACATGGTGCTTAAAATATTCGTCACATACGGTTCTATTCTATTTGTATTGGGTACAGTAAGTAAATAATAAAAATCATGATATATTTACTTACTAGTTATATATTGCTTGTCCGCAGCTATTTTACTCACATTATCACATATAATATCTACTAATAAAGTTATTATAAACTAAAATTCGTCACACATTTTTCATTATCGAAACGATTTGGTTGGAATTCAAATGTCTCTTGTCATGAGTTCTCAAAGCATGCAAAATTAATGAAGTTCGATACAGTAGTGAAATGGTTATTCTTTCCCTACAAATGTTTAAAGCAAAAGAAGTATTTAGAAGAGCAGGTTTAATTGTCTATAAAAGGATATAATTAGCTCCAGAATTCGTTTTGGTTTTGTTTGGATGATTTTCAAACTATTTAAGAGACTATACTTTTGAAGAATGAATAAAACTTAACCTTTGTAAGGACTGACGAAAATACACACCACTCACAGCCCTTCACGATATCCCCTATTCATTTACGAAACTTCTAAAATTTTCGATTAATGTTTTACAGGCCTCTGGTGATATCGATATTCCACTGATGATTCCAAACGTTTTTCTTTGAGAAGGTCCTGACAAACTGTTTCTACTTCAACCCCGATTTATTGACAATCATGGCAGAGTGGAGCGTTAATCAAGATCTGGCGAAAATCAAAATCCAAAGTGGGTGAAAACTCACTAAACTCTCCGAGGCAGGCTTTAATTTTACAGGTCACATCTCATTTCCTGTTCAGATGAAGTGCCCCTTTGTTGTAAGATGGAGACAGAGACGCTGACTTTACAGGTCAATGTTTATTTGTCGTCAAACCGCATCAATCTAAGACAGACTGGGTTTATATGAATAAATAGTCAGCAAATCCCGTGCGGTACACGTTGTGGACTGACCACGTACAGAGTTACGAAAATGTATACGCCCAGGAGAAGGATGACAGCGATCACCCAGGGGAGGTTTGTTGACTTTGGAATCGTTATGTATAAACCATAGACATACTTGGGCCTCCTTACTATACCCATGACTCTTCTTTTCATGGTGCAATACACGGAATGATGCATTCGTATGATTACAGCATGGGGTTGTGGAATGAGTGTGGGAATGCTGTCGACTGGGGAAGTTCCGAGTACTTACGGAATCAACATGTTTGAGTGATTTCTCCGACTTTAGTGAGTGAGGGAGTTGAGTTAAACGTTACAGTATTGCAGTTATATCACGGCATGTAAGCTTGTTGTTGAAGGAAAGCCCGAGCGTGACGGAGGTCTCAGACGTTTACCACTTTGGTGAAGTGTATGGTGCCGACAAACCTAGAAACTTAATCGGGGGGAACCTGAGATTCGAAACCACAATCATAGGTTCATCAGGAAGGAGCTTTGCGAAGCGAAATGCGTCTCCTTTGACCAACTCCGACTTGAACCATACTATGTTGATATATACACACTGAAAAAAGTTAAGCACACCCTAATATATTTCATTATTGTATGGTCCCAACAGTCATGAAAGATGTTATTACGGGAAAAATATGTTTTCTCGAGATGATGTAATCAGTCATGCGTAACGAAAGCTCACGTGTCATGCATGGTATGCACGTGCAGCATGCTACCCTCGAGTATATTTAAAGCAGTGTATCCAAACGTAAAAAATTGCTCTCTTAATCTCGGTTTTAAAGAGTTATTCCATGACATTGTTTGACTATGGAACGAAGGCGATTAATCGGCATGCATAACGCAGGAATGTCTTGTTATGCCATTGGTCGGAATTTGGGATATCATCATACTGTCGTAAGCCATTTAGTCGAGAAACATGCTCAGACCAGTGATGTACAGGACCGTCCCAGATCCGGAAGACCTCCTGTGACGACACATCGCGAAGACAAGGACCTTCCTCGTCCCATTCGCCCAGAACCCTTTTAAACAAGACTTAGTACTCGTCTGAAACAGTTGTGGTTGCCCAATCGTCCTTTCAGCAACAGAATCGTCAGGAACCTGCTGAAATCAGAGGACCAGACGAGTAATAAAGTTTCTCATGTTGAGAGATCACCACAAAGCTGTTCGTTTAGCATGGTGTAATGCGCGACAAAACGGGAATCTAAGAACTTGGAGACGGATCCATTGGTCAAACGAAAGCCGCTTTCTGCTCCACGTCACTGATGGAAGAACGAGAGTCTGGAGGCACCAGAACACGGCCTACACCCCCAGGAACATTCAACCGACTGTTGCATACGACGGGGGCTCCTTAATGGTTTGGGGGTGTATCTCTCATGATTGCAGGTTTGATTTGGTCACCATAAGGGGCAACTTAACAGGGGTTCAGTACATCCGGGATGTTTTGAGGCCAGTCGTCTTTCCTCATTTTGACAACCACCCTCTTGCTACTCGACCTCAGTGCGTGGATGACAATGCCAGGCCTCATCGTTCGCACGCAGTCGTGGATTACATGAGGGCCAATGCAATAACGACTGTATCCTGGCCAGCAATGAGCCCAGATGTGAACCCACTTAAACATGTTTGGAATATATTGGGGCGCTGCATACAGCCACGAAATCCTCCTGTACAAGATTTACGCCAACTGGAAGCATCAGGAGTGGTTGTTGTTGACCCATCAACAGATCTAACGTCTGACTGGAGGCATGAAATGTAGTGTGGTATGCGTCCGTTCACGTGGCGGTTATACCCGCTACTGATCTGTTTCACGTGTCACGTCAAGTAGAGCCTTTAAGTAACATTTTCACATGAAACATCAAACGTAACTCGTTTACTTAATCCTGCAGCTCCATACTTGTTTTAGGTATTGTCTAAGGTCAAAAACAGTACCTGTGTTACTATCATGTTTTTTGTCAGTACATTTCAATCACAACTCACCAATATCTTCTTTATTTGTTGTCAAATGTTTGTTCTATCCGATGACATTAGTATCGCCCAGCTCCTGTGGTCAGTCATCCCATGCCACGATTTTTGCCATTTGTCGTGGTTCAGAAATAGGTGTGTGCTTAACTTTTTTCTTTGTGTATATAAGTTCTCTATCTTTTTGCATAATAAGCTTTACTTGCAACAGTTTTACTTTAGCAGAATGCACGCTCTAAATGGTCAGTGAATTCCTGGCGAAGAACCACCTGTAACAATTGCGTGAAGTCATCATAACGGTTTAATATAGCAGGAACCATTACTCATACTTTGAATCGTCTTGCCTAAATTCGACCAAACTACAAAACACCGTGATATACATATCGCTATATGATGTTGCGAACTATGGCGACATCTCCGACATTGATTAAAGTGGTTATATGTAAGGGAGTGCCTGTTGTATAAAGCCGCAACTGGAGAGACAATGTTTCAGCTATTTAATGGTTGCTTGGACCGCCTCCGTGGCCTAATGGTAGAGCGGAAGGTCCGGGGTTCGATCCCCAGCCGCGTCATACCAAAAGACGTTAAAAGATGGTACTTGTTGTTACCCTGTCTGGCGCTCGGCATTAAGGGGCTAAAACAAGGACTGGTCGGAGTCAGTATACAGTGTCTGAGTGGGGTATTCATGTTAAACTGCGGCACGGTATCGCAGTGTGCTAGCACTATAAATCGGCATCAGTCCGGACTAGTACAAGCCGCCACACACACACACACATACACGTGCATGCACGTCGCTATATCAGTGCAATAATCTTGAACGCGACGTTAAACCCCATTTCACCACACCAAATGGTTGCTTGCATGCAAAAGTTTGGACCATGCACACCGTCAAGTAAAATTTTATGTTCCAATGTTTTCAGGTACATATTATTAAAACTCCAATATTGCGCTTAAATATGATGATGGACTATAAATATGAAAACTTACAAAAAATGTCACAAGCGACCAGAAAGATCGACATTTTAGCAGAACAGAAGGTTTCCTTTTGCAGTCAAAAGTCGTTACCTCGAAGTCTTCGTGATCATCAAAACGATATCAGACCCAGTTTAAGACCATGTCGAAACCTCAACGTTTCATCGTTCTATCTTCCATCGTTCCATTTTCAAATGATGTGTCGAGTTAGCAGACAATTGGGAACACTAAAAATTTTCAGCAACAAATGATGCGCGTGTAAAAGATATATTTCACAAAATAGTGACTTCAACATCAAATTATTGGACACACTCACGAAACAATAGTCACTCTTCATTCATCTGAGATTAATTAACCCGAACAGTGTCCAGACTCGTTCCTCAATATAACGCAACATTAATTCATTTACTGGACTAACTTGGTCACTGCAATGCAACAAAGCCGCACTGCAAGCCAAAAAGATTTTAATTGGCATTCTACAAACCTACAACCCCTTGGAAATATTAGCTATGAAACATTCTCTAAGATTTTCGACACTAAGATCAGTCCTATTCTACTCTATGGTGCTGAAGTCTGGGGCCTAGAGAACTATGATACAATAGAGAAGGTACATCTATTTGCGTATAAAAGATTTTTAGGAGTAAATTCCAACACTCCAAATTTTACAGTTTACAGGGAATGTGGGAGATACCCAATGTATATATTTAGTAACATTAAAGTAATAAAATATTGGATAAAATTGCTTAAAATGCCAAATACCAGATTCCCAAAGAAATGTTATAACATGATGATTCTTTACGATAGCAGAGGTAAAAATAACTGGGCCTCGGGTGTCAAAAAGATACTCCAATCTTGCGGGTATGAGTACATTTGGAGAGAGCAACATGTAACAGTACCAGATCGTTTCATATATAATTTAAGACAAAGGCTAAAAGATATTTATTTTCAAAAGTGGTACTCTTCACTAGGTTTACACAAAAAGTTAAAGCATTACACCTGTTTTAAATCATTCATTCTGACCGAAAACTATCTTTTGGATATAAATGTTAAGAAATTCCGAACAGCACTATCCCGTTTCAGATGTAGTTCTCATGACCTTCTAATAGAAAAAGGTAGACATTTAGCGATACCAAGGGAAAACAGATTGTGTAAATATTGTACTTGCCAAGAGATAGAAGATGAATACCATTTTTTGCTAGTCTGTCCATTGTATGCAAATATCAGAAAAGAATACATACATAAATATTTTTATCTGAATCCTAGAATAGACAAATTTTATATCCTCATGTCATCTCAAAAGGAAACAGTCACACAATATCTTTCAATGTATATATATATCATGCAATGAACATCAGATCCTCTGCATTATAGGTGTGATATTTTGTTACGATATAAGTAATTCCTATTGCACCCATTGCTACTGTATGTATATATGTCCTATGGCCTTTTCAGTACTTGAAATAAAGATTGATTGATTGATTGATACTGGACATAAAAAGCTGTCGATGTGGTATATAAATCAACAAACATGAAAGCAATTAGTCTGTTTTGTTATTAATGACCACTATTAACACCCCATATATACACCAACTATGGTTTATCATCAACGATTTATGCATGTGTTTGTTTGCACTGTGGTGTTTCCATTCAGCAGATCGTTTGCCAGAAGGCGACGCATAACTCACCATCTTAAAGCCGACTTTTACACAATACTGACTGATAATAAATAAGAATATTTAAATTTACCTTTATGTTCTTTTCTATCTATATTTTGTAGGCTACAAAAAGGCATGTATGCTGGAAGCGTTCATTATTTGAGTGTATGATCCTGCGTGTAGCGTGTTGATGGGGAACAGATTTATATAACTCGTTTTTTGTACTAACAATACAGTTATCTCTATCTGTGACAGCAGGGAAATAAAATAGATTTACTACGTATGAAATCACCCCCTGGAGAGTCCAGAACAGAATACATCCCAAGTTCACATTTAACCCAATCTCGTTAATAGCTTACTGCACTGATGTCCGACTCAAATTCCAAACATGATCTCGAGGGAGGAGACGAAGCGTATGTCACCTTGTCTTAAATCGTAAGAGGGAGGAGTGAGAGTAAGTTTTGTTTCAGAAAGATTGCGACGGCCTTGAATAGTTGAGCGTGGACCAGGCATACACGTCGAGAAAGGCGCTAGCAATGGTCCACGGTCCACGCTGTCGGGGTACGATGACATTAAAAATACAATTAAGGAAAGAAGAGACAGGTCCTGGTACTTTCTGTGTGTGAACGTATCTTATCGTTGATCGTTGTACATACTGGTACTAATTGCCATTGGTTCATGACGCTATTCGGTGCAATAGATGTGCATTCACAGATGCACGTTGTCAATATGTTTATAAGCAATTTTGAATTCATGACTTATTTCATACATTATGTCAAACGGAACTTATCAAAATTAATGTATATAATGTTTTTTTTCTCATCTTTGCCTGTATGAATGTTCACGAATCGTTATTTAAAGCAAAGGCAGCTGTGTGAAATGTTAGCATTTTTACAATGAACAGTGAACCTAAATGTGAGGACAAAATGTACGAAAAGGACCGTCTGTGATTTACTACAATGAATCTACGGGATAAACGCAACATCGTAATCTTATCACAAAGGGGTTCGAATGGTAACAATCTATTCTGAACAACAAAAGTTCCTGTGACATTGAATAAGATTTAATGCAAAGTGATGTTTTTTACCAAATCTGAAACAATTTCGGTTGGCAACAGATACAGGACTCCTGTAAGTGTTCAAATGGTTTAATTTGCCATACTGACTTCAGAAAATGCGTGATTTCATATAAAAAAAAACATGAACATGCCAAAATGTCAATTTACAAATCAATAGCGTGTGTGTCCATCTCTGGTTGCGATGCAAGCAACACATCTTCGTCTCATGGAATGGACCAGGCGTCGTACAAAGTCCTGTGGGATATCTGTCCATATCTGTTGGAGCATGTTTCGAAGTTCCTGGAGTGTCTGTGGAACGCGTGGTTGACGTCGAAGGCGCAGACCCATCTCATCCCACATGTGCTCGATCGGTGAGACATCAGGGGAGCGAGCCGGCCAGGTGACACTCGCGTTGTTTTGTTGAAGAGAATCCTGAACAAGTCGAGCAATATGAGGCCGGGCGTTGTCATGTTGAAAGGTAATGCCTAGGCCATGACGACGCAAAAACGATAGAACAACAGGGACCGATGATCTCGTCGCGGTAGCGCTGTCCATTGAGATTTCCCTCTACCACTATCAAGCTGGTCCTCTGTCTTGCTGTAATCCCACCCCATACCATAACACTGCCGCCCCCGAACCGATCTTCTTCCATGACACAACGATTGACGTAACGTTCACCTCGACGTCGGTACACTCGAATCCGTCCATCGCTGTGGCTGAGGTGAAAACGAGCCTCGTCAGTGAATAGAACTTGTCCCCACTGCTTGGCCGTCCAGTGTAGACGCTTCCTGCACCACTATAGACGTGCTTGACGGTGGATTCCTGTCAAAATGGGACGTCTGACAGGTCTCCTGGCGACAATCCCTGCACATCTGAGGCGACGACGTTCGGTTTGTGAAGATATTCGTCGAAGGCCAAGGATGCTTCTTGCAGTCACTGTTGCTGGCTGGAATCGATTTCGTAGGTGTGTTGTTCGAATCCAGTTGTCTTGTCGATTGTTGGTTACGCGTGGCCTGCCACTCCGAGGATGGTCTCTGACTGAATTCGTCTGTTGCCAACGTTGCCATTAACACCAAATGGTGTTTCTGTGGACGTTAAATTGTCTTGCAACATCACGTTGACTCGATACTGCTTCACGCATACCAATGGCTCGCAGACGCTCATTTTCGGACAGACGTGGCATTTCGTAATGTTGAATAATTGCGTAATTTTGTTGTTTTTCTGAGTGGTTCTTGTCAGCACGATGCTAAACAATGCATATAGAATCCCGTTAACGCACATGTTTTTATACCCATTCTTGGGTAGTGAAATGCATGTGGCTTGCATGAAAGTCAACTTTTGTACTACAATATTGAAAACCTAACTTTACTTGTTTGAAAAATACACTAAAATATTGGTGTCACAGGAACTTTTGTTGTTGAGTATACTACCCAACAATGTGTTGTGATACTGGAGAAGCAGCAATATCACTATCAACATTTTGCAATAACTTGGAATTTGACCCATGAGACTCATCAGTCTAAAACGTTGGCCGCAAGCTATTGAATCTTCCCGTCGAATAGATCACCGAATCACATCTTAATCGCCTTCAAAGACATCCTGGCATGGATAACCACGATATGGGAAATTTCCTCACCACAAAAAATTGACAAGCAGTGTCAAGTGTAAAGCATTGGAAGATTAGAAAGC
Source organism: Haliotis rufescens (assembly GCF_023055435.1). NCBI lineage: Eukaryota > Metazoa > Mollusca > Gastropoda > Lepetellida > Haliotidae > Haliotis > Haliotis rufescens. The sequence continues at coordinate 1,088,904 of NW_025964024.1, forward strand.
AGTCGTCATTCAGTCATATTATTGTGATCATCAAAGCAGCCCACATAGTCACCGCATACCTTACTTCGTGACACAAACGTTTGTGAACCCCTCCCCCCCAAAAAAAAACACACACACCCACCCAACAAACACAACATCAACAAACAAACAAAGAAACATTCTTCTATTGTTCATCTAATGGATGCAAATATCAACTATTATAAATTCACGTACTGGTCATATATAGCTTGTCCACAACTATTCAACTCACATCGTCTTGTCCAAAAGAACATATCTACTTATAACATTACTAAAAACTAAATGTTGTTACTTCATGTTTCGTTATCGAAACAATTTGGTTGGAATCAAAAAATTCAGTTGAACCATCTCTTCTTACCATTGACCCCTGAACATCCGGGGTAAAGTAGGTCTTCAGCAACACATACTTGTCATAAAAGGCGACTATGCTTGTCGTAAGAGGCGACTAACGGGATCGGGTGGTCAGGCTCGCTGACTTGGTTTGATGCATGTCATCGTATCCTAAATAGCGTGGATCGATGCTCACGATGTCAGTCACTGGAATGTCTGGTCCAGACAAGATTATTTACAGACCGCCGTCATATAGCTGGAATATTGCTGAGCGCGGCGTTAAACAACAAACATCACTCCTTCCTACCATTACACTCGTGTCGCGTGCGTGGGACAAATGTTCCTAGTGCATGCAAGGGGAGGGAACTTCTACACAGTAGTTTAATTGATGTTTCTATTGCTACAAATGTTTAAAACAAACGACGAACAGGTTTAGTCTGCAAGCAGGCTTATACATCACTCCCGTTCATTTTGGTTTTCTTTGGCTGATTCGTGTCTGGGGCTGTCAAGGGCCATACTTTTGAAACAAATAGATAACTTTGTCTTTGTAAGGTCTGACAAACAACCCACAACCCTTCACAATAACCCTATTAATTTATGAAAAGTCTAAACTTTTCACTTATGTAACGTTACAGACTTTGGCCTACTTACCATACCTATGACTTTTCTTTTTGTGGTGCAATGCAAGAAATGATGCATTCATCCATGGTTACAGGATTGTGTTAGTGTTTATGGCGGCAACGTTCAGTGAAACATGAAGAAATTGTTCCTTTGAGCCTTGTTGAGTGCATCGTTATCTGATATATGGTGTACACATTGAGGTCGTATAGGTGATATAGTACGCCTATTTCAGTATCGCTTGCGCTTAGCAATAATATAGGTCTGCTGTTAACATTACGTCAAGTGTGTTTCCCTTCTACTTGATGCAATGAACTTTATGAGAGGTGTGCATTGAAACCTTTACGAGGTCTGATAGAAAATGACTGCGTAGTCACATCTAAGGTTACGCACCACTCCGTTCTTATTTTCATATATTCCAAACTTCCATGTATCATTCGTAAACAGACCGCCTCCGTGGTCTAGTGGTAGAGCGTCCGCCCGGAGAGCGGAAGGACGGGCTTCGATTCCCGGCCGCGTCATACCAAAAGACGTTAAAAGATAGTACTTGTTGCTTGTTGCACTCGGCATTAAGGGACTGAAACAATTACTTGTCGGCTCGGAGTCTGTTTCTAAGAACGGTATCCATGTTAAGCTGTGGCATGGTATCTCAGTGGGCTAGCCCTATTAAATAGGCATTAGTCCGGACTACTACAAGTAGTCACACACACACACGTGCATGCACACCGCTATATAAGGGTAACAATCTTGGACGCAACGTTAAAAAACATTTTAAATGGAAGAGGTGTAATATTGATTTCAAGGTATAATATGTATAAACGATTTGTATTCCTAACATGAGATCGATTGCGGTTCTCGTGGTTAAAGCGTTTCATTATTGACCAGAAACCTGGGTTCGAAAAAAACCCAATTCCCGGGAGGATAAAATGCAGGGGCGGTGGGATAGCCTAGTGGTTAATGCAGTCGCTCGTTACGCCGAAGCCTCGGATCCATTCCCCACTTGGATACAATGTGTGAAGCCAATTTCAGGTGTCACCTGCCGTGATGTTGCGGGAATATTGCTGAAAGCCGCGAATTACCCTACTTAACCACTCACTATATCGCTTATCGGGGGTAAGGGATTGTTAATTTGACTTTCACAATGACATTGGTCAAAACAGGATACATAAAACACACCTCTCGGTTTCAAATTAAAAATATAAATTGTCGAATCTACAATGAGAATAGCTCAAATATGAAAACACAGTTGGTTTATCTCCTGATTGAATACCACTTTATTGAAAAGCAAGTCGGTACTGACACCGATGCTTCATTTATACTTTCAGATCTCTGGACCGCCTTTAAAAGGACAGTTGGAACAGAAGTAATATAAAGTTCTTCACATCCATACTGATGTTGCCACAGGCTTTGCATTTTTGAAATTTGAAACTTATTTACATTTTCTAGATAGATCAGCAAACCATCAAAGAAATAGTCAACAAAGGCATGGCAGTACCATCGTTACCAATTACTGCCTATGTTATGACCGAAGCTGTCGTCAAATATTATTGCGCAGATTCTACCAATCCTTAGTAATATACATGATGACTTAGAAGAAAATAAGTATGATTTTTTTCTTTGATCGTAGCATCTGTTATATAAATATAAATTGTCAATGCATGAGAATAACCAGTCTAGATTATAGGCCGAAACAGATTCCATTTGGCTAAAAGGGCAAAATAGCTTTCGCGAAAAGAGTAAGCATGATCTGCCCTAAAAGTAGAACCACCATTCACACAGTTTGTAAAAAACGTCAGTATTTATTTCCTGGCGAGGCACAACTGTACTCCTGCCATGAGACGGCGGCCTGTAAATAAACCAGAAAATCAAGTGATCGATGAACCCGAAATTCCAGTAATACGATAGTGCATTTACTGATTTTGTTGAAACTAATAAAAACATATCTCTTAATTTTGAATTATTTCTGATAAAATTTTGAATTACTTCAGGTAAAATAAATTCTGCTCTTTAACAGCTCCGGGTGTAGGGTATGTTACTTTCTACTAGACGGTTGGATTAGACGGGTTTTGTAATGCGGGATAATCTGTTTCTGGTGGTTTCATTTGGTACGAAAGATAATGATCGAAACATGGCATACATATTTCATCCAAACACAAAATATAAAAAACACTGTGTAAAGCAAACATATTTTACATATGTATAGGGACGGTCGGGTGGCCTAGTGGTTAAAGCGTTCGCTCGTCACGCCAAAGACCAGGGTTCGATGCCTGATAAGGGTACAATGTGTGAAGCCCATTTCTGGTGTTTCCCGCCGTGATATTGCTGTAATATTGCTGTAAGCGGACTAAAACCACTCACTGCAATAATTATATATTTGACCGCCTGGTTAGTGAAAGTACATACCCATGTTTGGTGGTTGCTAAAAGATGAAAGAGAGAAGGAATGGTTATTCAGTGGTGATGTATTTGATGTCTAGCCTAGTGGTTAAAGCGTTCACTCGACACGCTGAAGACCCAGGTTCTATTCCCCGTTACTGGGGCCCCCCGCAGTGATATTGCTGGAATATTGCTAAAAGCAGCCTAAACCTATACTCACTCACTCAACATTTGAATATTATTTTAATGTTTGAACTTGAGTGTGAAACAGCTGACCTCACAGCATGATTTAAGCTTTGCGGCATACTTCATATATTTAACAATATACACATAAATGCACAGTTACCCAACCGTATATCGACCACACATATATCCAGACAATGTCTGCACCGACTCAACTGACAGACCGTTCATCTCCCAGACACTCGCAACACATGATCAAGTGAATTTGCAGTTTCTGTCTGAATGGACCTCTCAAGGATAGACAAATTAGAGGCACCATACAAATGACTTCTTTTCATGATTGAAAATCAATTATTGTTGCAATACTGGACCCGTATCAATAATATCCCATGTCGTATCCAAAATAAACTGTTTTGAACTCATTTTATTCACTCAAATGATGCGGGAGATGAGAATCCGACTGTCAGTGCTCGTTGTGTGTCTAATGTGCAGTTACAGAAAAACAAAACAATCATGCAATAATTATTCCACAATGTATTTAGTATGGCTAGATTCACTATACAAACAAACAGAAGCCAACGAAAATACGAAAACAGATTGAATAGCATAAATGGCTCCAAACTGGCCAGTCAATACAAATCGGTTACTTTGCAAGGATAATGAAAATCACACGGAGTTCATCATAATTATGTTTATCGAGGCTGGCAAGAACGTCGGCTAAAGTAAGATTTCTGATTTGATCATCGTGTTTGGTTTGAACTGTTAACCTGAGGGTAATTGAGCCAAGCCCTGCTAATGACAAACGCATTCGGTGTTGGCTTATGCAGTTTCATCATATGCCAATTATCACACAGTCATCGATTTTCTGTTTTTATGTGGCATTTTCACACCAATAGCCAAGGCTTCGATGAGTTACAGAGAAGTTATGACACAACGTTTAATCCAAGATGTCAGTTGCATTGGCGATAAATCCTTACAGTTTATTAGGTTTGTGTTCTTTTAACCCCGCCATGTTGTTTACGTTTTAAACACTATTAATTTGACCAAGGCTTTGGCCGTTGGAACTGTTTACGTTGACTGGTTGACTTGGTTGAAGTATCGGTGATGCATTAGAAGTTCCTTTGGACGGGCCGTTACCAGCTTCTACGAGACTTCAAATGAGTAGATGGTCCAAAGATGGCCGTTGGAACTGTTTATGTTGACTGCTTGACTTGGTTTAGGTATCGGCAATGCCATAGACGTTCCGTTCTATGGGTTGTTTCCGGGTTCTCCTTGACTTTAAATCAGTAGATCGTCCTCAGAGAGTTTCGCGTACGTATATGACTGCATTAACAGTGCATTTTCATACTCTGTGTAGCTATAGGGTTTCGTTCAGTTATCTGAATAACAAGGGACGATTGGAGAAGAGGCGAAACCAGGGTCCGAAGCATGAGCACCGATCCACGCCGCCATTGACGTCGCACCATCAGCAAACCCAGAGGGTTTGTGAAATGCGTATGCCCACCCTTATTATTACAAAATCTGTGCACGAAGAACATGACCTGTATAAAGTTCCCTTGTGTACAAAATTAAAGACCACGCATGTGATGTAAGTTTTGAATGAGAGGTCTTGAGAGAAACTTGCCATTGAGCAATTTACAGAGAGAAGGTTCATCTTTCGAAAACATATTTAATTCCTTATTGTAAGTATTTTACTTTGTCAATATTGATATTCATAGACCAAAATCACAAGAATCACCTTTCATGTACATTTTTTTTTTTTTTTTTACAGGCACCTTGATATTTCTTAACGTTCTTTACACTGGTACCTGGATTTTCCCTACGTCGTCACCGTACACTAAAGTCCCTTCGTAATAACCAAAAATAGCATTTCAAGCACATATGATATTGGCTCGAATTGAATTTCTACGACTTTGTAGTGACAAAAGCCTAATTAGTCAATCAAAAGTTACATATAAAATACATTTCGTTTGTCTTATAATCATGGAAGGAATTGAGTGTATGAGTGTGTGACTAACGTTTAACTAAAATCCAAAGTAATGCAGGTCGCATTCGTACACGTTTACATAAAATAAGAGATTCGATCCCGCGACCAGCCGATTTTGGCACGTCGAACGGGATGAAGTTCTACCCAGCGAATACGGTGAATTAAATAGGCACAACCCCATTTGCCTATTGTATTGTATATGCTTGTCGTAAGAGGCGACTAACGGGATCGGGTGGTCAGGCTCGCTGACTTGGTTGATACGTGTCATCGTGTCCCAATTGCGTGGATCGATGCTCATGATGTCAATCACTGGATTGTCTGGTCCAGTCTCGATTATTTACAGACCGCGGTCATATAGCTGGACTGTTGCTGAGTGCAGCGTTAAACAACAAACCAATTAACCAACTATTTCATAGAAGCCTTGTGAGATGAACTACTTCCATGTGAAGTTACACTTGAAGTTCTATAAACTGGCCTTTTGATATGAATATAATGTTGATTTTCGATTGGTTGAAAGTTATAAATTATTTTCACAGGATATTTACATGACGTGGATCGAACCTGCAACCTCACATATCGTGGTAAGTTTGGTTACACACTGTTTTCACAGTGAGCCACTGGGGCAGGTGTCATGACATCAGTTGTGTGCATGCTGCACGTGGTCTTTCTCTCGCACGTTTTGATCGAATTCTTTTTATACTACGGCACACTGTATTGTTTCACTTAAGGTATCCCGATTTTGTCTTTTTTCTGGTGTTCTTGCATTTAGACTTGTTCACATGCCGGATGAAACACTCCTTGGTTTTGGTTGAAAATGTAAACCGTGAGCTCGGAAAAAACCGTAGGCTTTTCTCTCACTCGCGGTTTCATATTTTCAACCAAAACCGGATAGTCGTCTTTCATCCTTGACTGCGAGACCCGTTAATATTTTTGCATTTACTCTATTCGCAAGTGTCTGGTTTGGTCAGGTCGTATGTATCTACATGTAATAGTTTCCCATTAATATCAAGTTCAAATTTCTATGTCTGCAACAGCAACGAGCAAGTGGCTCAGATGTCAAATTTAAATTCATATACTGACAACATTCCTGAGCCTATAAATATGAATGTGTACGAACAACGAAAATGCCGGTTTCTGATACTAATATATAGTTCCATTTGGTCATTGACACACTTTAAACATGCACAGAAACGCTCCATCCAGTATTAGTGAGAATTTCAGAGTGTAAGATGACGTGAGCTAATCGGTTCCTTTGTATCACAAAAAAAGGAAAATGGACGTATCGCCAGCTTTGTGGTCTGCCGACGTTTCAAGAACTCTCGCCAGTCTTTGATCAATCTCTCAATCATTAAAACGACACTTTTCAGAAGAAGTGGCTTTTTGTAGTAGGCTACCTTCTTGGTCTGATAGACCGACTGAGTGCCTATTCCGCCCTGAAGACGCACACCATTGGACCGTAAGTGCTTTGGAAGGGTTGATTGCCCGACTGAGCCTTCAAGAATGTTTAATTTGTTTGCAATGCAACGACAAATGTGACTTCTGTTTTCCCGCATTCCCTCTCTTTTGTCAGTGACCTTCTTGACAGAACGTCTTTAGATGGGTGTTTTAATGAAAATACATTTCAAAAGAAGCATGTGTTAACGTCCAACAAGAATCCAATCCCTTGAAGGTTTGTCGCAAACCAGTTCTCGTTCCTTTCTGTTTCACACATATATCTCCCGATATTTTTGTCCTGGTCGATGAAGTGTTCCCTCGTGTGGAAGAATGTTTCGAACAAGCTGTCGTGTTTTTAGCTTTGAGATTTATGTTTGAAAGTCGTAAGTTATAAGAAGTCATTCAGCAAACACTCATATGCATCTCACTAGGTTAACTCCAATACCGTCATCATCTCTTCTATGTTATGCATTTATATACTACCGGACAAAGGAAAGCACACACCTATCTTTGATGGTGGCTAAATATGACACAAACAAGAAATGACTATTCGATGGTGATGTATTTGATAACGGTATCATAGTTTCTTTTAGACCTTAAATTTGCTATGTGACGGCAACTGTTTCAGCTTAGTTATGTTTTGATATTGTTTGTAATATTTTGGTCAAATTCCATTTTCAAGTGTATACTTTCTTTTGCCCGGCACTTTATATTGCGCATCCAATTTGTGTTCTCCAAATTTAACAACAATACAAATATATATCGATTGAAGATTATTTGCGCTTTTCCAAATTGAAAAGTACTTTTCACTCAAATGCCTTAGCCATTTTCCACTTTTCTCAAGGGGAAACACATTTCCAAAAAACTTTTCTATTCAGTGATATTAGAGACGTGTTCTAGTTCTAATAATCCAAAAAGGCCGACACTACAACATATGTGTTGTCTTGAAGCCCATTATCTAAACTGATTGTCGGCCTCCAGGAGTCTTTTAGGAAAGAAGATGATACAGGAGAGTTATTTCATTTGATAGCCACCATAACTAAATTTCTGGCATTTATGTCCGTGAAGCTTATCAGGGAAGGAAAGTCAAAGGAAAAAGAAATCAAGGTCAATATCATATGACATTTCAAGTGCCAAGAGTTATATATGCATCACACTATCGGATCATTCGTTCTGCAATACCAATATTGCATTAGAAGAAGACAATGTGTACCACATGTTACTTATATAACTGTCAAATGGTGATCACAATTCCAGTTTTGAGCGTGTTTCAACTGGCCATTTCTCTTGTTCTTGTCAAAGCGAGAGTAGTATTAATCACATTCAGTATTCGGTTACACGCATGGGACCGCCGGTCATTAACTTAAGATGTGATAAGGTTATGGAACGCTCACGCACGCTTTCATTGCATCAAAGCTGAGGTACGTGTACCACCTTCACACAGGTCAGTGGATTTGTGTGTTCAGGCTTCGAGACGCCACTGGTGTGATTATCCCATAACCTCATATGTCTTATACCGGGAATGACAGAATATATGTGTGTTGAAAGTAAAAACGGGATGCCAGGTGCAGATACTTATTACCTATTTCATATGTAACACATTCGTGCATATCGTGTTCATATCTACACGCTCAACATCAATTTCAGTGTATTACCAAACAAATACGTCAGTGATTATCACTGTAAAACGTATGCTTATTTAACAGCTTGCAGCTCAGTGCAGTGTATATGAATTTATTTACGGACCGACCATATGAGGGAGGGGGTATCTGTGATTACAGTTTTTTTAGAACAATCTTTGAGGGAAATAAAACTGTACGTTCGCCTTGGAGTAATGTCGGAGATATGTCCCCACCCCCTCTCCCATATACCCCTCCGGAGTCAACTCTCCCCCCAGTATTTGGCCCGTTTGGATAACTTTCAGATACATTTTCAGACACATAACTTATACATACCTACTGACCTCGTAATACTAATTACACATGTACACACATGTACCCGATGGCATTTGGTTTATTGATCAGAATACCTAAATACTATATTGCATATGTACCAGAGTGACGTTTCTGATTAAACACATCAATTATTAATGTCTTCTTTAGACCATATGCAATAAGTAATTATAATTTAAACATACATTTGGACACAAAATATCAAAACTGAGTTTTCGTTTGTTTTCTAAACATTCACTCCGACATGTACATGTATACCACTGGTGGTGAAGCATTTAACTTGGAAATCGTAAATCCTGTCAATTCAGATGAAAGGATCCACGAATGTGGGATATATTTAATACGAAAAAACTTTTCTAGACATCCTCGTATCAGCATAATGCTGACTAGTACGCTGTTGCTATTTTCTTCACTGAAAGGTCTGAAAACTATCAAATGAGCGAGGCCGGATTACCGTAGACTCTCGCTTGTGCGTGTTTTCCCATTATTTCTTCAGATCCTGCCCATTACGTCTCGCAACGCAAATTGTTCCTAATCTTTTGCAACAATATCGCTCATTTAAACTTATTGTTCGTCTCATAAAAAAGGTATATTTTTCGAAACGATGATAAACGAAACAAGCATGGAAATGGAGCAATTTAGCATCAAAGAAACCTCTACGATCCCCCCATCGCCATCATCAATTTCCGATGGAAGCGGTCCACCGAAGAGATAAAAGTCCCGCAAACAAACTGTTATCACGTCGACAATTACATAGTAGAGGCCATCGACTATATTGCCTTCTGAGTTTGCGTAAAAGTCGGCTCGCGAGTGTTCAAACTGTTTTAACCAATATTGAGTAAGTCCACATACTGACAATGAATGCCATGTCACGATGTACCTATAGTCCTATTCAAGTGTACGAATTTCGAGCGAAATTTGTGATTGAATATTCTTTTTGTAATTTCCTTTACCAATAATAAGATTCAGAGTTTTAGAACCCTTGTATTGTAATGCGGGATAATCTGTTTGTGGTGGTTTCATTTGGTACGAAAGAGTGTGACTAAAACAATGCATTCACATTTCATCCAAACACAAAATATTAAAAAAAATGTGTAAAGCAAATATATTTTACAATATTTATAGGGGCGGTCGGGTAGCCTAGTGTTTAAAGCGTTCGTTCATCACGCCAAAGACCCAGGTTCGATGCCTGATAAGGGTACAATGTGTGAAGCCCATTCCTGGTGTTTCCCGCCGTGATATTGCTGTAATATTGCTGTTAAAAGCCACTCACTGCAATAATTATATATTTGACTGCCTGGTTAGAGAAAGTACATACCCATGTTTGGTGGTGACTAAACGATGAAAGAGAAAAGGTATGGTTATTCAGTGTAGATGTATTTGATGCCTAGCCTAGTGGTTAAAGCGTTCGCTCGTCACGCTGAAGACACAGGTTCTATTCCCCATTGCTGGTGCCCCCCGCAGTGATATTACTGGAATATTGCTAAAAGCAGCCTAAACCTATACTCACTCACTCAACATTTGAATATTATTTGAATGTTTGAACTTGTGTGTGAAACAACTGACCTCACAGCATGATTTACGCTTTGTGGCATATTTCATATCTAACAATATACACATAAATGCACAGTTACCCAACTATATCGACCACATATATATCTAGACTCTGTCTGCACCAAGTCAACACCGTTCATCTCCCAGACACTTGCAACACATGATCAAGTGAATTTGCACTTTCTGTCTGAATGGACTTCTCAAGGATAGACAAATTAGAGGCACCATACAAATGACTTCTTTTCATGATTGAAAATCAATTATTGTTGCAATACTGGACCCGTATCAATAATATCCCATGTCGTATCCAAAATAAACTGTTTTGAACTCATTTTATTCATTCAAATGATGCTGGAGATGAGAATCCGACTGTCAGTGCTCGTTGTGTGTCTGATGTGCAGTTACAGAAAAACAAAACAATCATGCAATAATTATTCCACAATGTATTTAGTATGGCTAGATTCACTATACAAACAAACAGAAGCCAACGAAAATACGAAAACAGATTGAATAGCATAAATGGCTCCAAACTGGCCAGTCAATACAAATCGGTTACTTTGCAAGGATAATGAAAATCACACGGAGTTCATCATATGTTTATCGAGGCTGGCAAGGACGTCGGCTAAAGTAAGATTTCTGATTTGATCATCGTGTTTGGTTTGAACTGTTAACCTGAGGGTAATTGAGCCAAGCCCTTCTAATGACTAACGCATTCGGTGTTGGCTTATGCAGTTTCATCATATGCCAATAATCACACAGTCATCGATTTTCTGTTTTTATGTGGCATTTTCACACCATTAGCCAAGGCTTCGATGAGTTACAGAGAAGTTATGACACAACGTTTATTCCAAGATGCCAGTTGCATTGGCGATAAATCCTTACAGTTTATTAGGTGTGTGTTCTTTTAACCCCGCCATGTTGTTTACGTTTTAAACACAATTAATTTGACCAAGGCTTTGGCCGTTGGAACTCTTTACGTTGACTGCTTGACTTGGTTTAGGTATCGGCAATGCCTTGGACGTTCCGTTCGATGGGTTGTTTCCAGCTTCTGCTTGACTTTAAATCAGTTGATCGTCCTCAGAGAGTTTCGCGTACGTATATGACTGCATAAATAGTGCATTTTCATACACTGTGTAGCTATAGAGTTCCGTTCAGGTGTATCTGAATAACAAAGGACGATTGGAGAAGAGGCGAAACCCTGGTCCGAAGCATGAGCACCGATCCACGCCGCCAACTGACGTCGCACCATCAGCAAACCCAGAGGGTTTGTGAAATGCGTATGCCTACCTTTATTATTACAATACTTGTGCACGAAGAACATGATCTGTACAAAGTTCCTTTGTGTACAAAATTAAAGACCAAGCATGTGATGTAAGTTTTGAATTTGAGGTCTTGAGAGAAACTTGCCATTGAGTACTTTACAGAGAGAAGTTCCATCTTTCGAAAACATATTTAATTCCTTATTGTAAGTATTTTACTTTGTCAATAATGATTTTCATAGACCAAAATCACAAGACTCACGCTTCATGTACTTTTATTTGGGTTTTTTTACAGGCACCTTGATATTTCTTAACACTGGTGCCTGCCATCAATCGCAGTTTCATATTTTCAACCAAAACCGATGAGTCGTGTTTCATCCTTGACTGCGAGACCCGTCAATATTTTTGCATTTGGTCTATTCGCAATTGTCTGGTTTGGTATGTCAGATATGTCTACATGTAAAAGTTTCCAAATGATATGAAGTTCAAATTTTTATGTCTACAAAAGCAACGAGCAAGTGGCTCAGATGTCAAATTAAAATTCATATATGGACAGCATTCCTGAGCCTATGAATGTTTACAAACAACGAAAATGCCTCTTTCTGATACTAGTATATAGTTCCACTTCGGCATTGACACACTTTAAACATGCACAGAAACGCTCCATCCAGTATTAGTGAGAGTTTCAGAGTGTAAGATAACGTGAGCTAATCGGTTCCATTGTATCACAAAAAAGGTAATGCCAGTGAGGGAAGCAGGAAAATGGACGTATCGCCAGCTCTGTGGTCTGTCGACGTTTCAAGAACTCTCGCCAGTCTTTGATCAATCTCGCAATCATTAAAACGACACTTTTTAGAAGAAGTGGCTTTTTGTAGTAGGCTACCTTCTTGGTCTGATAGACCGACTGAGTACCTATTCCGCCCTGAAGACGCACACCATTGGACCGTAAGTGCTTGGGAAGGGTTGATTGCCCGACTGAGCCTTCAAGAATGTTTAATTTGTTTGCAATGCAACGACAAATGTGACTTCTGTTTTCCCGCATTCCCTCTCTTTTGTCAGTGACCTTCTTGACAGAACGTCTTTAGATGGGTGTTTTAATGAAAATACATTTCAAATGAAGCATGTGTTAACGTCCAACAAGAATCCAATTCCTTGAAGGTTTGTCGCAAACCAGTTCTCGTTCCTTGCCGTTTCACACATATATCTCCCGATATATTTGTCCTGGTCGATGAAGTGTTCCCTCGTGTGGAAGAATGTTTAGAACAAGCTGTCGAATTTTTAGCTTTGAGCTTTATTTTGAAAGAAGAAGTCCATTCAGCAAACACTCATCTCACTGGGTTAACTCCAAAACCGTCATCATCTCTTCTATATTATGCATTGATATACTGCCGGGCAAAGGAAAGCACACCTATCTTTGATGGTGGCTAAATATGACACAAACAAGAAATGACTATTCGATGGTAATGTATTTGATACGGGTATCATAGTTTCTTTTGGATCTTAAATTTGCTATGTGACGGCAACTGTTTTAGCTTAGTGAGGTGAGGTGAGGTGAAATTGGGTTTAACGTCGCGGCCAAGATTATTGCACTTATATAGCGACGTGCATGCACGTGTGTGTGTGTGTGTGGCTGCTTGTACTAGTCCGGACTGATACCGATTTATAGTGCTAGCTCACTGAGATACCATGCCGCAGTTTAACATGAATACCCCACTCAGACACAGTATACTGACTCCGAGCCGACCAGTCCTTGTTTTAGCCCCTTGATGTCGAACGCCAGACAGGATAACAACGAGTAACATCTTTTAACGTCTTTTGTTATGACGCGGCCGGAGATCGAACCCCGGACCTTCCGCTCTCCGGGCGGAGTTTTAGCTTAGTTATGTTTGGATATTGTTTGTAATATTTTGGTCAAATTCCATTTTCAAGTGTATACTTTCTTTGGCCCGGCACTTTATATTGCGCAACCACTTTTGTGTTCTCCAAATTTAACAACAATACAAATATATATCGATTGAAGATTATATGCGCTTTTCCAATTTGAAAAGTATTTTTCACTCATATGCCTTAGCCATTTTCCACTTCTCTCAAGGGGAAACAAATTTCCAATAAACTTTTCTATTTAATGACATTAGAGACGTGTTCTAGTTCTAATAATCCCAATAGGCCGACACTACAACACATGTGTTGTCTTGAAGCCCATTATCTAAACTGATTGTCGGCCTCCAGGAGTCTTTAAGGAATGAAGATGATACAGCGGAGTTATTTCATTTGACAGCCACCATAACTAAATTTCTGGCATTTATGTCCGTGAAGCTTATCAGCGAAGGAAAGTCAAAGGAAAAAGAAATCAAGGTCAATATCATATGACATTTCAAGTGCCAAGAGTTATATATGCATCACACTATCGGATCATTCGTTCTGCAATACCAATATTGCATTACAAGAAGACAACATGTACCACATGTTACCTATATAACTGTCAAATGGTGATCACAATTCCAGTTTTGAGCGTGTTTCAACTGGCCATTTCTCTTGTTCTTGTCAAGGCGAGAGTAGTATTAATCACATTCAGTATTCGGTTACACGCATGGGACCGCCGGTCATTAACTTAAGATGTGATAAGGTTATGGAACGCTCACGCACGCTTTCATTGCATCAAAGCTGAGGTACGTGTACCTACCTTAACACAGGTCAGTGGATTTGTGTGTTCAGGCTTCGAGACGCCACTGGTGTGATTATCCCATAACCCCCTATGTCTTATACCGGGAATGACAGAACATATGTGTGTTGAAAGTAAAAACAGGATGCCAGGTGCAGATACTTATTATCTATTTCATATGTAACACGTTCGTGCATATCGTGTTCATATTTGCACAATCAACATCAATTTCAGTGTATTACCAAATAAATACGTCAACGATAATCACTGTAAAACGTATGCTTATTTAACAGCTTGCAGCTCAGTGCAGTGTATATAAATTTATTTACGGACCGACCATATGAGGGAGGGGGTATCTGTGATTACAGTTCTTTTAGAACAATCTTTGAGAGAAATAAAAGTGTATGTTCGCCTTGGAGTAATGGTCGAAGACATGTCCCCAGCCCCTCTCCCATATCCCCCTCCTGAGTCAACTCTCCCCACAGTATTTGGACCCGTTTGGACAACTTTCAAATACATTTTCAGGCCCAACCTACTGACCTCGTAATAATAATTACACATGTACACACATGTACCCGATGGCATTTGGTTTATTGATCAGAATACCTAAATATTATATTGCATATGTACCAGAGTAACGTTTCTGATTTAACGTATCAATTATTAATGTCTTCTTTAGACCATATGCAGTTAGTAATTATAATTTAAACATACATTTGGACACAAAATATCAAAACTGTGGTTTCGTTTGTTTTCTAAACATTCACTCCTACATGTACATGTATACCACTGGTGGTGAAGAAAAAGTGAATCACGAATCTTTTATTCTAGTCAACCATTTAACTTGGAAATCGTAAATCCTCTCAATTCAGATGAAAGGAACCACGAATGTGGGATATATTTAATACGAAAAAACACTTCTAGACATCCTCGCATCAGCATAATGCTGACTAGTACGCTGCTGCTATTTTCTTCACTGAAAGGTCTGAAAACTATCAAATGAGCGAGGCCGGATTACCGTAGACTCTCGCTTGTGCGTGTTTTCCCATTATTTCTTCAGATCCTGCCCATTACGTCTCGCAACGCAAATTGTTCCTAATCTTTTGCAACAATATCGCTCATTTAAACTTATTGTTCGTCTCATAAAAAAGGTATATTTTTCGAAACGATGATAAACGAAACAAGCATGGAAATTGAGCAATTTAGCATCAAAGAAACCTCTACGATCCCTCCATCGCCATCATCAATTTCCGATGGAAGCGGTCCACCGAAGAGATAAAAGTCCCGCAAACAAACTGTAATCACGTCGACAATTACATAGTAGAGGCCATCGACTATATTGCCTTCTGAGTTTGCGTAAAAGTTGGCTCGTGAAGTGTTCAAACTGTTTTAACCAGTATTGAGTAAGTCCACATACTGACAATGAATGCCATGTCACGATGTACCTATAGTCCTATTCAAGTGTACGAATTTTGAGCGAAATTTGTGATCGAATATTCTTTTTGTAATTTCCTTTACCAATACTAATATTCAGAGTTTTAGAACCCTTTGACCCTTTGACTCATAAACTGCCTTCGTTTACAAGCGGGCCCTCACAAGAAGACATTCTCGACGGTGGCCCTTGCCTCGCTTTGATGTTTAGGTCCTCTACCGGAAGTGCGCATAGTCGTCACATCAGACATGGATGTTTGTTTTCTTTCGTCGAACATTGATTTGCACTTGGCTCATGGCACCCACCATGGTGCTTTCCGATACACGACTAGCCGCCTGCCATTGAGGCGCATTTAATGGACACCGTGTCTTGATTGGAAGGGTAAATTTCAAAGCATGTTTAGATTTGATTGAGTGCCTCCCCGTAATGAGCAGACATGATCCGAGTTCAGGTTTCGCTGACTCTTAAGGCTATCCGAATCTCAATGGCTGACCTTCAAGTCATAACTGATAGAAGAGGCATTAAGTACATCTTGCATGAACCTCATCTGCTTAAAACAGACGTGGAAACATTTGCTCGGATGGCATCGGTGATACATAAACTCGGTGATCGAGTTTGCAACCCCGAAGCCCATGTCTGTTTAAGAATGAAACTATTACACACATTGAATAGTGTATGTATGTATGTATGTATGTATGTATGTATGTATGTATGTATGTATGTATGTATGTATGTATGTGACTGAGTGATTGAGTATGTGAGTGAGTGAGTGAGTGAGTTTGGTTTTACGCCGCTTTTAGCAATATTCCAGCAACATCACGACGGGGGACACCATGTATGTATGTATGTATGTCTGTATGTCTGTATGTCTGTATGTATGTATGTATGTATTTATGTATGCATGCATGCATGCATGCATCGCCCAATCCCATAAGTATGTGAGTTGTTACGGTTTTACGCCGCTTTTACCAATATTCCTGTTCACCCACGGAATGTGAACACCAGATATAAGTTTAACACATCGATCCCGTGTGGGGTCTTAACAGTGAAGAGCCAATACATCAACCACTAAACTACCACGTCGTCCCTGATGCAGCTTTTATAGTGATCTAATTCGTGCACAGCGTTATGGAATCGACCAATGATGACACCTTCATTCACATTCTGTCCTGTTCCACGGTGTCCATGTACGACTGGATCCCAAGTATCCTACCAATGATCAGGCGGTCTGACTTGGTAGTATTGTGACCGTATGACGTGTTTGTCTGGTCGAGGCTCGATTGTGCCTGACCACCGAAACGTAGTTGGAATAATAAACTGTGGCGTTCACTCACTCACTCGCCCACTCACGGTTACACACTGAGGCGCCTATGTCCCTGGGCGTTTCTAGGTGAGGTGAGGTGAAATGGGGTTTAACGTCGCGTCCAAGATTATTGCACTTATATAGCGACGTGCATGTACGTGTGTGTTTGTGTGGCTGTTTGTACTAGTCCGGACTGATGCCGATTTATAGTGCTAGCTCACTGAGATACCATGCCGCAGTTTAACATGAATACCCCACTCAGACACAGTATACTGACTCCGAGCCGACCAGTCCTTGTTTTAGCCCCTTAATGCCGAGCGCCAGACAGGGTACCAACAAGTACCATCTTTTAACGTCTTTTGGTATGACGCGGTCGGGGATCGAACCCCGGACCTTCCGCTCTCCGGGCGGACGCTCTACCACTAGACCACGGAGGCGGTCTGGGCGTTTCTAGGCTACATGTACAACTACAAGTACCAACGGAGACAATGTTTTAGTTGTATGTATTATAAGCTGAACTCAATCTATAAATCGTACCTGACCCTAAATAAAAAACAACAACCAAAAATAACACCTCGCATATAATTTTTGAAACGACAGCTGTCGAGTTCTTTAAGTAGGACTTTCTTATGATTTTGGAAATGGTTTTAACCTTTAATTAATCCTTTACGAGAGATTTGAGTCAAAAAGAAAACTTATGATTAAATGCATTTCATTTGAGTTAATACAGATAACCCTCTACCCCCATCACCACCTCACTCCTGTCAACTATCAGATGACCGGCCACTAAGATCAGAAGATCATTACTTTATATGTTATATGTGTACAGGGAGTACCTAAAAAATATAACCATCCACAGAGAACCCCCTTGCCACAGATGGATTTAGTTTGGATTACAGGACATGAGTACGTAGGACGCCAGCATCCCCATGGTTCTAATGTCAAATGACTAACGGCTCAAGAACGAACTACTTTCATTTCTCGTTATTCCTGCATGAAGTGGCTATCTGAAACAATGTCGATTTTCAATAAAAAAAAACATTTCCCCTGGGACCTTGCCTCAATTTATATTTTTTGTTACCATCAATCTCCAGACAGCTGAGGGCATGTTGAGACACACTGTATGAAAAGGTTGATAAAGTTAGCAGTATGGATTATGACATTGATGTATAACAAAAGTTGGGAACTTGAAATTTTGACACAAAAAAACATGTGTTGGAATTGCTTTCACTTCGAGTAATTACTTTAGTTATGATCACGAATAAAAACACGTATGTTTGAATTCATTGTGTTGTGGGCAAAGTAGATATTTTGATAAGTTAATTTGATGATAATTTAATTTTAACAGCCATAATAATTAATAGGCCATGGTCGATATGTGAAACAAAACCTGTGTTCATAAGAAAAATCGTGTTACTATGATGATGGAGACATTTTGGATTCAACAACCGTTTAATGGTATCGATTGTCACACGTTTATTGAACAATAAGATACCTTTTCCAAAGTACATTTGGTCACGGGTGACTGAGAGTCCAAGGGCGCCGTGGAGAGTTGTACCTTATGGTGTGGAAAAAAAGATACATAACACACCCACACATGTATACTGTGCTGGAAAAGGAACCTTTCGGATTAATCAGGTTGTGTTAAATCGAACATGGCATTTTGAACCTTGTATCCACGTTAACCGTTCAATCATCTAACGTGCACGTTTCATATCTATGCTTTTATGTTTTGCAATTTGTTTAAAACCAGGTGGCGGTGACTTCCTTATAAATAGCAACAGTCGCGAGAGTCATGTCATTATACATTCGCCTCTACAACTACATACGATATTAAATACCTGTGGTGAATCGGGACGTTTTTCATACAGAAATATGCATATGCAATTAAGTAGCGTTAACTGGTGTGATTCAAAGGAAAGAAAGCCGCGGGATGAAGTGATAAACATATTCTCCCTACAATACGCAATGACATGCTTTTCTCAAATCCCTGGCCATTTCTCATTATCCCCCGCTATGCATTGTGCGTGTTCTCAAAGGTAAGTTGCACCGTGGTAAACATTCCCCGAATGGTGATTATTACCGATTCAATCCATTTCGAACCAAAGCACGTGTACAAATGTCTTGAGAACTAAAGTTCTAAACAAGTTTGCACCTCCTCGTCCGTTCTGCTCGTAAACACGACTCGATTACATTCAATATGCGCTTAATTTGACATTCATTCGCACTAATTAGAACCCATCAACGGATTAAACGCCAATTAGTGAGGCCCCAGAACTCCTAACGATGTAATCAGTAATTTGATTTTGAGGCAGCCTTCGTGGTGGTAACCAGTGAGAGGAATCATAATATAAACAGTGTATTTACATTCTGATGTGTTGGTCGATTTATTGGGAATCGTTATGCTTAAGGAAACAGAAGACTTATCTCCCTTAATGAAGGAACGCGGAATGCTATTGAGTATGAGTGGAGGTTAGTTAATGATGTTCGCTCGCGCGTCAGGTTCATACACCAGCGCCATTATGCTGTTACATTCACGCTGAGAAGCTGTGGGTTAGCCTTGTCTGGTGCGATTCCGAATACCAAGCTAATGATGTGTCCAGGACGTGGTATGGCTAACAGAGGTGTAAAACTCACCCGCTCATTACATGACGCAGAGTCGAACAAGGTCTAACTTGATAGCAGTGATTATAATACAATTCGGGAACTTTATCCTCCAATTAATTTGTAACGCGACGTTAAACCCCATTTCACCCACATCATCTTACCCCCCCCCCCCCCCCCCTCCCTCCTTTGTTCATACACTGAATGCGATTGTGTAATTACACAGTATAGAGCCTGGCATCGTTTAGTAAGAACATGAATTTAAGCATTTTTAGACCTTTAAAGGTGGGCTGAAATGGGGTTTAACGTCGCATTCAAGATTTAGTGCACTTATATAGCGACGTGCATGCTCATGTGTGTGCGGCTGCCTGTACTTAAACTTGCCCCCGCCCCCTCACACACACACACAGATTCACACACACCCTCCACCCCACCCCCTGCCGAATATCAAGTGGTCGGTCCCAACTTCATATAGTTCAGGTTATCATTTCTACGTTTTGTTTCCTTTAATGATAGTTTAATTCCTTGAAAGAGTTCACGAACTCAATGGTGTGTTGTCCGAAATTGGAAATCGTTGACAATTAGATTGATTAGTCACTGGGGTTTCAGATGACGTATTTGAGACCAATTAGTAGATTTCATTGTTATTATCCTAATCGTGTTGCATAATTCCCCAGGACACCGATACGTGATACGTGGATGGAAGATCACATTACTCCTTCGAGGCCTTGCCAGCGCACCAGCCCTCTCGTTACCGAGTGCTGTGTCCAAATATTTGTTCGCAGTGAAATAGATCTTAAAGCACAAAAGAATCCATTTGTCTCAGTGATCAATATCTATCTCATTAAAAGAAACAGGGTGTCATGTTACGAAGCAAGGCATATTATTTTTAAATTTATACATTTGTCTTCATCTTAAGCACTAAGTGTTTTACAAGCTAAATTCTTTGTAATTGATTGTGTATGTCAGAGTCAAATCGCATATAGTCGAATTTGCAAGACAGCCATGGATTCTGAAGAAAATAGATAGAGATTATCCGATAAACACATCTTTTTCAAGACCGAGTTGTTAAACACCGAACGCAGCAAATGTACAATACGCACCTCTGTAATAAGTCAAAGTACTTGATGGTGTTGAACAAGACCATGTAGTTCCTATCATCTAAATTATTAATATTTGCATGTTATTAACAAATCAAAATGATGAGTTACTTTTGCCGTTGAGTGTACCACTTGTAATGACCATCAATCAGCAATGCCACTCACACAAAGTCAATATATAAGATGAGGTGAGGTTAAATGGGGTATAAAGTCTCTCAGTAATAAAGAGCAAAGTAATAAAAAATATTCAGCATCATCGGAATTTCGTTGTTATGGTTTCTGCCACCTGATATCTGATAGAGAGAACGTTGGTAATTGCACACGATACGTTAGTCAATCTTTGTTCAAACGGCCTTGCAAATTTAACTGTGAAACGAATCGGATATTGCTAAAGGGTCAGCCAATCTCACGCAGTTTTAACTGGGAAAAGCGAGGCCTTCTTCTGCTCGTTGAGCAATCATGGGAGATCCAAACGAATTACGAGGAAAATCGGTGGTCATTGTACACCCATCAGCTTTATGGAAGAATCACTTAGTGAAGACCACTGGAGGCTAAATGACCTCCTGGACACTAGTTCTGATCGATACATGTGGTCAAAATAAATGCAGCAGCTTTCATGAGATAATTACCGATACATAAAATGAACAGTTGGGAATTTCGAAATCATGGTCATATTTTTTTACGCAATGCTTTTCAGTTTATTTCGTTGTATGCTGCGAATGAATGTTGGGTGAGTACATGCGCAATGGCCATGTCTGAAGTCACAATGGAATATTGTTAACTCAGTTAGTTTGTACCCAAATATACTCGCTTCCATCCTTACTTACTCACCATCTGCAAACAGTTATATAGAATATTTTCCAAACATGTGTGTCATACTGATTTTAATAAACGAGTGTCAGAATTCTTGTATTTCACGATCGAGAGCGAGAGTAAAACACGAGTTTTGTAAATTCAGTATGACATACATACATTCTTTCTCTCTTATGCAATGTTTCTTAATCCTTTTGAAATCCCTTTAGAAAAATGCTCTGACCACGATAGCAGTCTTTGCGAAAACTGTCTGTTCTCTCATACAGACTCAGAGCTATGAGAAAAATATCCCCAGTGCCCTTCAAGTCTATAAATGTTTGGCAGATCTAGATTTTAGGAAATGAATATATTCCCATGGCTCCTTCCTCTTTATATATCAACATACAATAAAAACAATAATTTCAGAGAAAAAGTGTTGTTTTAATGGATTGTTCTACGTCCGCACTATCGGTTGATACACAATCACACAGGTTGCCACTCGCTCCTTGTTCGTCTATCGGATTTTCTGACATGCATGGATACTGCAGACTTATTCTGTCTCGGCTTTCCTATTGAGATACTATATTTAAGATATACACAATATCATGATCATCGACAAGGTACTGGCAGAAGCTGCGCTTAGGCTGTTGTTGACAACTTGCGCCGTATTTTATCATGGTTGAACGTGGTTAACTTCCCATCATGGACACTGTTAGTGAGTGAGTCATTTAAGGTGATATATTTCAGTTATATCGCAGTTAAGTTATATCAACATTAGTGTGTATATGTGAGAGGCTCATCCAATGTGATGCAAGAAGTAGACGTTTAAAACTTGAAATCAAGAACTGATCCAGTCACGCCTAAGTATGTGACTCTTCTCATCGATTTGCGATTTGCATCGATTTGGCTCATCCCCATTATCTATCCATGAAGCCTCAAGACATGACGTGCATCCTTAAATCCCTCCACATAAAAACAATTGTAACATCATATTGAAATCTTTGCTTTTCTGAGGGTTTTTTGTCCTAGAAATTATGGTTCACGACCTCTCTAATATAATACGTTCTGGCAAGTTAAAAAGATTTTGAATCGCAAACCAAAATGTTATCCACTTCCTCTCGTCGACGTGCATCGTTTATTCGCGTTCCGCCAATAGTTAGACCCATATAGCTATCATACACGGCTGCAGTTAACACTCCTGCAATGAGGTTTGATAGTTAGCGCCTTTGCCGAAGTTGGACTGAACTTTAAAAACAACACCAGAGCTGAGTTCAAACTAGCGTGTGTAAATTTGAACAGCGCAACACGAAAGGAATATAAATGAAGCAAATGTAAATACTTATAGAATAAATTGCAATGGTACTTCCGAGATGGAGTGAGTGAGTTTGGTTTAATGCCGCTGTCAAGAGTATTACAATTATATCACGTCTTGTCAGCTTGATACATATGTTTAGTATTTCTTACAAGACATGGGTACAATGTGTGAAGCCCATTTCTGGTGTCTCCCGCCGTGTTATTGCTGGAATATTGCTAAAAGCGGCGTACAAACATACTCACTCACTCACTCACTCACTTTCAAGACATTGTAGAAGAGTGAGCGATACTTGATTTAACACCGTTTTCATCCTCAGTTGATTCATAAAAACTCTTAAGAAATAAGAGGAACCTCGGAATTAAAATAAAAATTCCAAAAATGAAAGCTCAATGTAACAAGTTGGACGATAGGAGTAAGATGGAAAAGTTCGTTGACGTTTTTAGATCACTAGTGCGTAATACCGCCACGATTTGTCAAACAGTTATTCACTCGACGAAGCGTACTGCGTATGATTCTCCCAATGGCGATTTGATGGAGTCTGTCTCACTCATCTTGCAGCGCCTGGCCACGTTCAGCCAACGTGGTCGACGACCTATGACGTTGACGCACACGTCTTCCTATCATATCCCAGAAGTGTGCAATGGGATCAGGGTCTGGACTCGTTCCTGGTCATGGCATTGTATGGATGTTGTATTGCTGGAGGCGAACATTGACGATTCGTACACGGTGAACACAGGCGTTGTCGTCCTGAAAGACAAAACCGTCGACTCACACGCCTTGGAGACGGGACAACAAAGGGTGTCCGTATATCTATGACTCTTCATGGCACCATATGGAGTGGGGTTCGGTCAGCTATGGTGATGCCACTCCACTCCGCTCCTTAACCGATACACCGCCAAATCTTCATTTGGTCTCAGGTTGGCATTGGCTTGAAGTTCATGTCGACGTCGCCAATCACGACCATGCCTTTCAAGGAAGTGCAAAGTGAAACAGGACTCATCTGAAAACATGACACGTAACTAGAAGTGTCGACGTTGTGTACACCATTGACGTGTGTTGGCAACGTGACGATTAGTAAGGGGAAGCACAACGCGTGGCCGTCGAGCATGGAAATTAGCGTCGTGTAGACGATTTCTAATCGTCTGACCCGTAACGCGTATTGCATTAACCCCATGAGAGTTTGCAGCAATTTAATGCTCCGTTTGAGCTCTATTTCATAGAGCCTGGTTTCGGATCAATTGATCCTGTACTCTTGTCGTCGACATGAGACGCCCTGCGTTTGAGTTTGTGGGTACCTGCTCCATAGTCTGCTTATCACAGACTGTTAAACATTGAAGATATTGGCCACTGCACGCTGACTTCTGCCAGACTCCAGCATGCCAATAGCTCATGAACGCTCCGCTCGTTGGAGACGCCGCATCGCAAGTCCATATACAAACAATGAATGAAATCAAGTACATCACAATTGTATGATAAGGAGAATCAATATGACTGAAAATACGAATTGTCCACAGAGATCAACCTTCCGTGAATGTGTCAAACTCAGGAAGTACACCCTACGCACGTGTATGGCGCTACAACGCGAGGCATTTGCAAACTATGGGATGTATTTTAGTGTTAAGTTTAAGGTAAACGTTCTTGCATGGGATGTTTGTCGTCAACACATATTTGTTCTAATACTTGGTATTAACATTTATATTTCATGATCCTCTACTTTTTAAGAGTATATAAGGTATAGCATGTGTGAAAAGACGAGGTCGCAGACATTTATACATTCTCATAAAACGAAGACCATGGACGTTGAACGACTCAGCACGGGCTAGGTTATACGCCCTTGTAGCTATATTCCAGCAATATCACAGCGGGGGACACTAAACATTGTGCTGTTCATTTGAACCCGGGCCGAGGCCCATCTCTCTGTAGTTCAGTTAAATAAGGTGAGATGAAATGGTGTTTAACGTCGCGTCCAAGATTATTGCAATTACATAGCGACGTGCAAACACATGTGTGTGTTTCTGGCTGCTTGTACTAGCCCGGTCTGATGCCGATTTATAGTGCTAGCACACTGAGGTACCATGCCGCAGTTTAACATGGCTACCCCACTAAGACACAGTATGCTGACTCCGAGCCGACCAGTCCTTGTTTTAGCCCCTAAATCCGAGCGCCGGACAGGGTAACAATGAGTACCATCTTTTTAACGTCTTTTGGTATGACGCGGCCGGGGATCGAACTCCGGACCTTCCGCTCTCCGGGCGGACGCTCTACCACTGGGCCACGGAGGCGGTTGTAGTTCAGTAGATCAGTGGAACAACCGGAATCAAATATTGTAGCCAGTACTATTTGACCAGGGCGATTTGACCTTTTTCTCATTTTCATCAATATATGTCAGTCAATCAATCCGCAGCTATTCAAATGAAATAGGTCGAAGAAGGTTACACGTGTCTGGTGCAGGGTCATCGCAATGCCTTTCATGATAATGCAGGAAGACCAATTCCACCAGGGTACGATACAAGCGCTCTTTAATGCTTAGTGGAATAGTAAAGATCGGGTTTGCAACTTTCTTTACCGATACTCCTCTTTCTACGACGACCTGTTTAGGACCATGAAACATCAAAGGAGCCGTGTAGACTAGCCAGAAGAATACCAAGAGGCCATCACTGACCTATACACTGTAGATGCTCTGTTGGACGGTGGATGCAGATGATATGGTTCGCGCCTGTAGGTTGCGTGGGCTTACAGCTCAAGTGTTCATTACGAGTCAAGACACAAAGCGTGACGTCAAGGAATGAAGGCTGTTTAGATTCAAATAGATGCCTTTGGCGCCATTGTAATGAAGTTTTGATGTATGTATGTAAAATAACTGTTATGGAACTGATATACCGCCGTTGGTATTTCATTAAGACATGGAGATATACTAGAGGTTTAAAAAGTGATACTTACTTTTTCATGCAATTTGTGTGGCTGGTGCTACCGGTAGGGAAGAACATGCTTACCCTTTATGCGAACACCTTGTGTCATCACTGGTAATCAGTGATCAATTCCGATAATTTTGCTTTTTACGCCCGTTGAAAATCGAGACTGGTTAATCTCTAGCATTAACGTTTTACATTATTTCGTCGAGTTGCCTGATGAAACAGGTACATATGTATGTGTGAGCTTTGTCAAGGGACATATTATGTTTTTAGACAAGCGCTAAGACATCAGCAACTCCCTCTAGAATTGATGTTCATGGTAATATGTCCGATTACCAAGTGAGATAGACCACGAGTCATAGGATGTCATGAAACTTACCTTGCAGTCCTAGTCGTTGTCACGTTTGTTCGTTAACAATGTGATACAATCCCCATAAGACCCTAAAGTATCGAATAGTTTTCCTTTTGGAAAATTAGCAATTTCGAATACATCAAAACACATTGACACGCGCTCATGGGTTAACTTTCTACATGGCCTTTTGTCTGTCTTCCTATTCTGTTTTTGTCTTTTTTTTCGTTTAAAGCCGAACTCAGACATATGCCAGTAGGTCATTGACACCATGAGCATCGATCTACGCAATTTGGATGCAATGACATGCATCCGATCCCGTTAGTCGCCCCTTACGACAAATCTGTGTTGCTGAAGACCAATTCTAACCCGGATCTTCACGGAGTTCACATCACTACCATCGGTCCTGTTGTACAAAGCGTTCTTATCGCTAAGGTGATCGTAACTCCCATAGACTTACGCCAGTCGTAGCGCTAAGAGCGTTTTGTACAACGGCATCGTGTGAATGCAATTTATAACAGTTGGATAACTAAATTGGATTAATATAATACAGCCGGGCTTCGTCATCACGTACCGGCAACGTCGAACTGATCTCGCTACCGATACCGAGGTGCCAACTGACAATATTTACACATTATGTTACATACAAACATACATACAACGTACGCACGCACACACGCACACACACACACGTATACAAATCTCGAGTTGCGTGTTAAACACCATCCTACCAGTTCCCAAGAACCGGTTATCTAACACACATTTAAACCCTGTTTTCTTGACAATAACGTTTATCCTGATTTTCGTCCCACACGACACAATATCTTCATATTTCATTCCCTTGCCTGGAACTGTCAGTATAGTCAGTTCTGCCCCTATCTCTTCAACGTTCCACGAGGCAGTGTGGTGTTTTAGCCTAACATCAAAGCTTCAGAACGTCTTTACACTTTTAATGATCAACGCTGCGTAGGAAGATAGCACAAGACATATAGGTGTGAATACGTGACTACATTCAGAGACACACAAGAACACACAAACGCCACAGAATACCTGAAACTAAATTGTGACAGTTATACTTTTCACAAAGTTTCCGGTTACAGGATTAGTTGAGACGAAGATCAAACCTAATCAGCAAGACATGTGAGCCGCCCAAAATTAAAAACAAGTCTATAAAATCCACATTGATATCAGGCGCATTTTCAAAGAACTCCCAATCAAAATGAAATTGTCTTTAATCAAAATCCCGCAATGGCGAACTTCTATCTGTCTTGGTGATAAACGAGAACATAATACCTTCATCGTTTGATTTGTCAAGCGGATGCAAAATACACAAATAAAGTAGAATGCTCATCTTCTATGAAACGCCCAGCTTCTTTTACCTGATCATGCCCTATACATTGTGGAAACAGTCATAAACCTTAACCTAAACCCATAAA
This sequence comes from Haliotis rufescens, assembly GCF_023055435.1. Lineage (NCBI taxonomy): Eukaryota > Metazoa > Mollusca > Gastropoda > Lepetellida > Haliotidae > Haliotis > Haliotis rufescens. Next base: position 1,116,519 of record NW_025964024.1, read on the forward strand.
TATCACAAGAACGACAATCGCGGAACTAGAGTGAGCAGAATATTTAAGTAGAGAACTGTATGTGTGATGGCGAATAAATGGATGCTAAACTTCATCGCATCTTTGCAATTCCCTTTGAAGTGGTGTCAAATAACAAGAAACGAGGTAAAAGGCCGGCATGTCGTGGCGTTAAGCATGTTATCTGTTATACAAGAAATACATTGTTGCATTATCTTGTGATGCTTTAAGGAACGCTGTAAAGTATGTCTGACGTTTTCTTGGTGGAATAATTGGATCCCCAGAAGCCGGTGTCGGCCTGATAAGTCCTTACGAAACATGAGACAGATTGAACTGTTTAGTTTGTATTCGTTTGTACCGTCTGTGATTTCTTGATTGAAATGAACACTGTCCGCTATCGATGACTTTTTTCTATACACCATATTTTTCTTGAATCAGCATGGTTTTGTCACTGGTTAATGTTGCTGTTAGTCGTTTAACGTAACCAAACGACCAGACACAGAGAAGAAACACGAAGTCATATAGGTATATATAGACACACGTACGGAACAAACAATGACACAGAAACACAAAGATATGGTTGCATACACATTGACACACATGCCCAGAAACAAAAACAACACAGTCACTTTTACATAGGGAGTGAGTGAGTGAATATGGTTTTACGCCGCCTTTAGAAATTTCCCAGCAATATCATGGCGGTGGACATCAGAAACGGGCTTCACACATTGTACCCATGTCGGGAATCGAACCCGGGTCTTCGGCGTGACGAGCGAACGCTTTAACCACTAGGCTACCCGACCGCCCCACTTATACATAGGCTGAGTGCATGGTTTTACGCCACTCTTTACCAATATTCCAGCTATATCACGGCGGTGGACACCACAAATGAGTTTCCCACATTGTACCCATGCCGGGAATCGAACCCGGGTCTTCGGCGTGAAGGGCGAACGCTGTAACTACTTGGTTACCCCCGCCCTTGAAACGCACAGAAACAGACGACAGACAAAGACATACAGCCGCATAGAAAAATAGACTCTGATACACAAAGACACACAGTCACACACGTGCTGAAACACAGTACACATTCGGAAACACATCGACACGTGCAAAGAAACAAGGCCTCATACACAGTCACAAACACAGGGACACGTGCACAGACACAAGGCCTCATACACAGTCACAAACACATCGACACGTGCACAGAAACAAGGCCTCATACACACACAGTCACAAACACATCGACACGTGCACAGAAACAAGGCCTCATACACACACAGTCACAAACACAGGGACACGTGCACAGAAACAAGGCCTCATACACACACAGTCACAAACACAGGGACACGTGCACAGAAACAAGGCCTCATACACACACAGTCACAAACACAGGGACACGTGCACAGAAACAAGGCCTCATACACACACAGTCACAAACACAGGGACACGTGCACAGAAACAAGGCCTCATACACACACACAGTCACAAACACAGGGACACGTGCACAAGGCCTCATACACACACAGTCACAAACACAGGGACACGAACGGAGTGGGTGAATGGGTAAGCGGGTTGCGTTTAACACCGCTTTAACAGTATTCCAATTATATCACGGCGTGTCAGCTTAATGTGGGAGGAAGGCCCGAAGTGATGCAGGTCTCAGACGCTTACCACTTTGCTGAAACCCACGGGCACGGGTATGATGCTGACAAACCTAGAAACGTAATCAGGGAGAACCGGATTCGGACCATGCCTATAGGTTTCTGGCGTTCCCACGGGACGCAACTCTGCACAGCGAATTGCGGCGCCGTGGATATCTGGGCCACCCAAACTCGCACAGACGCAAAGACACATACACACAGTCACATACACATAGACACACGCAGAAACAGTATACTGATTCCGAGCCGACCAGTCCTTGTTTAAGCCCCTTAATGCCGAACGCCAGATAGGGTAACAGGTACTTACATGTATATTGTGACGTCTTTTGGCATGACGCGGCCGGGTATCGAACCCGGGTGGACGCTCTACCACTAGACCACGGAGGCGGTCCACACGCAGGAGCAAGTAGAAACGCTGATGCACAAATACACACAGTCACACACGCTCAGAAATAGACAAAGACACGGACTGACACAGTCATACTCTCAGAAATAAAGACACAGAAACACAAATACACACAGTCAATAACGCCCAGAAACACACAAAGACACAGTCACAAACACATAAACACACGCGCTGAAAAAGACAAAGACATACACACACACACTCACAGAGACACACACACACACATTCGCACACACGCACAGTCACGTGCACAATCGCGGAAACTAAGGCACATATTTGTACCCACAAAGACAGAATCACACACACAAAATATATACACGCCGGATATTCAAACATAATTGGCAACATAACTATTCCGGCGAAGGTTCTGTACTTTGTCAAGATGACATAAACCGTGAAGATCTGGGGTAGAATAGGTCTTCAGCAACCCATGCTTGCCGTAAAAGGCGATTAACGTGATCGGGTGGTCAGGCTCGCTGACTTGGTTGATGCATGTCATCGTATCCCTATTGCGTGGATCGAATCTCATGATGTCAATCACTGGATTGTCTGGTCCAGACTCGATTATTTACAGACCGCCGTCATATAGCTGGAATAGTGCTATCTGCAGCGTTAAACAACAAACAAATAAAACAAACATGATGACATAACCAATGCTATTTGTAGTTTTCACCTTACTGATAAAGGTGTGAATGATGATGTTAAAGGTGTCAACAGAGGTGTCAGATTTAACTTGTGCTTTTGATTGCGGTGGTATCTTTCAACATCTTTATGCTCAATCATTAATGATTGTAATGAATGTAATTAATCATGGTCATAAATTTCTGATAGTCTTGGCTGATATTACAGTGGCGAGGAGGCTGATGATGGTGACGATGATAGAAATGATTGGTGATGATGATGATGGTGATGATGATGGTGATGGTGATGCTGATGCTGATCCTGACGAGGCTGCTGTTGCTGATGCCTCTGCTGAATTTAATGATGATGGTGTTTATTATGAAGATGATGGTGATGTTCTGCTACTGCTGCTACTGATAATGATGATTGATGATGATGATGATGATGATGATGATGGTCATGATCACCATAACGACTGATCATGAGAAGAAGAAGATGCCCGCAGTTTACAACGGGTATGGCTATAACCCCATTCACGGAACAACTATTTGCACAATGAATTCTGCTGATGACTTTTTCACCAGAGTGTCGGAACAACGAATGAAGACGTCTCTATACTATCAACTAAGAGGTCAATCCATTTATCAAGTTGTTCTAACGCTCTTATCAAACAAGAATAGTTACCACCATAAGAAACATGTATTGACAATTATCAAATGATTAACCAAATGCACTCGACGTACAAGTGATCTAAAACCATAACTCTCAAGACTCCTGTTTAAATATTTGAACTGCACACCCGAAATACATTCAGAAAGTAATCATCAATTACGCAAATCAAACTCCCCACTTAAGAACCTTCCAGAAGTCAAATAGTAGCCAGGTAGAAATCGGTGCTTGTCAATTTCATGTAGAGCTTCTGTCAAGACGTCTGTCGCTTGATTGACAAGGAGCTTCATAACGCCAATTACATCCTGTGAATATGAGCTATGGGTTCAATATCTCACGTGAAGACACGCAGGGGAGAGGAAATTGCCCGCCTTGATTTTCTTGTACTCTGCGTTGATACTGAATTGTCAATAACGATCGCGGTAAAGGCTTGAATTGGCTCTACTACTTTGCTTTTTAGGGAGAGAAATGGGTCCAAACACATGAATCCAATATTTTTGCTATGCGCATCAGCGTCCGTCTGAGACACAAATACACAGTTCCATTGGGATATCGAAGCAAGACATTTTTGTTACATTTATCCTTTTCGGACTGAGTATACATTTTCAAAAAAAGCCCTCACAATACCCAGACAGGCGATTGCGACATTGCCGACTTCTTCCACGTTAAAGATCGTCCGTTTTTTAAAAAACATAAATTTGTTCGGGTAATCTGCATTCAAAGCTTTCATGTTTTTTTATGGCATAATATTGAAATTAAATTATACCAGACCTCATTATCTGAGATTGTAAGAGAAAATAAGGTTCTGTCTCCCGTCTTTCTACACTGATTTCCCATATGAACAATTACAGACTTCATTACAAGGATACCTGCGTCAGAAAGGGTAACATGACCTATTCTTGTAAATAACTCATTACAAAGTGAAGTTCACTAAAAGAGACAAAAATCTCTCCATAATCATGCGAAATGTTAAAAGTCGATTGTACGATTCCGATTTTATCATAAGCACTTGTTTATGAATCACTATTAAATAGTAATGACACCAGGTGTATCTTGAGCGTGTCTTGATCCATCAGTATTACCTGTCACAAACACATGCAAAGGCAAGTCAATTGTTCACATGAAAAAGCAACAAAACGGGTTTCTGTCTTCTGCGTGCAAACAATCCAACTTCAAAACAAATACACTCTCTCCACATAGGTTAATAAAATATTCATGTACGTCTTCAGATTGAAATTAAAAGAAAAACCTGAACAAAATACCTTTGTAGACTTCCGGATGGGGTGAAGCATTGGCCATGGTATATGTTTTAATTTACACACCTTTACATAAATGTGACTACATGTGAAGGCCATATCTATAACATAAGTGTTACATTTAAGACGAAATTAACATATCTTAAACAGTGTAACGACATAAACATTTAGACAATTACATGATACATTTAATTCTGAGGATGTATATATGTACGTCCATCTAATTCTAAATGTACAATATCTACGTGAATTTATGTCTAAATGTACATCCAAGGCAATTTGGTAAACGTGATGTTTCCTTTGAGTGTAATTGGCTGGCTTTCCAAACCTGTTCTTGGTGCTGTGGTGCTAAGCACTTACGTATGAGATTGCTGTAGAATTAGTTGTCATTAACGTGAAGAGGCGGGGATATTGGACCTCTTGAAAGAAGGAGCAACGGTGGTATATGTGCCTACAGAGGACGCATGTTGGAATCGTGACAGTCGGATATCACATACTCAAAACAGAATGATATTATCCTAAAACAATTACTTTTGAAAATTATTCTAAACATGACTCTTCAGGAAGGAGGTGGAGTACGGCCTGTCATGTCATTGATCCTAGTTCGATTCCCAAATGCGTATGTGGGACACATATTAATGGTATTCCCCGCCGTGAAATTGCTGAATTAGGTAATATCACTGTCTTAAAGAGTCACATGTACTTACATTTCGATAGGCTACGTTGGCAAGGAATACTCGTGTCGTCATATCGCATGGCAGGTGGCAGAAGTATTTGATCATCATGCCGTGTTCGACTGTACACATGAGCACAATTCACATCATCATCGCAAGACCTCTACATCAGACCCCGCTTCACATCATTATCTTCAGCCCCACACCCCCACACCGGAAACCAATCTCACATTATCCAATCCACACCCGCATCGGAACCGTCTCCCATCATCCTCTCCACCCACATCCACACCGGAAACCAATCTCACATTTACCAATCTACACCCTCACCGGAACCGTCTCCCATCATGCCTCCATCCACACCCACACCGGAAACCAATCTCACATTATCCAATCTACATCCACACCGGAACCGCCTCCTATCATGTCTCCACCCACACCCACACCGGACCTCCCTCCCATCATCATCTCCACCCACACCCCCACACCAGAAACCAATCTCACATTATCCAATCCACACCCTCACCGGAACCGTCTCCCATCATGCCTCCATCCACACCCACACCGGAAACCAATCTCACATTATCCAATCCACACCCTCACCGGAACCGTCTCCCATCATGCCTCATCCACACCCACACCGGAAACCAATCTCACATTATCCAATCTGTACCCACACCGGACCTCCCTCCCATCATCATCTCCACCCACACCCCCACACCAGAAACCAATCTCACATTATCCAATCCACACCCTCACCGGAACCGCCTCCCACCATGTCTCCACCCACACCCACACCGGATTTCCCTCCCATCATCATCTCCACCCCAACCCCCACACCGGAAACCAATCTCACATTATCCAATCCACATCCGCACCGGAACCGCCTCCCATCATCATCTCCACCCACACCCCAACACCGGAAACCAATCTCACATTATCCAATCTACACCCGCACCGGAACCGCCTCTCATCATCATCTCAACCCACATCCACACCGGAAACCAATCTCACATTTACAAATCCACACCCTCACCGGAACCGCCTCCTATCATGTCTCCACCCACACCCACACCGGATTCACCTCCCATCATCATCTCCACCCCAACCCCCACACCGGAAACCAATCTCACATTATCCAATCCACATCCGCACCGGAACCGCCTCCCTTCGTCTCCACCCACACCCACACCGGATCCCCTTCCCGTCATAACCTTTACCCCCACACTGGAACACCCTCGCATCATCATCTCCGGACCCACCCCCACACCGGAACACCCCTCCCACCATCATCTCCGGACCCAGCCCAACACCGGAACCCCCCCATGTCCAACTATTTGTGCCATGGCTCACTTGGCGCTTCATGCACACATATGTGCAACCAACCGTACAAACAAGGGCATGTTACTCGTCTTGTCATAAGAAGCGTGGTTCTACCCTCTGATTATTTTAATGCCCTTCAATATAGACAACAGCACATGTGGTTTGGCTTAGGATCAAGAGCCCATGACCAGACCCCTGCAGTGTGCTTCATCACGGGAGCTTGTGGTTACATTTAGTTCTCGAAAACATTGTATTGGTAGTGGAATATATTTAACAATGAATAAGATTCTACTCCTGCTATATTATTGATAATACCAGGTTGCATACTCAACTGAATAAAGCCATCAATATGCATACTCATATTGCTGTTTATTATAAGATATTATTAGCTTAAATATTTCTCGATAAATGGCTTCCTCCATTGTCGCAGTTTTGTTAATAATTGCATCACTGAAATGTTCAGATATCGCAGCGCTCGCTAAACTGTTTAATAATTTCTGAACTGGTGTCAAGAAACCTATTTGCGTTTGAATGTTTAGGGAACAAAGAAACGATTATGAGGTAAATGAAATAAGCCTGATCACAATCTAACATTGAATGTTAATACAGATTACATTTACAAAAGGCACAGCAACGATTGTATTTATTGCGTCATCTGAGCCATTCTAAAACCAGTCTATAAGACCTTCATACAAAGTATCATAACCATTAATATCCACTGCTGTCGTTTTTAACATTACAAACAATGTTAATTTAGCCAGGAAATGTTGATAATCTTCGAATTTATATATACACGATTATGTGTACCTGCACTATCCTTTATTGATATGAAAACATGACTTGGTCCATTAGAGTTACACCTGTCCTACTCTAATTTCTATGACAACAGTATTTGTACTGTTATCCTCGTTACGACATAGGGGACAATGAAAGCACTGAAATGTTGTTTATGTTGTGTTCAATTGGATTGAAAGAATAAGCTCTACAAGCGTGTGGAATCTCATTGGTGTGTGTCATCAGTTCGCCAAATGTTAAACATGGAACTTCGCCCTCGAATTGTCACAAACTACAGAGTGCTCCATGAAGGACAGACTGTTTCTTTCAACAAATCTGTCAGCAATCGTGTCACAGTTGGAATCTACCCCGTAGAGAGACTTATTTGGAAGCGCAAGTCTCCCCAGGTATGTTGATATATTAACTTATTGATTTTAATATGTATTTTATAGTCTATACTTTCGACAAATAGTTTAAGTTGTCTGGTTGACAAAACATGTCACATCTCCGAAAACAAACCATTCAAAATAGGAAATTGACAATCCGCAATGCAGGATCGGTTATTTTATGCATTATAACAACTGGAACTTTTGCGAAATGTACCAAAAGCCTAAATTATTGCGTAAAAAGTCTATGAAACTAAAATAAAAAATTATCAAGATAAGAAGTTCTCTGTTTATGATATCAACCAAAATTTGTCAAGATTTCTGTCCGACTTGCGATAAATTGTACTTGCGTTTTGAAAATCTTCTTGATAATTCCCATAGTTATGCTCATATCAGAAATATTCAGACAAAGAAAAAATATTAAGAGCTATATTTATAGATACTGCATTATGTGTTCATGTAAGATATTTATTAATTATTATGGTTAACGGTTATCCAAACGTGGTGTTTCAATTAATTGTTTTCGTAAATATTATGGGGGCACGGGTGTCCCAGTTGTGTGGGTCTCCGCAATTAGCTGTGTCGACTTGCGTCACTTGGGCACACCAGAAACATACAATTGTGAGTTCGAGTGCCGGTTCTCGCCGAGTATGTTTCTAGCTGGCCAGGCATCACTTCGGGCTTTCCTCCCACTTTAAGCTGACACGCCGTGATATAACTGACATACTTTCAAAACGGCGTAAACCCTACTCACTCACTTACCAACATTATTTAGAATATATGAATAAGATGAATATTTTGTATTGAACATTAACTAATAACTGGATTGAAATCAACTCAAAAACCAAACAAGCCCAAAGGGCTAGTATAAAAATGAAATATATTTATCTGATTATATTTAATGACTACTCACTTCATTGTATTTATATCCTCATGTTCTAAGAGAGGGACCATCAGACATGGAGATTATTAAAATTATGACATACAATGTGTTTCCATTCAACTTATCCCGCGTGTTACCTGAGTGTATCAAATATTAGCTTATTCCTGAGGGAGGTGATATGAATCGAAATTATACTTTTCATTATTTATTGCAGGGTCTTCTTTATCTAGTGAAGTGGGCGGACTACCCCCTAGAAGACGCAACCTGGGAGCCCTCCTGCCACATCCCTGCCCATCTCCTGGAGGACTACAACTGCCCTCCCGTGTCCGGTGAGCGCCTGAGGCTCGCTTCAGCTACTGTTGAGAGGTTACTGAAGACAGCAGTCAAGTCGCCAGGTGGCCAACTATCTGCACACATAGAGCTTGACTTGTACAGACACGCATTTGGTCACCTGCCCAGCTATGACAAGGGGATCCTTCTTGAAAAGAAGGATTTCAGTAAACTGTCTCTGTCTACACACTGGTGGTATACCCTCAACCAACATGGCGAGGGTCATCAGATTAACTTTCCCGTGAGAGTTTCACCGAAGTTGTCGATGAAGAAGATGTGGACGGCGACTGGAGGAGTTTTGACAATGCGGAATGTACCGGTGGAGAAGCTTGTTATGTTTGTCACCAGTAAAGTGTGCAGTTTGAGGACACTGGACTCCTAGTAACAAACACTTAGCATGACCTATCTTTGGCTCATATTCTGGATATTAAATGTGTGTTTGACTAGGTACACGGATATAGCCATGGCAAACAGCAAAGAAGTTAGGGGTACTTCTTTGAGTAGTAGAATTAAGATATCATTTTTCAGTGCGTCACCAACTCCTAAATCAGGCGAAAAATGTCTCTTTTTAGAAATTTCCCATAAATGTTTGCGAGAAATAGACAGTTACTCAACCGCACATCCGGATTCAACTTTCGTGGACATTCTAAATGCAAATCTACATGTAATACAATTACAACAATCCGTCAGAATAGAAAAACGCATACGCGTAACAATTTCAAAAGTAAACTCAAAATTCAAAAGGCTTACTGGTGTGAAAAAGCAGGCATACGTAAAGCAGTCTTACAAATTAGGGTTATTAGAGAATGAAGTTGTAAATGCTAGGCAAATGAGCGAGACTGTTGTGGAGCCTGCTGAAACGCCACCTCAAACACCACTCAGTCAGAGTAGACAGTTTGACGAAATGAGCAAACGCCAGGCCTACAGAACCCTGAACAATGTTCAGGCATCTACATTAAAGGCATTAGATGTCGTTAGAACACTTGGACTTACACCAACTAGTCTCAAACTAAAGTCATCAAAGGGGGAAAAAATTACTATAAATTATGATCAGGAGGAATCAGTAGATGGGGAAAGAGAAAATTTGTCGCAGATCTTGTTTGTACTTGATAAATTTGGGGTAAGTGACTCAACTTATCATGAAATTGCCCAGATCAACAAAGACCTGCCCAGAGTCGGGGCAGTTGCAGAATATAGAGCTAAACTGTCACGCGAGTTCAAAATACATAGAGTACCAGGCAATGTCCCAGGAGCAGTGATGAGTTTTAAGAAAGAGCTAGAATCTCGCGTTGGGGAGTACTTAGAGTCTAGGCCAAATGTGGAAAAAGTTAGAATAAAGTTTGGTGGGGATGGGACAAGAGTTAGTAGCCTCTCAAATTTCGTTGTTTTCTCATTCAATATCATAGATGATGCAATCAAACAATCATCAGTAAATCAATATACGTTAGCAATCATCAGCTGCAAAGAGAACTACAGCAACCTTAAAATTGCTCTGGTCCCATTGTTCGAAGAAGTCAACTCCATCGTTAAGGACAAGTTCATCCAAATTGGGGACAGATGTGTAGAGGTGGATATTTTCTTTGGGTCTGATATGAAAATGATTCAGTTAGTTTTAGGCTTAGGGGGTTCGACGGGAAATTATGCGTGTCCACTGTGTAAAGTACACAAAGACGACCGACACAACATGACGCATGACTGGATGTATTTCTCTACCGACCCTATGTGCAGGACAATTGACGAGATAAGATCTCACTCAGATAAGCTTCAGTTCGGCGTTCAACACACACCACTGTTTGAAATTGCTATAGACAACTTTGTCCTTGACGAGCTACATCTGTTGATGAGAATCACAGACGTTCTGGAAAGACTAATCATTCAGGATGGGGTAGCAAGGGATAAAGAGTTAGCAAAATTAAGGCAAGGGAAACCTAAATATTTGGATGGGATAGTAGAAAGCATCAGAAGTTGTGGGGTGTCGTTTTATGTATGGGAGGATAGGGACAGCAAGGGTCTACAGTGGACCAGCCTTTCAGGGGACAACAAGAAAAAAGTTCTCAATCAACTGCCTGACAAACTTCACGGTCGACTAACTCCAGACACGGAGACAGACTTAATCAACGTTTGGACAGGGTTCAGGGACATTTTCAAGTTCGTAGTTGGCGGGGAAAGAAGTGACGCACGACAGTTGCACGACATGGCTAGGGAGTGGATACAGTTACTTCTTAGAGTAGGGGAGAAAAGGAGGGGCTGCTTGAAAAAGAACATCACTCCCTACATGCACTGCTTAGTGTACCATGTTCCCGTTTTCATGTCGAGGCACGGGAATATTGGCAAATTTAGTGGACAGGCCCTTGAAAAAATAAATGACGATATCAAAAGGATTCACCAGCAGAAAACACAAAAGTGGGACGGTCCCATTGAGACTATGACTGTCAGAAAGCGTGTTGAAAGTCAGTCACACTTGGCTAGGACAAAACGACCTTACACAAAACGTAAGCTTGAGTACTGGGAATCTGAGCTACAAGAGGCCAGAAGCGCAAAGAGGGCCAATATACAAAATGACATCAGCAGCGTTGCTCCCAGTACTCAGTCACATTTAGATGACATGTGTGTGGCTGACTTGCGAGACAAACTTGTCTCACTTGGAGTACACACTAAAGTGTCTTCCAGGGAAAAACTAATTGACCTGATCCATTCAGCAATGCATATTTAATCTGCCCGTCAGGAAACTGACAAATGTATAATCATAACTAATGATATCTAACCAACATTTGTTTTCAAGTTCAAAGATGTGTGAAAAACTTGTCCAGACTAAAATGTATTGTGTATAATGCAATGACCTGTGATAATGATTTGTGATTGTTTAAATAATGTGGTAAATAAACTTCTTGGAATACTATATTTACTTTGTATATATCATGTCCCCTCGTTATCCCATGAAATAACATGTGGCTTAGACTACTTGCCAACCTCTGCCTGGGTGTTCCTGTACATGACCGGATGCACCGGCTTAATTGCCTACCCCCACTGAGCGTCCTCGCCAGTGGATACTGACCTATACATATATTTGTGCCCCGAGTAAAGGGATGTAACTCTACATAACTTTAAACGTCCTGTTATTATGGTTAATAAAAGTTAAAAGTTAACTGTGAAGGTGTTTATTTACACCTCTGATAATTTGCATATACATAGAGAAAAGGTTGATTGTTATGATATCGGTTGAAACGTTTACGTTTCTACATTAATTAACTGTTAATCGATCACTGAAGTTCGGTGTTTTTACAGAAATTGGGGAATTACACATACACGTAGAAGCATCGAGTAACATATTTCAAACGTAGTTTTAAATGTTTCCCAAATGTTTTAAACATTTGAAAATTATTTCACTATGAAGACATGTAATCCAATCATTTAAGTCCAGTGGAAACTTTATTGAATATTTCAACCTTACAAACGTACAGAACTTTGAAACTACGCGTCCTCTTTATCTATCACCATTTTACGGTTGAGTGATTTCAACGTGGGGTGATACTCATGGCACAGATTCTTGGGTATGTCCCATCATCCACTCAATCCTCACACTGGAACCCGCTTCCCATCACCCTCTCCATCCGTGGCTACACCCCACACCGGAGCTCCCTTCAATCCTCATCTCCACCCACACCCCAATTCTACACCAGAATCCCCTTCCCACCTTTCCAATCACTCTCCCACTCCCCCTCATGATACTACACATACATATCAGTATTGACCTCAGACAGATATCAGGACTGACATCCAAAACAACCACTGTGTATTCGCAAGGTTTGAAGAGGTCCTCCACGTCAACGACAACGCCATTGACTGTCAAGTGTGTAGCATAGGGTCCCCACTTCTCCTCTGAGTTTACTGCTCAATGTCACGCCAGTTCACCTGATGCCATCTCAGAAGTCTAACATATGTACACTTGAACAGCCAGAAAGTTGTAAACTCCTTTTTAAAAATGTTGCTTGGATTATCACACTAACGCTGAGGGGGAATTCGAACGCAAATCTTGTGAAGTCTTTTTATATTTTTATGACGCACCGACAATTAATATACTTTGATGCATCTGCAGATTTCTGCCCACGTAACATTTTTCTGAAATATGCTATATGCATACTCCAATGCTCCCTTGTGTTGTTGTAAAAGACTCCACGGATAGGACAATGTCAAAGTAATGTTTGATTTCGATTTACAGCAAACATCCCTCAAGTTGAACTTTTTCATAGCAGAGTTTTGTCGTGCCCTCATTTACCATTTCTGGTAAACAGTAATCTCAAGAAATTTCATTTTAGATTCCTTTAGTGAAATGTGATATCTTAATGTATTTATTATGCGTTTTATTTAAGCACTTGACAATAATGAATAAAACAACTTCACCTGTAAATTCGACTTTCCAGTTTGTCGGTTGAGGCCGTTTGCCCTTGGAAAATAATTCTTGTGATTATAGTACCTATCCATACCTCGTTGATCCAGAAACTATAATCCGGACGATTTCATGTCGAGCGCCCTTGTCCGGGTTTCACGAGGGCAACACCACTTACAGGGTGAGGTGAGGTGAAACGTCGCGTCCAGGATTATTGCACTTATATAGCGACGTCACTTAGAGGGACAGTATGTAGCAGTATTTTGAAGTATGGCGCTTCAATCTCCCTACGAGACCATGAACCCTCGCACAGTGGGACATAGCAGCCATCTCGGCTCCTGTTAGTCTTTGACGCCTTACATCGCGTGACTGATATCATCATTTGGCACATATTCCTTCTTCACATGGGGTTTTCACACGTAAGCGAGCTCCGAACATTTCATTGCAATTTCAATTAACTTTTTCACATGACATACCACATCGATCCTTGTTTTGTGTAAATTTGATTAATAATGATAGACGCTGTTCTTGCTATTTGCTTCCATTTTCAATATTATTTAAAACGTCACTTAAGTGACAAAAACTATTTGAATTTCTGGTATCTAGTTTCGTATTCACATGAGCAGTTACGACGTGAACTGTGAATGGTATAAAATAAACTATCTTGTCATTATTTTGCGATTTTTTTAAATCACCTTAATGGCAGAGAGATTTGAATCAGCAAATAGAACAAAAAGTTGTTTTCCACAAGAATCATCATTTTCTGTTGTCGGGACGCTTCGAATTATAACTAGATATGGCACTAGTCTTGTTGCATTATTTGTTTGTCATTGAAGTACATATTTTGAAGACTGGGTGCAATTCTTAAGTATTCCACAGAGTGAGTGAGAAGAGTTTACACCGCCCATTAGACATAGTCTAGCAATATCACGGCAGGGGACACCTGAAATGTGCTTCACACCCATGTCGGAATGACGAGTAAGCGCTTTAACTACTGGGCTACCAATCCGCCAGAGGATTGGGCACAGGAGTTTTCACATCGATTTTCAGATGTTCTCTTTAATGTTCTTTGGCTGTCACCGCAGTGTGCAATGGTGTTTGTCTTCAGTGGAATTTTGTTACAATCTGGGGACACGTGTTCGTGTGGGTTTTGGCACTTCAGCTCTCCATCTTAATAACCAAAATATGACATCATCATCGCTGTCGTATTCAATATTTAATATTTGCTTTGAAATTTTAATATCTCAAATTGTAAAATCAATTTAACTGCACTCACGCACTCGTCCTTGTGTAATGTTAAGCATATTATGAAGTACATGAACACGTCTTTAATCCAACATTATTAACTGATTAAGTTATGTCTTCCAGATTAATGATGTGTTGATGAATTAAACTCCCGTACTTTGTAATACACGTTGACTACTATCATGGCGTGTCCAACAAGAATGGTACTAATGACGAGTTTCTGGACAAACGGGAGCCGGACTACTGGGCTTTTACTACAGTATGAAGCCAAAGGCTCATGTAGACGTCTTTATCAACAAATAGTCTGCTCTCTATATTTGGTTTGTGTAACATTATCATAAAATAAAAAAGGCCTCCAAGGTCTAGTGGTCTGCCCGGAGAGCGGAATGTCGGTGGTTCGATTCCCAGTCGTTTAATATACCCCAAAAAATGGTAATTATTGTTACCCTGCCTGGTGCTCTGCATTAGGGGAAAACACAAGGAATGGTCGGCTCGAAATCAGGATACTGTGTTGGAGAGGGATATCAATTTTAAACTGAGGCATGGTATCTCAGTGGTCATTAGCCCGCACTAGTACATACAGCCACACACACCCGCACGCACGCACACACACACACGTTGTTGTAGAGGTAAACTGATCTTTCACCTCATTTTATCTGACCTCGCCATATGATATAAACAAATTCGTACTTCTACAATTTTCATTGTATAACGGTTTGTATTCATAGTCAGCAAATCATACACGATCACGGGTTTCTGGCTATCGATGCTCTACAAGATAATATAATCGTCATATTGTCATGTATGTGATTTGAGGCCCTGTACTAGCAATAGAACCATCAAATGACGGATAACCTACTTTGTGTATAAAAGTACATTGCACTGGAAAATGGAGTATAAGAGAGCTAAACAGTCCCTGGTACCCTTTGCGGTTCCCGAAATGTCATATAATTGGTTGAAGGATGTGCCTCGGTATATTGATATACATATTTACATATTTACACGTTAAACTTAAAATCTTATGCTCAGGGTCCATGCCCTTTCCACACACAGCCCAGACAGCGAATAGGACTTCTCCCAGGAAGCGCTGCCTTGTCAAACCCACACAAAACATTTCGGAGAATGTGAAGACTCCCCAACACTGCAGCCTTCTGCATTACCCAGATTGTCAGAAGGGCTGTATTCCTCGTAGCAAACCCGGGTACTCTCCCGATGTCAGTCAACAGATTGGGAGGTGCCAAACCTTAGGCACCGAGAACAATGAGGAGTCGGATAACTTGGTACTTGGGATGCAAGCGTGACATTTCGAAAGCGAGGTCTGCATATTTGCCATGTTTTTCCTCAATCTTGTTAATCATATTACTGTCAAAAGAGACAGAAAATTTAATAATATAAATGATTTCATTGGATTTATCGAAAAGACAAATTTAGGTTTGTTGGCCAGGATACATCTGAGGCCTATTCCAAAGTATTTTGTGTCTATCATTTTCCATGACGCCCTCTACATATCCCGGGTCGTACCATGGATGGACCTCTGTGTCAAAACCACAAGCATGGCGGAGACGGTAATAAAATGATCGAGCCACTCCATCATGTCTCTGTGTTGGTGCCAAAGCTGGGCATCCACTGACAATGTGTTGGACGGTCTCATTAAATTCATTACATTGTCTACATTTCATATTACACATTGACGGTTTCGAGTGGGAAGAGACTGGTCCTTAGCAGCAACACAGAAAGCCTTCTAGTTCACTTTTCAGACAGCCGTCTACATCAAAGCGAAGGATTATTATTATTATTTTGAAAATCTTTCACAAGGCGTTGACTAACAGTAAACAGCGTATCTCCTTGCGCCGTCAATATACCCGACGCCAACACTTACCGAGCGAATGTTTTCAAACATCTGCAAAAGGGCGTTTAACTTTGTTGTTATTCAGATTATTTTTAATTATTGTGCCTCTGTGGAAGATAGCAGTTACAAATCATACAGCTGTTCTAAAAAATGACAATCCTTTCATTTACAGATCAAACCTGGCATTAACAATGCGGTCTCTTGGACTTGCAAAAGTGGGTAGAGCATCTGCCCAGTGAACGGAAGGTCGGTGGTACGTTCGATGCCGCCCCCGTCATATCAAAATACGTTGAAAGATTTTATTTGTTGTTACCCTGTCAGCCCTGGCATTGCGAGGATAAAGCAAGGACTGGTCGGCTCAGAGTCAGCTTAATGTGTCTGAGTAAGTATCAATGGCGAGACCCGTGAAGATTCCGGGGTAGTATATAGGCCTTCAACAACCAATGCTTGCCGTAAAAGGTGACTATGCTTGTCGTAAAAGGCGACTAACGGGATCGGGTGGTCAGGCTCGCTGACTTGGTTGATGCATGTCATCGATCCCAATTGCGTGGGTCGATGTTCCTGATGTCAATCACTGGATTGTCTGGTCCAGACTCGATTATTTACAGACCGCCTTCATATAGCTGGAATATTGCTGAGTGCGGCGTAAAACAACAACAACAACAAAAACAAAAATCAATGGTGAAATGCGGCATGGTTTCTCAGTGGGCTAGCACTATATAACAGGCATTATGTCGGACTAAACAAACACCAACCGACTCTCTCTCTCTCTCTCTCTCTCTCTCTCTCTCTCGTGTACACAACAATACACACGTGCAATGACACAGAACGCGGAGTAAAACACTATTTCTCCTCAAATATGCTTCCCCTTTTCTGATATTATTGCCTTTCTAATAGACACAATGTGTTATTTTAAAAACTGTTTTCAAATCACTAATTACCGTACTTAATATGCATGCTCCAACCGCTGAATATCTAAGTCTTGAAATGGTAACAAATAAACCAACCGGACTTTCATCTTTGTAATAAAACCCTTAAGTGATAATCAGGTTGTTATAAGGATTACCATGCTTGTGAATAATCATTTCAAAGTGTTTTCCTGGCAACAGTCTCCACGGAAGCATCCTGTGAATAACGTGGGATAAATTTAGCCAAGCAATTAGCAGAACGTTTACCAGGTCCTTCATAGATAATGGCAATCCCAAAGCAAATAAATAAACCCAAAAGGAGCCAGGAAAAGACAGGTACAAGTGTAATGGTTTGGTCTAACCATGCTTTGTGGTGAAAATGGTGGATTGGAAAGTGAGCGCGCCTCAATCAAGATTCGCAAATCAAGGTT
Organism: Haliotis rufescens; assembly: GCF_023055435.1. Classification (NCBI taxonomy): domain Eukaryota; kingdom Metazoa; phylum Mollusca; class Gastropoda; order Lepetellida; family Haliotidae; genus Haliotis; species Haliotis rufescens. The sequence goes on from NW_025964024.1 coordinate 1,134,319, forward strand.
GAGTGACACAAACGCTTGCCAAGATGAGGCACAGATCAAGCGTCAATGACCTCACTTTTGTCAAAGGTTGGAAGCCATGAGCCTTCAGTACCACAATTATTACGCCAGTAACTATCCACAGCAACGATTCAATAGGAAAGCCCGGATTGATTTCAAGTCCCATCAAAAGAATTGAGGATTCTTCAGTATTTCGGGTCACGGAGGGTCCGGCGATTAGGGATGAGGGAAATTAGAATGAGAGCTGGAGATGCGCAATTTGCCCTTTACCTCCGGAACCTGACGCATTTTCAAGGTGATTAATGAAACTAGATTGCCGCAATCCTTGGGGAAATCCCTTATTTTGAGTCGACGTAAACAAAGTAAAACAACTAATGAAGGTTGGTGGGTGTTTCATACGTGATAAGCTACATACAACAGTTCCACTCCCATAGTCGAGTATTTCTGGATGCCAATTACTGCTCTGTTTCTTGGGAATGGTGGACGATAAGTGAAGATGCTTTTGCTCATGAGATATTCGGTTATCACGGTCTATATTATGCTCATGGCCTATACTGGTAATACGTCTGTGGTATGTACACACATATGAACGTGGACAGGACATGTGAATAAACGTTTTGTTATAACGTATAGACATGACAGTATGCATAGGACACAAAGAACGTTCGTTTTATGTGATTACGTAATATTTTTATTTAACATAACGAATCGATACAATGTGTTCATCACCATCAACTACGCAACCGCAATTAAAGATTACATATGAATATCTAATAGTAACATCTGAATGATGCAATTCCCTATTTTGACTTGAACCATAATTATGTTCCCGTGTTTGACAGGTGAAATCTTGACTTGACTTTGCATGTGTTTGTGACGGGTGACACTTTTGGGATACGCTCACCTTTTCGAGAACGCCTGTTATCATCACCATTTAATAGTGATTCACAAACACACATTTTTCGGAATCACACAATGGACGCAGGCCAGTCTGCTTTAATAAGAGATTTCTTATGTATAAACAGGTGGAAATAAAACTGTATAATATGTTGATGTACTGCCTGTATCGATAATGATATTCTAATTGGTTCATTCTGATCAATACATCGTTTGTACAGAACTTGAACTCATATATTCTCAGATGGAGCCCCACGGCATCTGAGCCATACAAAGGCCCTAAATACGACGACGACGATGGTGATGATGCCGAAGCAGTTTATGTGGGTCGTAAAATGGAAACTTAAATTTAAATGAAAGGATCACTGACAATCTGGTTTTCGCGAAAAGGGAATACAAAGCATGGTCTGCTCTACCCGTACCACCTGCCACTGACATAATGTTCATTAAAAAGTAAGTTTTGTTCACATTTGTACACATCCTACGACAATATGTCATTGAAAATTCAAGTGTTTATATGTTTGTCTGTTGTCTAGCGTCGCACCCACCAACACCCCTGCAATACGACGGTCGCCTGTAAAAAAAGAGTCAAAATCAGACACTCAGTGATCAGTATCATGAAAAATGATCCACTTCGTTCGTTTGTTGTTTGAAGCCGTACTCAGCAATATTCCAGCTGTATGACGGCGGTCTGTAAATAATCGAGTCTGGACAAGACAATCAAGTGATTGACATCATGAGCATCGATCTACGCACTTGGGATACGATGACATACATCAACCAAGTCAGCTAGCCTGATCATCCGATCCAGGAGGTCGGGCGGGTAACAACGCCACGCTATCAAGTCAGCATATTACACGATCCGTAAGAGTAAGTGCTCGTGAGAAGGAGGTGTAGAAACTCCATGACAGCATCATGTTGACAAGCAACATGTCATATTTAGAAAAAAAATCATCTTAATGTCTATCATAACTTTTCTGGAATGACTTGATCAGGCCATTATAACATCTTCTCTGTAAGGATTATGTATTTTCTCACGAAATTTGAATAGACTGTACAATCATGGTTTTCTGTACCTATTAAGTAAGCAATTTTTAAATGTAGACGCCATAAGCTGGAGCTGATGATATATTGCTCGACGTGAAGGGAAAATTCACGATCGTAAAATTGAGATCATTCCTCCTGCCAAACAGATAGGTACAGAGGTTGCTATCACTTTTAGTGTCTATGCTTTCAGTAAGTGAGAAGGGTTTACGCCGCTTTTATCAATATTCCATTAATATCACGGCGGGAAACATCAGAAGTTGGCTTCACACTTTGATCAATGTGGAAAATCGAACCCAGGTCTTCGGCGTGACGAGCGAACGTTTAACCACAAGGCTACCCTTCATCCCTCTTTGCATAGATCCAGATAGAGAGCGAAGTATGGTTTTGCAATTGTTTCTTTGAATTCAAACTATGGTGGATAGATGAAATAAAGAGCAATATTCTATCTTAGCCTTGCAGAAAAAAATAAGGTCATCTAAAGTGAGGAGGAAAGGAAAGAAGATCTCAGTTGATTTTATCATGCTTGATTTTCAAATTCAAATCTAATAAAATGTACTGTACCAGCAGTAACTTAATTTCAGTTAAAACTTTTAAACTATTTAAAACAATATTAAATTACCCATATTGCACAACTACTGATGGGTATCTATGAAAAGCAATACTTTTGCTTTTTTCGGCACAAATTACAAGCATGGTAGGGGTCATGTAACTGCAAATTCATTTCTTTCCCCAATTTTCATTGAACCACTTTCATTTTACACAACATTTCCTTGCCACTGATTACTGCTACAAGAAAGAGTTCGAGTAATGGTTAAATGGACATTATCAAATTAAACAACAGTTCTTTCAATTTTCAATTACACAAACAAAACATAATTGGTATACTCTTTTTGTTCCTCAGTTATATATACTGTACATTACTTAGGTTAAACGTATTGGCAATGAGTCCTTTCTTTGATTTAAATAAGTCAAAGTCTCAATTTAGTTAAACAATTATTATTTCACAAATTGACCACATCAGTAAATTAGTAAGTACACTTGACACTATTTAAATGGGTCATATTCTGCACAGTGTATTATCATTGCCCAGGCAGCACCATACCTATGATCATGGGTTTCATTGAATAAGTAATTGCTTGCGACCAAATGCTAGCTTTCCACCTGCATCAAAGTGACGCGACACGATGCAGCGCGACGCGATAAATGAATACCTTAAATATATACTTTTTAATTATCAACACTGAATTTGCAAGTTGAAAGGTATATACATGGACTGTAATACACTACGAAGCGTAGTTAAACAAAACTCACCCACTCACTCATGCATGTACACATTGATTCAAGAAATACATAGAATCGTATTTCCGGGACTGGCTACATGGTCATGATTTGCGCTGAATGTTCCCAAAGATATCGTATCAGGACCACGTTAACTGTCTTCATATTTCTGTAAATATCATGAGCTTATTGAACATTTCAGTTGAGACCATCTCCGTGGCTGCTCGAACCCCGACCGTGTCACACCAAAAGATGTTGACAGATTTTACTTGTTGTTACCCTGCCTGGCGCTCAGCATTAAGGGATAAAACAAGACGGGTCGGCTCGGGGTCAGTGTACTGTGCGTGAGTCGGGTCTGCGTTAAACCGCGGCATAGTGGGCTCGCACCATGAGGCACCAACAGGCAGTCGGTACTTGTACACGCAGACACACCCGCGCGCATGCACGTCGCAATAACCACGACTAAATAACCCGATACATATTCATGAACCTGACAAACACGTCTACTCTTCGGAAAACACCAAGCAACGTTTACTGTATAATGGTTAATGTATTCATAGTAAGTAAATCATACATAACTAGTAAGGGTTTCTGGCTATGGATGCTCTTTAAGATAATATGATCGTCATGTATATGATTTGAGGCGAGCACTGTACCAGCAATGGAACTTCAAATGACAGGTAACCTACTTTGTGTATAAAACAACATTGTACTGGGAAATAGAACACGAGAGTCTCTGGTATCCTTTGCAATACCTAAATGGTAAATGTCATACAATGGGTTGAGGGATATACATATTTGCATATTTACACATTGTAACTTAAATGATATGTTTGCCACGTACTGAATACCACTATATATATGAGTCAGAGTGGATATTTTGTTCAAAACATTTTTCGGAATTGTACAGTGGACTGTGATTTCTTATGATTATGGAAATGATCCATAAGTATTCTCATAAGCATCTTCAGAGCCTCACCTTTTATTGAAAAAATAGTATATATTTTGCACATGTCTTTGTAAACATGTCTGGTTCCATCAAATATAGGAAAGTGGCCTTGAAGGACATAAACATATATGTGTATTTATTCCTTTGGTAAGTTGACACAGTAATGGAAAATAAACATTTGGCAGCAAAACCATCATTTACTTTAAAGTCCCCAATTAACAGAACTCTTTAGAATAAACTGAAATGCCACCGAGATAAGGTTCTGTTGTTTTTAAAGGTAAAAGTGTCTTGAAGAGCTTGCATCTAATTAAGCAAATGACAGCTTTCACCCACAAAAACACTCAACTGGAGATGCTTGAAAATAAGAGAAGCTCTCGTTGCCTAATTGCCTGGATGAACACGTACACATAAAAAAGTTGAAATTCATAGAGTGAAGCGATTGTTTAAACTGACAGGCATATATAGGTTAAGTTCCACTGCAGACTGTTGGTAGAAATCCTTATCAGTAGATCTAGATATATCAGATTGAGACGTAGATCTGAAATCTCACTGCTTGATGTATATGTAGAATAATTACCTTATGTGAGTCGTTTGGTGGTGATCTTTCTGTAAGGTTTCGTTTGGTTATTGAAAGTTAATGTCTGCACTGTATCACCACTTACAACTTCCTAACACAGTATGCCATTTATAAACCTGGAAAAATATTAAGCGCCACACCGTTCGTTAGTTGTATATATACTGAACCTCACAATATCATTTGAAAATTCCTACATACATTTTTAATATTTACGAGAGCGAGGTACCTGCTTAAAAGCTGGTACAGGAACGCAGTTTGTTTCTCCAGAAGATCCAAGAGATTGGTTAAATAGAACACGTGACGATCCGTGCTAAGAATTGGTCTTCAGCAACCCATACTTGTAAAAGCGACTAACGGGATCAGGTGGTCAGGCTTGCTGACTGGGTTGATGCATGTCATCGTGCTCTAATTGCGGAGATCGATGCTCATAGTGTCAAACACTGGATTGTTTGATCTTGACCTGATTATGAACACACCGCCGTCATATAGCTGGAATATTACTGAGTGCGGCGTTAAACAGACAAACAAACAAACAAACAAACATATAAGCCAATTAAAAGATAGTCAAACAAATATTGCCTTGGGCAACTAACAAAGCGTGCCATAATCGGGGACAGTCTTCTAACCAATGCGCTAATGTAATACATCATACAAACGATCAAACAATATTAAAAACTTAAATCTGGATTTGTTTCAGTTTGTAACAATAACGATTGTAAGCCGATTGTGGGAGGCGTGTGTCAGCGTAGTACATGTTTACCCTTTTTGAGGAACACCTGGTGTCACCTGGTGTCAGTGATCCATGACAATATGTTTTTTTGTATATCACTATTTGTTACCTCGAAAAATGTAGGCCTAGATCTATAATGTTATTTAGTACGTACATGCGCGACTCCATGTTTTCAATGACAGCCAGACAACAACTAGCTTTATTGCGGAATAAAATAGTTCCTCAAAAGAGGTATTATGAGCGTATCCGTGCTCAGTCTATCATACAAGAACACCTGTTGTAGTTTGTTTACAACAATGTATTCAAATAATAAAACAGAGGATGAGAAGGGTTTGTTAAGAGCTATCGCACTAGGTACGTCACAAGATATTTTAATAACGCCACATATTAGTTGAATTAAGTTAAAATGATTTGAGTTTTGTGTCATGATGCTTGTAGACACACTTTTATGTACTTATAAAACAAAAACATGGGTTTTGAGCAAAGGAAAATATTCTTGCCCACAGGCGGAATATTTTGATATCGCGAAAAATTAGTTGAATTTAGTTAAAATGAGTTGAATTATGTGTCATAATTCTTGTAGACACACCTTTATGTATGAGCAAAACAAAATCATGAGTTTTGAGCAAACAAAATAGACTCGCCCATTGGCTGCTCTTTAAATAGTTGAAATTTTGAAATTTCGAAAACAAAATCATCTTCCTTGGTATGTACCCATGAAAACAGCATGCTGAATTTTGACCTTTGAGAGAGACTGTCCACAGCACGGGGAGTTTCGGGACAAATGGGTTTCCAGAATAAAAATGGGACGTGTTGAATACAGTCTCGTGAAAAACGCATGAACATCAAAATGAGTCGATCATACACTTAAGAACGTCATTTTCGTTGTAATGTGACCAGCCTCTGGTCCAATGGAAAAACCTAGTGTCGTGTAAACTTCACATTAAAGAATAACATACCTTTAACCCCAACTTTGCCTATTACACTCAGTGAAATCTGTTTAGGAATAAGTTTTGGTGTTGCCGTTTTATATTTATACGAACCCGTATTCAAACCCTTGATCATAGGAATATGGTACGACAACGGGACACAACTCTGCCATGCGAATTGCGGCTAATGGGACCACTGTACCCCTCGATTTCCAAATATATCCGGACGTACAATATGTGACCTCAGGTGCCTAATGGAAAAAGACATCTTTCAGACCACACATCCACATACCACTATAACCATGCATGTCATTCATGCTCACACCCTAGTGAACCATCTCCTTTGACGAGGCCAACACGTCCGTGTTACCTCTGCTCGTTATGTTTATAATTGTAACATAAATCAATTCACATCTGCTTAATCGGGCTTGGATCCAAACTATCGGGGAATCAGGGGATCAATTTGTCACGAATGTTTTGAGGAACCAAGTTGGGACATGTCAGAAAACATGGCTCATTTATATATCGCGCGTCTTAGTGCACAGAAATAGAACAGCAAATTACATGATCAGATAATTGTTTCATTTAGCAACAGCGTTTTACGTACAAGGAGATAAAAAAAACAGCCGTTCTTGAATCTGATCATGACCAATGTTTTTTGTTGTAGTATATACACCCATTCTTGATAGATATGTATGTATGTTCTGGCACACAAACATCTTCATCGGCATCTGGTGGATTTCTTACTTGGTGATGCAGTTATCTCAGGGAATATCAAACGCGTTAAAGTCACATTCATCGCCACGATGATTTGTTTTGTTGCAATATTCCAGCTATATGACCGCGGTCTGTAAAAAGTAGAATCCGGACCAGACAATCCAGTGATTGACAAAATGATCACCACTGGGACTGAGACTACATAATTGACACAGGGTATGGAGACATGATTTCCTGCCTGTGGCTATGAAGCATATATCATGCAGGTGCATTATTCCCAGATTTCTCACAGGTATCACAATTCAGAACTAAAAATAAATGAGTTTTGAGAACTTTTGGAAATTGATAAAAGCAGATTTCCACTTTGAAATATGATAACTTGGAATATACAATGTATGCGTTAAGTGAGTGAGTGAATTGGGTTTAACGCCGCTTTTAACATTATTCCAGTTACATCACGGCGTGACAGCTCAATGTGGGAGGAAAGCCCGAAGTGATGCAGGTCTCAGACGTTTCCCACTTCGGTGAAACGCCATGGTGCTGACAAACCAAGAAACATGAACCGGGATTCGAACCCACAATCATAGGTTTCTGGCGTGCCCAAGGGACGCAACTCTGCACAGCGAATCGCGGCGCCTTAAATGACTGGACCACCCGTGACCCCTTGTGCGTTAAGGGATGCATGTCTTACTTTATTATGAAATGTATTACACAACAAGCAACAACTTAAGTAGTCCACAGATGATTACACTGGTCTCACAGAAAGGTGATTCAGGCATAACAGGTCAGCAGAAAAGGGGAATACGTGTATGGATTGGCGCGCTTTCGATATATTCTTTCACTACATGACATTTCGATATGTTCTTATATTCAATCATGACGAAGGCTGAAGCTAGCAATTGAGCAATCTTCATAATCAATCAATGCAACATAAAAGCCATTTATCGCCAGTTTTACAGATGTATGTCAAGGATATTATTGATTCGCATTATGTCCTCAAACGCTCAAACGACAGCTTTTGTGATTAACTGCAAATAAAATTGTTTATAACTTACAACATCAAAGACTTCGCACAATGAAACAACATAAAGGAGTAAATAAGAAAACTAACTTTGAAAAATATTTACAACTGTATGTATTAAATACAACGCAGTATGTCTTCAATTAGCCTTTGTACTATCCCTATACTATTTTTTGTTTGTCTGCTGAAATGTGACGTCTTTAAAGAATGTAAGCGGAGACATGTATCATAGTGACAATATATAAAAAAATAAATGTACTAACCCCTTGGGGATAGAATCGGTCACAAGCATCCCGTCGAAAGGGGCGACTAAACTGGATCTGGATTGCGTGTCATCCTTTCCCAATGGATAACGTCTTTGCTATCACCACGTTTCTGATTTAGTTTGCTACAGTGTTTCCGACTGCGGCGCTAAAGAGCATTCATTACAAGTCGTCGCCGTATGGCAGCATTACGGCAGTGCGGCGTCAGGCAACAAAACACGCAATTACTTTTTTCAAGCTAATTGTAAAAGTGGCTGTTGCTACCGGTAGGGCAGGACATGCTTACTCATTTCGCGAACATCTGGGGTCATCACTGACTTTCCGTGATTCATTCTTATAATTATTCCTTATAATGGAATCTGATTCAGCCGATGATCGCGACTGACGACTGGATGTTCTCTGGCGTTCTATATTAACCAGAAACATATAAGTTGATATTCAGGTTCCCCCTGGAAAAAAACCCAACTTAGACCTATATTGATTTTGAAACGCATTTCTTTATTGATATTTCCATCCTGTTTTACGTCTCTGGAGAAATGCCGCTTTTGTAAATAATGTCGCTTTGGACAATAAACATATTAAACATAGCAACCAACGCCCATCCAGCTATACAGTCCGCACGATGGTTAAGTATATGCGGCCAAGGTGTATAAGGCGCTCTCACATCTGCATCGCTACACCGTTCGTGTTCAGATACTTCCGTAACCCAATACTAAATGATTGTACGTTTTCTTCTAAGATTCTGGAAGACTGACGTTTCATTTTCACACTAGGTGGTATTTCCAGGTATTCGCCCGTACTGTGTGATGGATTACAAGAAACCTCATCCCAACGTTGTCAGTATGAAATGCACAACGACATGCGTTAAAACGTTAATGCCAATTTGGAGCGATTGGTCTTATTTTGGTAGTAATTATTCCGTGTGGTGGTAAATTCTAGTTCAGTTTGCATGATGTTGTTGATTGCAATGTTTACTTGGAACAGTAAGTGGGTTATCTGGCGGATGTGTGAGTTTCCTTTTCCTGGTTCAGCGTTGAAAGTGCCGATGGACGTTGAACGCTCATTAACCATGCGGATGGATGTTTGAGATATCCAGTTTCAGACATACGTGTTTGCTTTGAGCCTCATGGTTTCCTTGTGATTAATTGTATGTACATGTTCACACACGTGCTTCTAATGTGCTTGAGGAAATTCTGTAATTATTTATTCGTATTCATTTAAAATAGCTCTTTGCCAGGAAACCAGCTTTCGCTCTATGATATATGAAATGGAAAATTATCTACAATGATCTAATCTATAACAATATAAGATATGAAGGTAACATTAAAGATAAACTAATATCTGGATAAACTTTACAATTTCCAAAAATACTTTTATCCTACAACTAGTCAAAAATATATGCTTAAACCAATGTCCAACTTTGCCCTATTCGTAGAATAATGTATCTTTACTTTGGAGTAGTTTTATTACTTTAAGATACAAATGCTTCCTATAACATTGGCTTGGCCGAGGACACAGACCATTTTCATTATTCCTAAGCCACAAATACTTCCTCGCGTTAGATGTATAGCCTAAGTGCCAAGAACATCCATAAAAACGCTTTCAACGAGATATTTTTTACTGCGTTTAAACATACATTCACAAAAACAAATGTTCTTATATCATGTGTTGTTGAAAGTTTCTTACTATTACAACAGAACTTGCAACAACAAAGGTAACAGTCTTCACAGACTACCTACTGTTTGCATAGTAACTAAATCAGCGACGGAACATCCCCGACATATTGAGTTCATAGACAGAAACAGGTATTTTTGAAAGCTTCGACTTTACTTTCCGAACCCAACTAGTGTCGGTTTCTTCAATTTTCAGCGTTAGTTACACCTCAACGTTTGTGATTTAAACCTGGGGAATTCGTATTTAGCTGTCAGTCGTTGTTGGAATTGCTTTTTCTAGAACATCCTGTTAGTGGGTTGAACATTTGAGCCCACGTCAGATGAACGGCGACAGAGCATCCGCGAAACATCAAACAGAAAATACACACTTTCTCCACCAAAGCAAGCAATACAAAACACGTACACACACTCCTAGCTAGTAAGGATTATGTTTATGTAAGCAGGTATAGGATTGGTGGATGAAAAATTATTTAAACACATTATTGTCTGGTAAACTAGGGTACCATTCCTTGTTTAAGAAGCGTTTTGTTACTGAAAATTATTAAATGTAAACGTTAGTAAATTCAGAGTACAACTTGCAAGATTGCGTTGTAGCTCACATGAATGATTTATTGAGACTGGAAGATATACAGGTATTCCACGAAAAAACATCTTGCATCTTAAACAAATACGAATACCATTTTGTGTTTGTTTGCGCTATATATTCAGAGCTACGACGTAAGCATATCAATAAGTTTAGCAATTTTCCTACTCATGTCAAAAGAAAATGTTATGCATTTGCGACACCTTTTAATGTACAGATTTCACGTTATGAATTTTAGACAATCTGTTGAATAAAGGTTTGTTTGTAACGCAAGACACTCACTACTGGACAATTTGTAATGTACTATAGGTCTATGGCCTTTAAGTATGTGAAATAAAATTTGATTGACTGATTGAGAAATTATTTCCTATTTCCAAAGGATGTTCTTGAAATTAGAATATCTAATATGTAAACTTGCTGAGCCGCCATTGATTTACTTGACGTAAACAATACGTCTCTATTATGCGCTAAATAGTGATCATCTGTGTATTGTCATATTTACTAAGCATTAGCAATCTCTTCTACAGCAAAAGGAGCTATATTGTCTTATGTCTTCCATCTTTCATACCGGTATTTCACACCCATCCCGGTGGAGGTGATATCCTACTTCCTACATAACTACACCCTGATATTCATAAGGGCAAGGTGTTAGTTCAGTATTTGCTCAAGTAGGGTATTTGATATTAATATTGTTTGCGATTATCGGGGTATACAGCGTTAACATATGTGTGCACAATGTGTATCTCCGCGAAGCGAAATCACAGGGAGTGTTCCATAACCGCAAAATACATTGAAGTCTCTCGAAAGCATAAATATTCATTTTGTGTCACCTATCCAGAAATGTAATATGCACGATTTCCAATGCGAACAGTTGTGCGAATGCGTTTTAATTTTTTTGATTTGTGTTTGTTAAACTACACACCGTTTTTTCATTGATGACAATACGTTTTTATGCTTTATTTCTGACAAACCAGTAAGCCCGGGCATATGTGGCATGTTCAAATCATGATCAGTATCCCTGTTTTAACACAATACTTGGATCCCACCAACATTTATATCCGAAACACATCAGTGGTAACATGTTGTCAATAAGTATATCATTGTTACTCCGATTTGCCTATACGTGCCCGTGGTTGTGTGCGTGTGTGTGCGTGCGTGCGTGCGTGCGTGCGTGCGTGCGTGCGTGCGTGCGTGCGTGCGTGCGTGCATGGATACCCCACTCAGACAAAGTATACTGACGCCGAACGATCCAGGCATTGTTTAATCCCCTAAATGCCCAGCGCCAGATATGGAAACCATCTTTTAATGTCTTTTGCTACGACGCGGGTGGTGCTTTATGACCAATTGTGTGGGTACCTAGTGGTTAAAGCATTCGCTCGTCATGCCGAAGACAGGGGTTCGGTTCGGTTCTCCACATGGGTGCAATGTGTGAACCCCATTTCTGATGTCCTCCGCCGTGATATTGCTGGAATATTGCTAAAGGCGGCGTAAAATCAAAATCACTCACTCAATCAAAGCGACATTAACACAACTCATTCACTCACTACGTAGGTACACATGGATATTAAATGAAAGTGAGCCAATGTGCAATATCAGCTTGATTTGATTCAACTTGTCTGTTAATATAATGTCGTTATTAACAAACATTACTGTGATAAGACCAATCCCGCTTAAAAGACACGATTCTCTATGGAAACATACACGCCTTTATCTAAGGACACCACATATAAAGAACGCCTTGTTGTTACGGTTACAAATATGTTATGGAAAGTACATTTTCTATCATTCTAATATGATAATGTTTTCCTTCCACGAAAGGACATCTCAAGGATACATTGATACGAAGGGTACAACTGGAAGTAAATAACAGACGTGTTTTTGTAACCTTCGTGATTTGATAGAGTGAATCTCTGGTTCTGCGTGCACCGAAGGAGCCAATATCACGATCCATGTCATATGCTTTTATATAATCCTTATACAATTTATTTCTTTATAATAGTTTTAATTTTAGTTTGTTCGGTAAATCCATCTTTATTAAAAAAACCGAATGTTCTATCAGAGGGCTAAAGGTTGAAATATTGCATGTGAAGTAAACAGACAGAAATACAAATTGTCCATTTCCAACATGCCATATGAATAACGCAATGATTCAGTACAGAAATATCCCCCTTACGATTCCAAACTCGTTTTATACCTATTTGTAGACAAACAAAGGACACACTGTCAAGTTTACAACACGAACAAGATCTTCTTGTCATGACGTTTCTGAAAACTGATTCATTAAATCCGAGCAAGTGAAAGTTAATGACTACCGTGTTAATGTTACTGCGTACACAGAAACACATACAACACTAAATACTCCTGGGTTATTCATCTACCTTGAACCACTCATGTGTTAACGCTTTACCGCGAGAACTCGGCAAGTACAGATTGCGGTGATGACAGTTATGTTTCGGATCAAGTTCGAAAACCCAGATATGTACTACTAACAAGAAGACAGGGGATGTCTGTATGTAGAACAACTTCCACAGTAAAATGATCGGCAAAAAATCGCATATATGTTTAAATACGTTTATGGCGACACAGATGCATTATTGAACATAACAATTACACCTCAGCCATTAACAGCCTGGAAACAGAATGAATTTGAATTGCGAAGTGTAGCGGAATGCGTTACAGTTCCTCTCATAACAAAACGGCCCGGTGGGACCCAGGCTTGGATAGGACCAGCACAATATTGATGGTCGTACGAGTGAGTGAGTGAGTGAGTTGGGTTTAACGCCGCTTTTAACAGTATTCCAGTTATAACACGTGGGAGGAAAGCCCGAAGTGATGCAGGTCTCAGACGTTTACCACTTCGGTGAAACCCACGAGCACGGGTATGGTGCTGACAAACCTAGAAACATAATTGGGGCGAACCGGGATTCGAACCCACAATCATAGGTTTCTGGCGTTCCCAAGGGACGCAACTCTGTACAGCGAATCGCGGCGCCTTAGACGACTGGGCCACCCGTGCCCCCGATGGTCGTACGAAGTGACTAAACTAGATCGGGGGGACAAGTTTGGCATCGTGACTTGTGCTATGTCATTGTATCCCGACAACATTAACTGTTGGTCATTCTTTCAGTCATCCGTTTGTCCGGCTCAGTCTCGAGTTATTTACTGGCTCTGTGGTACAGCTGGAACTAACTAATACAACTCACGTGGTTAGTTTAGTTTAAACATATCTTATTCTCATGAAAAGGATGGGGCATAAGTTATCACAACTAAGAATGCTCTCTCCTATAGATTTGCATTTATGCTTATTTACAATTAATAAAACAAATGACGGAAAGAAACGAAATAGAAAAACGTATGTACATTCACATTGCTCACTCAAACCATTTTCTTTTATTTATATATTTATGTACATTCCTAAAAATGTTTTCGTTCACATAAAATTGCATTGCCAACTAGCATCAGGTTGATATTTACATCACAAGTATCTTTCACAATTCGTTTCTGACTGATTTAAATAAAAGACATTCAATGAAAACATTATATGAACTTTCACATGGACTGCGACTCACATGGTTCCTTACAAAACCAATGGTAACTGAATTGCATGACGTGTATTTATTTCCCACGTTAACCATTGTAACCGATGTGCCACACTCAATTTGGACCTTTGGAACGATCTTTCGTTGTTAAGGGAACGACATATCTCTCCAGAGAAGTCAATGTTTACGCTTTCAAGGGACATTTCCTTCAATATCATCCTTCATTGAATGAGCAAGACCATCTATTCTTCATTCTACTATTAATGGTGGCTGATTAGAACCGTCTCTTTATGTCGAGCCGTGGAACTGTGATATCGCGCCATAATGTCCTTCCGTTGAACCGCGGCGCTGTGTGGTCGCACCAAAATAGTTGTAATGAACTGTCGTACAATCGCTTTGTGCGTTCGTCCCAAAGCAGCTGACTGCCGTACCGTCCCTGTAGTGAGAATCGGGCGACAAGACAGACAATCAGCAACCACACCTCCTGCCTTCGTGGGACCCTGGAGACCCTAATATAGCCTCGACTTTATCGTCACCTCCATCAACGACGGGTGTTTCCGGTTGGACAAAACTCAATCGGTTTCGCAAACACCACCTACCATCACAATGACTTAACCTCACCTCTACAGTGATAAGTGATTTTTTGTTCAGCTTTTAAGTAATACTATCAATATGATTATAGTTGGGTTTTTTCGCAAAAAACACATACCATCACTTAACTTAACCTCAACAGTGATAAGCGATTTTTTGTTCAGCTTTTAAGTATCAATATGATTATAGTTGTTTTTTTACCTAATTGTGACTTACTTTACCAGAGGTAACCATGCTTTTCCGTTATTAACGATGATCAGTCTGTAGTTACCTTAAATGCGGAATAACGGTTTCAGTGTTTTCAATGACGAGGAATAACATCAGTGGGGCAGAATACGCTCACCTTTTCGCGAACACCTGATATCATCACTATTTGATAGTGATGAGTAAACACATGCTCATGATATAGTCGGAATCGTACAATCGTTTTAGGCAGAGATTTCGTTTGAATATGGAACGTGTGGGCATTTTCTGTTGTTTTGGAGTGACGAGACATGGCTTCAATAACTCCTCTCTGAGTCGGAGATGATTTACACTTTTACTAACGAACGACAGAGTTGACTAATATGTTTCAAATATATGTATTCAATTCGATGACTTTAATAATAATAATAATAATAATAATAATAATAATAATATATGTGATTTTTCATCAAAATGTGAATATGAAATGTAGATGATGTAATTAATTTAATGAGACTGTCCAACACATTGTGAGTGGATGCCCAGCTTTGGCACAGACACAGTATCTTTAGCGACATGATGGGGTGGCTCGATCTTTTTATTACCGTCTTCGCCATGCTTGTGGGTTTGACACAGAGGTCCATCCATGGTACGATCCGGAATATACAGAAGGCGTCAAGGAAAACGATAAATATAAAATCCTTTGGAATAGGCCCATTTAAGCCTCAGACGTAGCCAGGCCAACAAACCTGATCTTGACCTTTTTGATAAATCCAATGATATCATTTATATCATTGAATATTCTGTCCCTTTTGACAGTAATGTGATTGACAAGATTGAGGAAAAACATGGCAAATATGCAGACCTCGCTTTCGAAATGTCACGCTTGCATCCCAAGTACCAAGTTATCCGACTCCCGATTGTTCTCGGTGCCTTAGGTTTGGTACCTCCCAATCTGTTGACTGACATTGGGAGAGTACCCGGGTTTGCTACCAGGAATACTGCCCTTCTGACAATCTGGGTAATGCAGAAGGCTGCAGTGTTGGGGGGTCTTCACATTCTCCGAAAAGTTCTGGGTGACTTTGACCAGGCAGCGCTTCCTTAGAGAAGTGCCATTCGCTGTCTGGGCTGCGTGTAGAGGGGGCAAGGGCCCTGAGCTGATGATGATCCTAACCAGCCTGACTGTGCCAGGATCACCCAAACCCTCTTTGCTGCATTTATTATTTTAATCTGTAAATACTACTACTGTTACTAATGATAATAATAAGGAACTTGAAATCCATATGTCAACTCTCCCTGTTTTGATACAACAACTTAAATGTCACTAAAAGATACTTCATCATGACTATGTCAAATATAGTTACACCGCTTAGTGGATTGTTTCTGTAAGGAGAAGAAGGACGGAAGGAGAACTAAGACGAATTATCTCGTTTCGATCAATGTTTTGCTTCATTTAAACGACAGTGGAGAGGTAAGTCCCGTATTATTTAACTATTTCTTTAAAGGACAAGTACAGGTTTTGATACTTTAGGGCATGTTTAATGACAAATAATTGCCCAAAATCAAATTTGATAAACGAAAATAGCGTAAAACAGACACTATAAAATGATAGGCTAAATCGTCACCAAAAAAACCTCATGGGTAAAAACACGTTCTCCGGATATGTCGCGATGTGCAGTTTCAACGATCGGGCCGAGGCCCCGCTTTTCCGCTTCCGTCGTGGATTTTAATCGCTTTATGGGGCGTTACTGACTACGCATCTGTTTGATGACCGTGTCAAAAACTTATGCCAAGAATTAGTTTGATGCATTCAGTTGTCTGCACAGATGATCAATCACCGACACTATTTGTTATGTAAACTCTCATCTCTGAGGCCAGTAGATGGATTATGACACCCAAACAGGGTCATACAAAAGCAAGTTACATACATCAGATTGTATTTTAATTATTGTCAAATATCATAGGCCATTTCATACAGTGAACAATTTATGATGTGTTGTTTGTATGGTCTGTGATGGGCCAACCTTTAAATTTCATCTGCGCTTGAATTATCGGCACAGTCCTTATCGTAGCCAAAAGTCTTCTGAGAAATATTCTGAACGTAATCGCGGAAGTTTCTTTGGCTGCCAGAGGGTCGTTTAACTAACACGAAACACGAACTTGCTCCATATATCTCGCACAGACAGATCAGACGGACACCGATTACTGGATCTGGTGCTTGTAGACTTGGTACTATTTCCAGCTGCACACATGTTCATCATTTCAGAAATATAATCGCACAAAATCAACAATCTGAGTAAAATATGACAGATGCATAATTGTCAATACAAATCATCACAAGGTAGTTTATATTATTGATGGACGCTGCAACCAAATCTATATATCACATTAAGATATGTATCACCCACCGCTGAATCGCTGCGACGGTCGCTCTAGGACGCGCCCCAAAATAGGTTTGTTTTGGAAGGTGATTTCGGAGCGTGTTATTTAAGCACTCTCACTTGGACATTAAAATACTGTTTCTTTGAATGTAATGATTTTCCCTCTCTCGAATATTGACTTCATGTGTTAAGGTAAATTATTGTTCGCAACTTAATCGCAATCAGTTTGTTCACTATGCTTGTCCTTCAATGGAACTAATGCATGCTCAGCCAATGTTTAGTTATGTCGAATTACCTTTTGCGTGTTGTATCAAAGTTCCTACACTTACTCATTAAAGACACAAGAAAGTATTTCCAGGAGTCATGAGCATATAATACAATAATAATCATAGCGTGAAACAAGGCGAAAATACCCGCAAACTCCCACCGGAACCACACACATGTAATAGCCTAATCACCAAGTACAAACTGCACGCATCATAGCTTAGAGCCAAGTCATGAATCATGTAAATTACAAACGGTAAATAGGAAAACCATATGGAAAGATTATATACACTGCCGGGTAGCAGAATGTATATATACGCCTTGTTTGATAGTGACTAAAAAATGAAGCAAACAAGAATTGGCTATTTGATAGTGATGTATATGATGCGGCTATTTGATGGTGATGTATATGATGCGGGTACCATAATTATATTTCAAATTGAAAGTGTTCAGGTGACTGTTTTCACCTTAGGACCTTTTAATAATGTTTTGGTCAAATCCAATTTCCAAGTGCATACAGTCTTTTGCCCAGCAATTGCACTGCCTTTACATTACTAAGAACAAATGGGGAATTATCAGATACATGCTAAAATAAAAAGACCAGAAACGCCCTTTATCATAGAGACCTGACTGTTTTCGCTTGTTGAGACAACGAGTTGCCTTTTAAAAAAAACAACATCGTTAGAGGCGATTAAGCAGAAATGAATGTTCAATTATAAAGTGTTAAAAAAATAGGACATTGTGGATCAACAATACAACTTTCTATGTAGTCAATGAAATTTGAAAGCGTCAACGACATCGCTGCTGATTTATATTTATGTTCCATCGTGTTAGAAGCAAATGGCCAGTTCAAAGCACAGGTCCCAACGACATTGAGGATTTGACGTGAGTGTGTGCCCTCGCTCTCCATAATCTCTGCCCTGTCATCGATCTACAACTGAACCTCAGAGACAGTCGAAAGTAATCACTGGATTCATATCTCGGCTTATAACGAATACTCTTCAGAATCTTAAAAAAGCTATGAAACTGCCTGTTTCGCGACAACAACACGAAGCATATTGCCGGGATATTAAGAACATAAACACGGTTCATTGAACATTTCCACAGATGAATAGGCAGCATGTATATGGTTTCTATGTTTGGTTTTCTTCAACTGCCGGGCGGTCGGGTAGCCTAGTGGTTAAAGCGTTCGCTCGTCACGCCGAAGACCCGGGCTCGATTCCCGACATGGGTACAATGTGTGAAGCCCATTTCTGGTGTCCCCACCGTGATATTGCTGGAATATTGCTAAAAGCGGCGTAAAACCATACTCACTCACTCACTCACTCTTCAACTGCCAATCAAAAACGGGCCAGTGAAAGAATACGAGGACCCCTCATGGTTTATTATTCCTTCAGTGTTATTATTCATATTCCAAAACAACTCTCACTCATTTCTCAACTACAAACTGAAAATGTTTGATGAATGATTTTGGATGAAAATTATATCTACGTAAGTCGATAAACGCTTAAAACTCCTCAGCAATTGTATTGCGACGTGCATACACGTGTGTGTGTGTGTTTGTGTGTGTGTGTGTGTGTGTGTGTGTGTGTGTGTGTGTGTGTGTGTGTGTGTGTGTGTGTGGTTGGTGTGTGTGTGTGTGTGTGTGTGTGTGTAGTAGAGAGCGGAAGGAAGGCGGTTCAACTCCTACCTCCCTCATATCGTAAAAATACTTTAAAAGATGGTACACACACATGCAAACGAACAAACAAACAAACAAAAATACAAACAAACAGCACGTGTATGCACGTCGCTATAAGTGCAATAATATTAAAAGCGATGTTAAACCCCATATCACCTCTCCTCTAAGCAAAGCAACAGACATAGCAACCATATCGTGTTGTGTTCCTGTTCCATACACCAGTAAGTAAGAAATCATGGTGCTCGACTACGGAAAATTCTATGAATGAGCCCTCCCGAGGGAATCCAGCATCAGGTGGTTGTACCTATGGCACCTTCACTCAAATAGCTACAGTGTGTGATTATTGAAGCCTCGAAGATCTGAACACACAATTCTTATTTTTCTGGTATTGGAATAGAAAGTATTCCAAGACGCACATGTGTGATTCCATTATGGTTTGATCTATGGATCACTTTACATGACCATTAATCTACGCAACTGGGACAAGTTGACATAGGGACAGTGGGGTACCCTTGTCGTTAAAGCGTTGGCTCGTGACGCCGAAGATTCGGGTTCGATCCCCCACATAGGTACAATATGTGAATCCCATTTTTTGGTGTCTCCCGCCGTGATATTGCTGAAGTATTGCTAAAAGCGGCGTAAAACCATACTCACTTACTCAATGGCATACATCAACCAATTCAGCGAGCTTGACCACCCAATCCCGTTTGTCCCCTTTTACGACAACCATGGGCTGCTTAAGACCTTTTCTAAGCTATTCTAATCTTTACGGGGGCTTAGACTAAGTAACTAATGACTAAATATCCTAGGCTCTAAATAATTTTTATTTAAAACTCGAAACGACCAAAAATATTAAACCTGAAAAGACACGCGACGGATTCAACAGATTTGAAAGAAACAAACTGGTATTTTATAATCATGTTCTCACACAACCAATACAGCTGTCTGTCCGTTGAAACTTAATAACGAATGACATATTGTGTCTCAGAAGTTTTAGTCGTTGTGTTTCAAGAATTGCAATTCACATAAAAAACAGAGGTATTCAGCTACAAGATCATGAGGAACACGCTGGGTTACGACAAATCCGTCATGGAATGTGTCGACTTGAAAGACAGTTAATCCATATGGCCACCGAAACTTGGTACATTGCAGGGTGATTGAGTACCTCGGTTCCTTTGTGTATTCGCTTCATCATTCAAAGCACGGAGATTGCTACCCGTACCTTGCCATGTAAACATCGAGCTGGTGTTAATATACCACCACAAATAAGAGAGTTTACCGCTCTTTTCTTCATTAACGCCAATCCACGATCTTAGGGAACCGCCAGTTCTGTGCATTGCGCGGTCATATCAATCAATTGTAAGTGAGCCTATGACAAATTTTAGTATATGTGACGGCGTATTGCGATTAAACTGACAGATGAAATGTCCCCGGCGACTATGAGATATATACTTTTGAAGAAAAAGAGTATCTTTAAATTTGCTAAAATCCCAATATGTCCATTCACATTCTGCATCGATGTTCGTCTTGGATATTGGTGGGTGGTGTTTAGGAACTGAACGCTTGATATTCTGGAGGGGCCTGAGATTTTATATAAAAAACGTAAATTGTCTCGAAAAATTCTTTAAAAAAACGTAATTGTGCTTCTGTTAAGAAAGAAATTGCAACGCACAAGAAATTAAATGTTGCACAGTTATTTGTAATAAAATAATTAGGCTCATAGTTTTCATTATGACAAGTATCTGGTATTGCAGTGAAAATAGGTAGTCTCCATACTAAATCCAAGAGTGAGTGAGTGAATATGCTTTTATGCCGCTTTTAGCAATATTCCAGCTATATCAGTGGGAGACACCAGAAATGGGCTTCACACATTGTACCCATGTCGGGAATCGAACCCGGGTTTTCGGCGTGCAAGCTACCACCACTAGGCTACCCGACCGCCCCTACAAAATCCAAGACCTCCGAATATGAAATGGTCAGTCCCTTATACAAAGCGAATTGTAAACTTAAAATTGAATTTTGCGTTTGTTGTTGTCGGTTGAATGTCAATTATAGATGTTTAATATACAGTAAACTACGGTTATAACGAACACGCTTATAACGAACTGACGGATATAACGAACTACTTTTTTGGTCCCGATAATTAGCTGTATTATGCTGTTTATATGCTTATAACGAACTACGGTTATAACGAACTAAAATTAGTAGTCCCTTTGAGTTCGTTATAACCGTACTTTACTGTATTTTGTTTCAAGCAAATATGCATATGTAGATACTTTTAAGCAATACCAAATATTACTCTATGTTGAAGCCAACATGAGATGGAGTATCCTGTAGCTATACAGTACTCCTAATGTGAAAGCTAAGTGGTATTATACGATATTCCAACTGATATTGTTATCGAAATCCCATCGTCCTCGAGGCATAGCATGGAGATGGTCGCTACAATCAAGACTGTAAAACTGAGGGAGCGTGGATTAAGATTCAGAATGGATGGTGCCAAAGGTTCCCGAAGACAGATTGGAGACTGCAGGCATTCAGACATCAAGTTACCAAGTTCTGGCAGCGGTGGCAATACCCTCAATCATCAAGTATCTAGGTGAACCGAAAATATTGCAGTTATTCGTAGTAAACGTATTTGTGTTTTGTTTTGTACATACCTTATCAGAAATACATTTGCAAGGCAGTTTAAATGGTTCAATGGAAAACATTTACTTATCAAAGTACACGTACATAGCTCTAGTTATCAGATCTATATATTTAGATCAATATCTTTCTGCAATGATTTGATTGCGTGTATGCATGATAGTTGTTTGAGCGCTAATTGCAAATTTTATTTTTTATTTCATTATTGAACTCAATGCTGCGTATGATGATGTCTAAATTTCTTTCAATATCACGTTTCATGTCAAGCAAAAACATTGTTTCATCAGTATTTACAAGCCCTAATAGAATATGAACAACCATTCAAGACTTCCCCGTATCATTTGCAAAGTTGTTTTATAGAACGTTCTTTCTTTGTCAATCAGACCTTGGTTTGTCAGTGTGAAAAGCCATCAGTCCGCGCATGCAACGCTTGTATGCCGCGTATATCTAATTGGGACCGAAGCACGATATCGTGACAGTCGTCGAAAGTAATTACATGTTGAGTTGAGCAAACTGTCATTTGCGGGACAGCGAAAGTCCGAACTAACCCACATATAAGTGATACCCTACTTCAAAAAAAAGTAGAATATGGTCATTTTAGATAATCACCTTTCCACAAAGGTGTCTTAAAAATGCGAACATACTATTACACACGGAGATTATTATATCTTTCTTCTGAAATAATATTGTATAATCAGTTCTTTTTTATTACTCTTCGTGTAATTATGTGGTATAAGAAATAAATGCCTTCACAGTATTTAATCATCAATCTATTTGCGTTGTGTTTTAAATGTGATGAATGTAAAGCGGACATTGTTATATTGTGTCCATGTGCTTTTGTTAAAGTTGGTGAATACAAATCATGTATACACTATTGGCATAATGTATGTGGATGAAAGTATAATACAAAATTATGATGTATTCATTTGTGTTTCCCCAGTGCACATGCATCTGGGAATAGTTCATTTTTTATCAATCAATTCTTAATACGACTTAATCTCTGTGGACATTTTGATCTCTCATAAAAAACATCTACCAACAAAAAGTAAGCTTGGTAAACAGTGTTTTTATGGTGATGTGAAAAAAATTAGATATTGATGATTAAACTTCTCTCATCTTAATACGAATCTATGAAAAACGAGTTATCTGTACTTGATATTTAACATAAGTCATTACCTCTAGTCTATATGGTTTCAAAAGCAGGAGATATATGTACGTTTCCATCAGACAGTGTCGATAAGAAGCATCAGCCTGCGATGTGTGATACGAATCTCGTTAAACATTCCTATCCATTCCACGGCTGGTACGTTTAGACCAAGGGAATTGAAAAACAAAAACTCGTTATTTTCATCTACGTGATATACAAATTCTGATATCGTATTCTATAAAAAGAAGCAATGGAAATTGAATTTGGACTCCGAGCTAGCAATATGCTGCAATCCAGCTCACTCGGCGACCTGTGAACCTGCGTAACCCACTACCTCTTCTTTCAACAATGTGAGTGAATGTTGTCTAACTCCGCAGTCGTCGATATTACAGCTGTTTGACATTGGGACGAACATAGGCATGTCCAGCCCGATCACCCATTGGTTGACAATAATGCGCAAAGATTCGCGCCTTAGGGGACACGCAAGCTGTCATGTCACGTGTCACCTCCATTCCCAATCCTACCCCTATTTTAGTCGGCTCCTATTGGACGCATGAACTCAATGTACTGGGGAGAAATATGTCATAGACGCCTCGCTGAGTTTTAATTGCATTAAGGATTTTTGTTAACACTTGACTGTACAACGTGGCGCCACGGCCTATATAATGATATATAGGAAAAACAAATGGGAATAAGCTAAGGACTAATAGTCTTTTTAAGAATCATCTATGTACTGATAATTATTTGAAACGTGATGTGAACACCCTAGTATGTTAGTTTAACATCGGTGTGAGCCATTACCGCTTGAAAATTGAACTCTGGCGCTATACTCGCATTGTAACCCCGTTACAGAAGCGCATATGTAAACAGTGTTATTTGAAAGCTGTCATTTTTTAATTGTCTGTCCTTTTTGCTCCGACTTAAGGTACGATCTTTTCTGTCAAACGTCTCAATTTTAACCACTTTTTCTATCTATGGAAACTCTTGATAAATTATGTTGTGGAATTATTAATGTGTTTTTTTCACAATTCCTAGCCGCAACTCTCTACACCATGTACAAACGCAGAACTCATTCTTCGTAAGTGCTACTCTCCTTTCTATTGTGATGTAATTTATTCAATGTTGTATCTGAATTATGACTTTAGTGCTTTGTTATGAGATACATGTAAATATTAATAACATTTGATATTTTATGTACATTTGTGTCTTGCAAGCCTTATGAGGTTCGATTTAACTAGCTTTAACTAATATATGTTACCAGCATGATTTTATACACTGTAAATGCAAAGTGTGACGCATTAATAACAATTTTTTTCCTCTTCCTCTACGGAGAGTAATCCGTCTCGATTATCCGACGAAACAGATTCCACTCGTCGCTAAAGGCAAATAAGAAGTGAAATTATATGAATGGGTCCGATGTGATGACACCGGGTGCTCGTGGGAAGAGTGAGCATATCATGCTACGTGTCTGCTGCCTGGCGCCGCACAACGCTAGCCCGGTCATGCGACAAGGGCATGTGAACCAGACAATCAAGTGATGGACCAGAAATCCAGCAACACGGTCGGACATTTTCTGATTTTGTTGAAACTGAATGCGATATGTTAACTTTGAACACGGATTCCAACCATTATTCTTTACCAAAATCCCTAGTGTGTCTTTTTGAAAGGCACACATGTGTCATGTGAAGCCCATGTGCACGCGCAGCTATTTATCTACCTTCAATCAACTCACTACACCAATATCGTAACGCAGTAAAAACCTGCAACTTTATCCAATTTAGTTATCTATTTATCTCCAATTCATTCTGATATTTACACATATCGAATACCATTGACATTATTAATGTTTAAACAACTATCATTACTATAGCTAGTGTCATCAATTTGATGCTTCGTTTATATTATTTATATTATGACAGCACAGGTCGATTCCCTTTCATATAATGTATAATTATATATATATGATGAAGAATATATAATCGTTGATAAAACCAGATCCATATATATAAACACGCGTGATTAGATCATTACAAGATATACACATTGTGAATTACAAAACTCATTTATAAATAACTGTAAATGTTTCTTTACATCTATTTTTTGTCCTCGCGGTTATCCAAGACGAAGAATGTATTTTTTCTGTTTAAATTGAAACTGTTTTTTTTTCATTCTAGGTTGTTTGTCAAAAGATAAGGGTGGGTTAAGAAGACATCCAGAGTGGTGATATTAAGGGGATGTGAGGGTGGTGGTGGTGAAGAAGGGGTGATGGTAAGGGGATGGGATTGTAGGGGGATGGGAAGGGGTCGGGAGGGGTGGTGGTGGTAGAGAAGGGGTGATGGTAAGGGGATGGGAGGGGGTGGTAGAGAACTGGTGATAGTAAGGGGATTGGAATGGAGGGGGTGGTAAGGGGATGGGAGGGAGTGGTGGTGGTGGTAGAGTCGGGATGATGGTAAAGGGATGGGAGGGGGTGGTGGTGGTAGAGTCGGGATGATGGTAAGGGGATGGGCGGGGGTGGGGGTGGTAGAGAACTTGTGATATTCAGGGGATGTGATTGTAGAGGGATGGTAAGGGGACGGGAGGGGTGGTGGCGGTAGAGAAGGGGTGATGGTAAAGGGATGGGAGGGGGTGGTGGTGGTAGAGTCGGGATGATGGTAAGGGGATGGGTGGGGGTGGTAGGGAACTGGTGATAGTAAGGGGATGGGAATGGAGGGGGATGGGAGGGGGTGGTGGTGGTAGAGAAGGGGTGATGGTAAGGGGTCGGGAGGGGGGGGGGTGGTGGTAGAGAACTGGTGATATTCAGGGGATGGGATTGTAGGGGGGTGGTAAGGGGACGGGATGGGTGGTGGTGGTAGAGAAGGGGTGATGGTAAGAGGATGGGAGGGGGTGGTGGTGGTAGAGAAGGGGTGATGGTAAGGGGACGGAAGGGGTAGTGGTGGTAGAGAAGGGGGGATCGGAGGGGTTGGCTGTGAAGAAGGGGTGATGGTAAGGGGATGGGAGGGGGTGGTGGTGGTAGAGAAGGGGGGATGGTAAGGGGACGGGAGGGGTGGTGGTGGTAGAGAAGGGGGGATCGGAGGGGGTGGCTGTGAAGAAGGGGTGATGTCAAGGGTTGATTGGCTCGTGAAGAAGGGGTAGGCGGATGAGGCTGTGGTGAAGAAGGGGTGATGGCCGGGGATTGAGGGGTCGAGTGGATGAACAAGTAGGGAAACCGCTGGTATGGTTAATTATAGTGTTCTTGACAGACGTGCTGTAAGCCCTCTGTTCAGTTGTAGATCTATAATAATTGCTACATAATTGTTATACACAACAATGTCGAGACGGCGGTATGTATATCGATCTGTTGCCATGCCATGTGTGGGATGCAGCCAATGTATAACCACGGTGGTAGGTTGTCAGACACAGCGATGTATAGAATCTTTGCTGCAACGACAAAGAAAGACGCTCAACCCTATACTCTACTGACAAAAACAAATATCAAATCATCCTTGACACTTTGCACTACAGCTCGTACTCAATATGAACATGGCAACCGACCACTATCATTTATGCCGACTCATTGATATACCTGTTGAGAAGACTCGTTGACTAGATTGAACATTCTCCAGAACCGTTGGGCGTTTCCAGTGCGTCAGACTGTTGTTTTAAACCACCACCACCCCCCACCCCCCACCCCACCCCACCCCCTTCCGCTTCGTGTAGTGCGTGGCAGCTGCTTCGGGGGAGGAATTATGAAGAATCTCGTCTAAAATATAAAACAAGATGTCAGGCATTCTGACCGATGGCTAAGAAATAAAACACTTTTTTCTCTCCTTGTGGGCGGCCTGCACAACAACATTTGGATTGATAAATTGTGTTAGTGCATGTGCTTTTCCAAAATAATGTGTTTTGTATGTTATTGTATATTTATGTGATCGATTTAAAGATGGTATGTTAAAAAGCCTTTGGTTAAAGAGTTGGGTCTTCACGAGGACGCGGTGGTGTAACAAAATGGTCGCGTCGACGTCGTTTGTCGTTATGTTCACGATGACATGGTATTAACTGTGATAGTATTAGTTATAGTATCTTTAGTTGTCGTATGTTTATGTTAACCTAATATGACACCGTATACAGCAACTAAAGACACCATAAAGAATTTATTATGCCGACATTTTACACTATTTGGAATCGTTGTCGCACGTCATGTCAAAATGAAATCTTGACACTTACAACCGGTATGAAAGACAGGACCAGTACATATGTTTCGGATACGACGTTTTAATGTAAACACAAACGTTAACAATGGAATATGAAATGCACTAAATGTGAACGTTTAAACAAGTAATACAGATGAATTTAATAGAAATATCATAAAAATGCCGGCGTGTTTTCAGAGCAGCACTGTAACTGGATATCAGTTTGCTTTTTCCTAACGAACGTGCGGCTATCTATTCTTTTGCTGTGTGACGTCATTGGCGTCACGTTTTTTGTTTGGGACACCATCGAATGTGTGAAATAACGAGTTTCTGTACCAGAACTTCTATGTTAAATATGTGAGGTGGGTGTTAGAAAATCCAAAAATATGAGGTCAGTAACAACCTTCTTGGATTTGTACTGACGGTATACGGGCTCATATAGGGTTGGTAGTTCTGCTCTCTGATTGGTCAATCTCACTTTGAGGCATAATAAAGACAGGTATCTGTGTGCTTAAACATGTAGTCCATCGTTACCGGCATATGCGATGACTGGCAATTAGTAATTATTTTAAGAAGTATCTAGATTCATAAAATAGAAACATAAGTCATAAACGGTTACGGACAGTGCAGATGTTGGACGGAAACAAAGCATTGGTGTTGCAATGTACTTTACAGTACACGTTGCCGTGTAACTGATGTGCATGTTGCAGTGAGTGCCTTGTGTCGAAGGTCAAGGCGCCGTATGTAGAGATCCTTGGCTACTGTGGTGATGCGGGACGGTCTCTGTTGGTGCCATGTTGCCGGTATCGGCCCAACGTCGGCATACGTTGAAATGCCTTACGACTAATTCATCTAATTCACCAGCTTCTAGTCTAGCAATTTTCAAAATTCACTTCGTTAGCTGAATAATTTCGTAATGGCCTTGTGTCATAAACATGTCCAAGAAACCTATGACACATCACCTCAGTCGATCGTCACTGGCGTATTTCATGTCAAAGTGATGTTTTTCATGTGACTGAGTAGGTTTGTAGACACAGATACATGAACCATGATTATAACGGGATCTGAAAAATAACTAACATCACATCATGTATCATAAAGTGCTCAGAGACACATATATTTTCCATGAATTAAGTATACTTTGTCTGCCTCATTGACGCAAAATAATTCTTAATCTTTACATGGAGAACATCCTTTATAAGTGGTGTTTGATAAGTCGGTGTTTAATCCACATCTGATTCGGTTCGAATGTCACAATCGTGAGTCAGTAAGTGAGTGAGTGAATGGGTGAGTGAGTGAGTGAGTGAGTGAGTTTAATGCCGTTTTTAACAGTATTACAGTTATATCCCGGCGTGTCAGTTTACTGTGGGAGGAAATCCCGAAGGGATGCAGGTCTCAGACGTTTACCACGGGCACGGGCACGGGCACGTTGCTGACAAACCTAGAAACATAATCGGGGCGAGCCGGGATTCAAACCCACAATCATAGGTTTCTGGCGTGCCCAAGGGACGCAACTCTGTACAGCGAATTGCGGCGCCTTAGACGACTGGGCCACCCGTGCCCCCGAGTGAGTGAGTTAGTGGGACGCCGTATTTATCAGTATTCGAGTCATATCACCGCGCGTCAGCTTGATATTAGTGTGTGTGTGTGTGTGTGTGTGTTTGTGTGTGTGTGTGTGTGTGTGTGTGTGTGTGTGTGAGAGAGAGAGAGAGAGAGAGAGAGAGAGAGAGAGAGAGAGAGAGAGAGAGAGAGAGAGAGAGGCAGGGTAACAAAAGTAACGTCTTTTGCCAGACGTGACCGAGGATGGAAAATCTGAGCAGATGCTCTATCCACGGAGGTCGGCGAACATAAAAGATAATACGCTGATGTGAAATTAATAAAATGAATGGAAGGCAAGGGGACCTTATTGCAACACAGACATGGATTCACAATGACTGTACACGTGCCGATGCCGCATTATGCAGATGCGACGTTAAATGGTGACTCGCTGTTTTCAGATCTTTAACCAGAAACATCTGCCCTCAGTCACGACCTGGATGCATTTGTGTTTCATCGTACCCGGGGATACTGAAAAAAAGATGGATGATGTAGTCCCATATGACAATACGCTCGTGTTTTTACGTGTGTATTTGCCTTGTAACATAGTAAGCTTCGTTGTGCTGGTAGGCAAAAAACAGACAGAACATTACTTAGGGGCGTCCATAAAAAGTCTGGAAAAACAAAATAATTACAAACATATTGCTTACAGCGGCATCTTCACGTACAAAGTCTGAATAATGAAAACATCGTCGGTTTTGAGCAGTTGTAAGTCCACAGAGATATTATTCATTAACCTTCTAAAGCATAAAAAACAATTAATCTAAATTGTATTATTTAAAACGATGTAATATGTCCACTTAACATTTATTCCTTATGTTACAATGGTTATGTTCAAAACGTAGAATCACAACAGTGCAGAACATATTGAGATTTCCGTTCTGTGAGCATCAAAGCGCCCTTAACAACATTAAGAAATGTTGTGTGATGGTACTTAATCACCTCTGGTTGCCCCGCACGTACATGTAGTTTGCAGGGACTTCTGGTTTATGTCGGTATCTGCTCTCACTGACGTGAAATGCAGCGGAGCGGGGTCGACATTCTGTTACAGGGCCTGCCGTACGGTATTCATGCTGTTAAGCAATAGCGCGTATGCCTTCCACAAGTCGGAAAACTGGTGTTGTCTTCTCCGCCAGTACAGCAGGCCTGTAATGAGTTGCTTGTGAGTCAGGCGCGTTGTGTGTATTCAGACTACAGTGGAAACCCGATGCAAATTTATACAGATCGAACATTCTCGTCCTGGCTTGATTATGCCTCAAATTTATCAGCTAAACACCAGGTCATGTAGAAACTATTAAGTGAACTAGTGTTCCAGAAAGAGATTTGGAAATCAATTTACACAAAACCGCAGGGCCCGTCGCGGTAAGAAGAATGTGTTTGTGTATGAGTGTAAATTCATCAATTCGGCGTAAAATTGAAACGCTTTCATTTGACATATTCATACCTGCCGCAGACTCCCCTTGACGCCAATCATAATACTTTAGCGAGTGTCCTATCACATCCTGACGCTTAACCTCGCCGCTCTTGTCCCGCACGCAACCGCCAAGTCAGCCAATAAGCGCTAGATGGGAGGATAAAAACGGAAAGGCGGGGAGAGTAGGTCTAGAAATTAGCATCTCACTGTCATCGACACAGCAAACGAGTGTTGCGCTGTCCTATATTGATGCTGGTCATTGGATCACCTTCTGTGTGTGGCTTATGTGGAATTGATAACGTCATACATTGATTGGTATATAAACAGACACGGTCGGTGGTGGCCACGTGGTTTGGATTTATCCGAGACTGGCGTCGAGTGATGCTACAGGTGAGACATGTTTGAGAAGTAAGTTGACTGTTGAAACCGGCCCCAGGGCACCGTGGTGTTCTTGTTTCATAGTTCCATTTGGTTTGTGTGAAAGAAACCCCTCGGTATGCCGTCGGATCAATCAGCTGGTGACAGCATGGCCTCAGGGTTACTTAACACAACAAACGTTTCAGACCCTGTCGAAATGGTGAAGTGTAACCAGTCGGCTAATATTACTGAAAACTGTACAATGGAGAAGGTTTTCGTACAAGGTATTTCACATGGTCCAATAGCAATCCTGGTTCCGATACTATTTGGGATTATTTTCATCGTTGGAGTGATCGGAAATGGCACAGTAATTTTTACGGTTGCTCGGAACAAGGTCATGAGAAATGTCCCAAACATTCTCATTGTCAGTTTATCATTGGGAGATTTGCTTCTTATCTTGGTGTCAGTTCCATTTTCTGCAACAATATATACATTAAAGTCATGGCCGTACGGGGAAACAATCTGTAAGTTTAATTTCTACATGCAGACCATGTCCCTAGGGGTGTCAGTGTTCACCCTCATTGCACTGAGCGCTGACAGATACATGGCCATCGTGGACCCAATGAGTAAAATAACAGGGAAGACAATTGGCAAGGCTATGACAGTGGTAGGGGTCATCTGGGCATCGTCGTTCCTTCTTGCAATCCCGGATTGGATCTTCTCTAGCACTTCAGACTTTCGAATGGAGGATGGGAACTACGGATACATGTGTACACCATACCCTCTTGCGTTATATCCTGCTTATCCCAAAACTCAGGGTTTGATTCGTTTCGTAGTATTCTTCGCCATCCCCGTGGTGACCATTGGATTCTTCTACCTTATGATGGCGTATATTCTCATCCAAAGCGGACAAAGTATGCCGTGTGAAGGCAGCAAGAGCGCAATGAACCAGCAAAGACAGATAGCTGCAAGGAAGAAGGTGGCGAAAGTAGTCTTGTCCTTTGTGTTTATATTCCTCATATGTTGGCTGCCTCGTCATATATATATCCTCTGGTTCTTCTATGACGAGTATGGTGAGTACAACGACTTCTGGTACGGATTCCAAATCTTTGGCTTCTGTTTGACTTTTGTGAATTCCTGTGTTAACCCCCTAGCTCTTTACTTCCTGAGCAGCCAGTTCAGAAAGTTTTACAATAAGTATTTGTTCTGCTGTATCCCAACCGTCAGGGTCTACAACCCACTGGAGCCCACGTCGACGATGCACAACTTCAACAGCACTGTTCGCAGGGCAAGCTCAACGACCAACACGATGGTTCATTCTATGTCCCAGTCCATGTGCTAAACTGACCTTGGTTATACCATATGTTCCCATGCTCAAGTAAGTAAGGCCTAATAACACTCATCAGGCCTGGCTTGACGATACGATCAATAGTACAATATACGTCGTGATATCGATGAATCCTCTTTGAAGTATTTAATACCATATTTCAAGAACCTTCAGTCT
Organism: Haliotis rufescens; assembly: GCF_023055435.1. Lineage (NCBI taxonomy): Eukaryota > Metazoa > Mollusca > Gastropoda > Lepetellida > Haliotidae > Haliotis > Haliotis rufescens. The sequence goes on from NW_025964024.1 coordinate 1,166,452, forward strand.
ATGTCTATCAAAGGATTCTGAGATATTTCATTGTGTAACTTTTCAACCCGAAAACTTCAACGATAAGCATGATGATACTCCAACTGTCCAAAGTGAATATGCTTAATGTCCAAAGTGTATGCGATGTATCTCCGTATGGCTCCGCACATGGTTCATCGCCACACGACCACAAGAACTATTGACGTTAATGTCACACGTGGCGCGACTGATATTTGAGAGGAATAAAGTCCTACCCGTGCGTGGTCCGGTCAGCTGTGATTATTGATTTGTACTAACAGCTCAGTGAAATAACGAGAACGAAAGGTATTGCGTTTGGAATGACTTGTAGCAGCACTGGTGTTTACCATACACATTATGTTACACAATTACACACGGATTTGTGTATTACAAAAGTGCTACAATATATTTCTCTTCTGTCGATCACTTTAACCACGGCAGGCGTAATGAGATCTGTTTGAACGACAAACACTTGACAAATGATATGTGACCAATTGTGTTAACTTAAGAGGCTTTTTTGTACATATATTTATTTTATGAAATACCGGCCTACCATGTTTGTATATCTCAGGTTAAAAATTGGTAATACTTAGCCATATAAAAAATAATCATTGATAACCAAATAATAATATAATATCTTTAGATATTTGGTAACTCAATCTATTTGAGGAGGGAACTATTTTTAACAAGAAATATATAATGGTGAGATACTAGTATACCATTGTCATATCCAGGCAGCGGTTGTAAGTTTTAACCACCCAGACCACCCTGAACTGTTTCTAAAATGCTGTCAGTTGTAAGATACAGTTTTTCCACCATGTTCTATTTGTCTCACGATGCATACATGTTTGTGTTATGAACCATAACGACATTACGACAATAAGCTGATTGATCACCTGTCAGGGACATTTGTTTTGTTTTGCCAGCATGTCAAACAATAGATCCACAAGTCATCTTCACGAATGTATATGTTGGGCGGCTGGGTAGCTAGTGGTAAAGGCGTTGGCTCGTCACACCGTAGACCCGGGTTCGATTCCCCACATGGGTACAATATGTGAAGCCTATTTCCGGTGTCCCCCGCCGTGGTATTGCTGGAATATTGGTGAAAGCGGCGTAAACCATACTCACTCACTCAACGGTGAAATACCTTTTGAAATTTCAATGGCCATATATTTTGCACTCATTTTGTTGAAGTGTTTTATGACTGGACAGTGATGGCCTAAATATGTAATTTGATGTATATACTATTCACAGTACTTAATAGATAATATATATTTTGAGTATGTACAAGTTTTTTTAAATGTATATAGACAATATTGATTGTGAATCAATGAAACACACACCTATCAATCAGCTTTTGTGATTGCATATGTTGTGTACGTTGTGTATGTTGTGTACGTTATGTACGTTATCGATTAGGTTGCTCAACATCACCGTTCAAAAATCAATCAACTATCAGAACTTACTGCTCATCGTTCATAAAAGCTTCTTAAAAATGTACTCTGTGTTTTTCGATAGAATTAAACGCCAATCATTTATTTCCCCTGATGTCAATTAGAAGGTAAACATTAATATATGTATTTTCGGATTTGTGAGTGATATTGTGTATCCTATACTCTCGAGATTGTTTATACAACAAAGTTCATTGTCTTTTTACGTGTACTCAAACCATTGTGATAAAAACATGAGGTCAGTCTGAACAACTATGACGTCATTATGACGTCCTTATGACGCGCCTTGGTAGCAAAATGCGAACAAAAACAATGAAATCAATAAGATACAGTATTTATCACACGCTTAATGTAAAGATGTTTATACTTGCCATAACGTACGTACCGTTTCTCAAATATGGGATATGATACTTACCAAGAAAAGTTTCGAACGAAGTGAAAATTCCAGAAACTTTCTGGATTTCGAATTCAGAAATTAACATTGCAGCACAGCCATTGAGTCTAAAGTTTCTGATAATGGTTATCATAGCAATGTTTAATAACGGCAGTATTTACAATCATATTGTCAACATATGTTGGTCAAATGTACCAACATATGCGGGTCTTTTATTTTGTCTTCACTCAGATCAATCATGAACAAATGGCTGCACATGGTCTTAAATTCGCAGTATGTTAAAACACGAGCAGAGGAATCTATCATGTCGTGTAATCCACTGGCGCCAATGGTACTGAGCTCCACCGTATTAGTAGGGTTAAGAAAGTATTGGTTCGGGTCAATGTGATCTTCGTTCTTGCACGGGGTTATTTAACTACAGAATGCGCTGATGGGAATCCTTGACATTTTGGTGGCATGTTATAGAATGGAAATTATGTCTCAGTAAAAGGGATTACACGTACGGCTCAATTTGGTTGGGAATTTTTATTTGATGTTGGTCTTGATAACAGACGAAAAGTATTTTTATTCTTTTAAGATTTCAACTGATACTTAATTTGACGTAGTGTTATTTGCACGGAGACTATAATTCCTACTCCTACGTTTAGATATTATACGTAAAAAATGACGATAAAGTAGTAAAATATGTTGATGACAGATAAAAAAGTTGAAGATAAATTAGTAAAATATGTTGATGACAGAAACGTGTGTTATTGTTCTCCAGCCTTCAACGTGTACAATAAGGCGTATGTGACAGATCTGTCGCGCCTGTCATAAAGTGATACATCAAATGAATGTAAGAAAAATGTCAAAGGGGATTGCGATTGTCATGTCAATATTTAACCTTTATTCTAAAAGTTCATACTTACACATGCCTTTATAGTGAAAAAGTGACACACAGTTTGTTTATTCTTTATTTGAACTCGTTGACAGTACATATATTTTAAAGAGAAACACCTTAACTTCATTATTAAGTGAACGGTAATGGTAAACAGGAATGTTGGACAATATCACATGTTAACTTCAAATTTATTAAAATATTAATGGTTCTTCCTGTTACTAACATGCTCAATTTGTTATGTACGTGCAGTGTATATTGTCTTCAGCAGATGCAAATGATGGTGTCTCGTCTTTCATGCCAAAAGTCGTAATGCAATGATAACTTTCCGAAGATACATACTTCAAGCAATATTAAATCAAATGAATATCAGAGGTACGTAAATTTTCCGAATTTGAATTGCCTACCGACCATGCTTGAGACAGATGTACATTTCTAATAAATATTGCTTTCGCGGTGATGCGGTCGCCAAATATCCTATTTCAATCAGATGATGAAACATATAACTGACCAATTAGAGTCAAAATCACAAAAAGTTTAAATTACATGTTACTTAAAACGTTTCAACAACAGATGCTTTAAACGTGTTATTGTTGTTGACCATCGAACAATGTAACCCATTGTTCACCACATTGGTGGAAATAACTGGTTATATTTTTAACATTTTGACGTTTAAACTATGTTAGTTTACTCTCTTCATGCGTCCAGAAAACAAAGCTAATTGACTAAAACACATATGTATTCAGCTTGACATATAGAGTAATAGCCGTTATCAATGTCCCTTACGTCTTAAACACAATGCATAATTGGATAGTATGGTATGTTGATTACAGCAGTCACAGTTCCGTTATGCAAATACATGCTAACTAATGCAAATACGACAATTAACCACGTGGTACGCATTTCATCTAAGCACCTGTTCCTTGAAGGCTTAGTATGTATTCTGTCCCACAGATCAATAAAGGCTCCAGCCAGTTCAGTTTGTACAACTGTTGCGGACCAGGACGCAGTTCATTACAATGACGCAAAGACAAATGCACATGCGTTGAATAAACACCTTAGAATGTTAAATCATGCCAAGTCGAAACCACAATCCATATTTGTTTATAGTTGCTATACGGACAGATATGTTCTCATATTGTAAAATGACAGAAATATATGTCGATGAATCGTTGCTGAATGTAAACTTATTATAGTTCCATTGAAAATACGCTATGTTTACTTTTATCCTTTAAAAATAAAATGTAAAGTACATTTGTTATTATGGGATGATATATAGCGACACTTAACGTTCCCATCTCTTCATGTGAACTTTAAAATCTATATTCTTCAGTTTGTATTCATATAAAGCCTTAACCTACTAAATATATGAGACTGGCGTGGTACGGTTAAATATGGTACATCTCATTAGAATCTACGTAATAAGCATTCAGAAAGCTATCGCAGTAAGAGGTACTGTTATATTTTGCCCTAGAGGCATACGATAGTTAATAGTCATGGCAACAATTTGTAGTCTTATTGAAAAGGAAAAGAAGTATGTTAAAGTGTATTTACGTCAACATGATCCACATTGCATTCCGCTAGATCAGTATGGAGGATAACAAGTTAAAATATGATCTGTATTTGCATAATTGTCCGCAATGTTGAGCTTACGAAATGTTGTTTCAGTGTATGAGGCATTCACTGTATAAAGACAGAACAGATGATTATCATTGTTCTTTATTCCAAAAAATACTTTCTGTCAGACATCCTGTAGGAAGCAACTTCCTAACAAAAGTGAAGGGAAATACCATGTAATGCAACAGTGCTTGGACGAAACCGTGTACAGAATACGTTAGCCTTGATCTGAATGAATGTCAGTTAATGACACTAATACTGTAACACCAATTATCATTCAAATAATAACCAGCCCATTGATTAATACACTTTCAAAGTACTGACCTATTGACAACTATTGTATTTATTTGTTACTAGTATGCTAGTTACTGAGTGTCCCAGGCCTCCAAATAGGTCTATGTTATGGGTCCATGATCCGTCATCCATTGTTTTTGTGATTTTCTAATAATGAAATCAGCGTAATGCCCCAGGGGTCTTTATCCTCTAAATGTTATTCCACAGTTATGCTCAGTGTATCCAATTAATGATATACATATGTATATTATAAGTGTCTTTGTCATTCAGACAGGATGAATGTTCATAGAAATGCTGTTCCTTCTTGCCATGGGATATGTTTCTTTGTAAATGACCTTTCGGCTAACACATTTGTTGTTTTACTAAACTTGATTGATTTGTCTTTTCTGCCTTGGTGTTGCTACAGAAGTGCTCAGGTTTTGTAATTCATAAATTCTACGTTTGTTTATCTAAATATCATTATTATCTTTTTAAATCCCCTTTTCAACATTATGTAGTTTATATTCTTTCAAGCAATATTAATAAATTTATGCTGTTGTACATGTGCCAATGGACCATATTTTCAATGGGTACAGTTAATTCGCAATATCGATAGTAAGGTGATGCCATAGCTATTTGGCAATGAAGTTTAGGTTCAGATGGACAAATGGTGCCTACATGCTCACAAGATGCATGAATGAAGTGTTTCACCATGGTAATATATTATACAGCTTTTACCCTTATCCCTTTGCTGTCAAGTTGTAATCATTGCGGAGCACTTCTTCGTGGAAGGTAACAAAAAATTGTTCCCCAATTACAAGTTGCTAGTTTCGGGCTACTTGAGGTGTGACGCTTCTTTTACACGGGTACGATATCTCACTTGCGCAAATGTCACTTATTTCAGCTTCTCGACATAGGATAAATGTTGATATTTGAATAGATGTTTAGTTTCAGACGTTGGGCCTGGTTAGTGTCGCAAATGGCACTTATTTCAGTTTCTCGACATTGAATAGATGTTGATATTTGATATTGATGTTTAGTTTCAGACGTTGGGCCTGGTTAGTGTATTTAAATGTGTCACAGCTATTCCAGGCAAACAATTTAAGATTACTTTCAAGTCAACTAATCATGATCTTATAAACAAATTCACGCCTTTAATGTATCCATTTCGTATGTATGGTTTAGTGAAATGGCATAGTGAACATAGGCTGATGACGTCATTCTCGAGATCTGTGATATCTACATAGCTCAAGGTATGGACAGCCGAACTGGCATTGACAATAGCAAATAAATAGTTTGTCAGGTCACTCTTTGAGTTAAATATGTTACGTGACAAGAAAAGCCAACTATTCATCATTTCTTCTGCAAATACAGGAATATTATCATTACGGGTAGAACTTACCGATATTTGCACATGTGTATTTTAGCGATTCCAAATGCGGATTGGTCAAGTGAAGCCATATTACGTCACTGTGTTTTATCCATTGTTGATAACGTCACAATTCGATTACATTACGTCATTTGAACAATAGACTGCATTCAGTGAGGTTTCTCTGTAGGTTGACATTTCATGCGTTTTATCTCCGTTATCTCTTTAACAATATCAATGAGTAATATATAAAATAACCTTCACGAGAATTACGGGTTATCTGTTCCCTGTGAATGAACGCTGAGATTAACATCATTCATTCAACCGAGAAAGATAATTCGTAAGTCCTCGTAGTTCGTTGGTTATTCTCTGAATACGCAATAATAAACGACAATGCATTTTCTTATGTCAGACCCCGATAATCCACCAACACCCGATCCTGGCGGTTATTGTTTAGAATGTGACATTATTTACATAAAGAGTCATGACTAGGTGTCAATATATCGTTTATCTGAACCTGTGTTTATCCGGACGATTTGTCTGGGAACAGTACCGTCCATTAACGGGGTAGGAGAGATTATTATTATTATTATTATTATTATTATTATTATTATTATTATTATTATGGGGCTCTGGCGATTTGATTTAACCGTATTACATGCCTGCCAAAAATATGAGTCAGCTACTAGAACGCAACCGTGAAATACTTGTACATCACTTGTCAGTTTCAATTGGCATCACAATGATTATATATATTTTAATTACCTTGACATTTGCATTCAATAACATGATATGTTATGTATATGGTTGTATCTACGTTTCATATGTGTATATAAGTGTTTATGTAATATGCCAACGATATAACACGTGCATCGCGGTAAATATTATTGAATCCCACGGTGATGTTTGTTGGTGTCAATATATTTGATTGATGTAAATGTACACCTGGTTCCATTAGGTGAATGTTGTACTACATATTGTCAAAACAAACTTGCACTTAAAATGGTTAAATCAGTCAACTTTGGATATTACATAGTCCTCAAGTTGCCATGAATAATTGTATGATGACTGATGAACATTAGTATTTGGAACAGGTATCATGCGATGCCTCCATCATGCACTATTTGATGACCATGTCGTGTCAAAATCTATATCATCAGAGGTTTCTTTGATTCAGTTGAAAGGCTTGAGAAGCCTTGTTCAATGTTACAAGGTTGTAAATACAGATGATATTGTTAAAATATATTTTGTTGCAACTGTTATCATTGTTTGTACGTACCTGCAGTTGTTATCAGAATAAGAATTGTTATCAGATGGCTTATTGTATTGTAAAGCAAATAAAGGTATTAGATGTGCAAACGTCGTTGTTGTAAATTATAGTAATTCAGCTATTGTCTTCATAATAACAAATAATTGTGGGAAGGATGCGCTCTAAATTTCACCTAATTGATATTGATTCATAAACACATGCTTATGATATAGTCGGAATCGTACAACGAACTCTGCCTTTAGAAGAGATCCCTTATAGTTATGGAAATGTTTTTCTTCTTCTTCTTCTTCGTGGATATTCCAAAGAGTGCAGTGTGCCTCATACGTTGTGTAATGTAGATCCGAAAGGCTGGAGTTGGTGAACCATGGAGTGGAAAGTTAGCTACCTGAGAGCTGAACTCATACCTCTTGTACATAACGCATGATGAGGCGATTTCACTGGTCTCTTTTATTACAAGTTCATTTCGGTAAACCAGTTGAAGGGAATTGACTATTTGGTCATTATTGAACCATATCATGTCAACGATATATTTGAAACTTAAGTTTAACTTCTGGGCCAAATTCCCTTGATTCTGTTGAACCAATCGAGCTGAACGCAATAGAAATTCCGATTCATATGCACAACAGAAACAGATCAGCAAGGAATGTGCCCATGGGGATGTCTACTTCCTGCCTAAATGTCTTATCCCCACTTTTCCCATTAATGTTATCTATGAGGAAGTCCAGCATATTTTTTATCCTGTTTACTTAGCTAGAGTGAGTGAGTGAGTGAGTTGGGTTTAACGCCGCTTTTAACAATATTCTAGTTATATCGGGGCGTGTCAACTTAATGTGGGAGGAAAGCCCGAAGTGATGCAGGTCTCAGACGTTTAACACTTCGGTGAAACTCACGCGCCCGTGACGACTGGGCCACCCGTGCCCCCTTTTAGCTAGAAATGTAAGCTTATGTATGCTCACCGTGTTTAGTGACAACGTTTTCCCTTAACTTTGTTGTGTGGGATATTGGTGTACAAAGTGCAATCATCAAAATGCTTTAGCGAGATAAATATGGAGTTCAATTATTCAGCTACATAAATAAAATCAACAAAGCCCTTTCCATATTCATAAGAAATCTTTGCCCAAAACAGTCGATTATACGATTCTAACTATATCATCAGCATGTCTTTATGAATCACTACCAAATAGTGATAACACCAAGTGTTCGCGAAAAGTTGAGCGTATCTTGCCCCACCGCTGGCACCCGTCACAAGCAAGTCATCATCAATTGGTCACCTGAATAAACACGGGAACCTATGGTACAAGTGAAAATAGGGAACTGAATCTCACATCATCTCACTGATGCGTCAAATGTCCTCCACATGTCTACCATAAACATTATAAGAGCTTCATTGAGGCCTTGAATACAATTGGTAGGTATGTACACGCCGTTTTTGTAAACGGTAGTTGGTGGATTTATTTCACCATAATAATGATAAACAAAAGTGCCAACGGTGGGGAAAATGATACGCTCACATTACCGCGAACACCTGGTATCCTGACAAATCGATAGTGATTCATAAACATATGAAGTCAATGCCAGAGAACACCAATCTTGATTACCCATTGGACGTAAATGGCAAAATGTATAAGACAATTATGTATATGGATCACTGGACGTCAGTGTTTGTTTGTTTGTTTGTTGTTTAACGCCGCACTCAGCAATATTCCAGCTATATGACGGCGGTCTGTAACTAGACAATCCGGTGATTGACATCACAAGCATCGATCCACGCAATTGGGATCGATGACATGCATCAACCAAGTCAGTGAGCCTGACCACCCGATCCAGTTAGTCGCCTCTTACGACAAGCATAGTCGCCTTTTACGACAAGCATGGGTTGCTGAAGACCCATTCCACCCCGGATCTTCACGGGGAACGGACGTCAGTGTTGACACCAGGTGTTCGCGAAACAGATCCTGGTGATATAATGGGAATCGAACAAAACCACAGTTTATATCAAGAGTGGCATTGGTTTCGCCGCTTTGATTTACATTGTTATTATTAGTATATTAGGATATATTATCGCATCAGTGATCTTCCAGCTCTCTTGCAACGGACGGTGGACAATGCACATAACGTAATGTACACTTTCTGATATTCATATATTCTCACATTTAATCCGAAACCAGATTCGGCCTGACTATCCTTTAAAGTTTAACAGGACTATAGTCATTCTTGTGGGTTTCACCGAAAATATGTAATCGTTTAGAACCGAAATCACTTCTGGCTTCCCTGCCAGGATATAACTGTTGAAGGCGCCGTTAAACCAAACACACTAACTCTCTCACTTCAATTATAAATTCAAAAACCTTTTGTATAATAAGTTAATAATCAGATGACATTTTCAAGATCACATCCGCCTCATCAAATCTGAAACGACATACACCTTGCTAGAAGGACGAGCAAAATGTGGCATTCATCCTACAGAAAAGCAGGTGTGCACTAATGCAAATAATTACATCCATTAAACGCAATTAGACTGCCTAGAATATCTCAAGTGTTTGTAAATGGACAACATGTCTCGTCCCATCGGATAAGTGGCCCCTCATTTCAGTTTAAAAACAGATGAACCTCATTGATCCATACTTCCAGAGCTCGAACTAACAGTTGAAGCCATTTCCAAACATATTCCTGATGACATCATTTCTTATATTCAATTATTTGACTCTGAAATCTGTATGTCACAACGTAAAATGAAAATACAATGGCCACAATACATAAGTGCATAGATATGGTTGTATTTCCATCACACGAGGAGATCACAGCAGTTCAAGTCACGAGTTATTGTGAAACATAATTGAATGATTAAGCAGGTGTTATGGGTGTTCATGCACATCTATAAAGCTTTGTCTGTTCCCTCTTAACATCCTGTAACATCCAGGCAGTAGTTTCAATTCAGTTAATCTGTAGATGATAAGAATGAGCAGGCGTCTTTTGTGGTCGTCAGTAAACACACTAATAGCAGTCTACATGCATCATGTAGGTAATGCCATCACTGCATATGGCAGGTACCCCTGCAAACTTATGCCTAGAACTAATTTGTTTATATACTCAACAAAAAAATGGGATCGTGACTCTTTATGGGGTATTTTTATGAAATTGTGTATAAGTAATATCCCCAAAACTATTCATGATCCCTAAATATTTTTGTTCCGTGTGTTATTATTAGATCCACACTCTCTAGAATTGAGTCACAATTTTGAATTCCTGATATCGATTTAATTCAATTTCCTTCCCATGTCAGGATTGCCCCTTCATTCCCGCTTAGAAGCCAGTGCACTGTGGCTTAAGATCACTTCAGAATTTTATATGGCTTGGGACCCACGCGGTTGAGTGCATTTACTGGAATCACGTACTAGCCTTTTGGTACAAGACACAATCTGTCTGTAAGAGGCCAACGATATAGCGGGAACCGCTGAAGGAACGTTATGTGTTAGATCTCAAGCGTGGTGAACCGGTCTGCTACTTACCAACGCTTGGCTTGAAATGAGTTCCATGTGTCAATCTTGTCTTAAAGTCAGATGATATGTTGCTCACGAATTACACGAACACGCTGTCTTTACCACCTACTGTTCCCCCAATAAGCACAGTAAGTCCATTTGAAACGGACAATAAAAAATCGCGGAACTTCTTCAAAGCTTCTTTTGCACTTCGGGAACTATAAATTGCCATTACTAGTGGCAGACAATCTTTCGTTGTTCAGCTAAAATTCAGTCACGTATCCTAGGGAATTGTAAACGACTTAGACCGTTTAATGGGAAATTTTATCCCTTTACAATCAATGATTATACGAAAAAGTAATACACATATGGCGGATTTAAGATGGGAATTAAGCAGGAGCGAAACTTTCATCGTTTTTCAATCTTCACAGATCACTTCAGATCACACTAGGTTAATAAACTACATGCATCACTCAAATAAAAATGATGATGTTAATATTGAATATTTATTTGTAAATAATTACAATTTAAAGTTTGATTACAAACAGTATTTTAAAAAAACCGGTAAATTCGATACAACTTAAGACAACCAATAGTACAAACAAATTTGCAACAGATCTACAGTCAGTGTTTTTGTTAGAAGTAATCACTTTGAACAGGTTACCAGTAACTGGTCACTTCACCAAGAACACGACGTTCCTCTGTACACATGAACATCATAGTGTCGAGATATCGGTAACTGATCTCGTAACTGGAGAAGGGATAAGAGGGATCTGCTTCACCTCAGCCCTGAAATTACCATCATAATGCTTAATTAAAAGTAACTGATCACTTAATGTAAAATAGGATTAGAGGTGTTAGGTGGCCGGTTTTACATTACTCTAACTAACCCCGATGCCCGCCCGAAGTAATGAACGTCTTCGAAGCTCGAATGTTACATTGCCAGTAACGAAATTGATCTGCTCTTACGTTTAGTACATTGACGATAAATAGTGACTTCTAATTTATTCGTATCTCTCTGTTACTCTTGTCGTATTGGTGTTACCCCCAGCCAGACACTTTTATTGTGCCCCAGCCGAATAAACACTATCGTATTTGGGCAATTTGTGTTCCGAACTTAAGGAAACATTCTTAAAACGGAAACATTAAATAGACGTCAGGCAATCTAGGTGAAGCCTTAAAGAAGCAATTACCTTTCTCAAGTTATTGAGGCGCTCACCCTACTGCCGCCGTTCTATCTTCCTGTTATCTCACAAATGTCTACAACAAGGACGTTCTATTCGATGGTGCTCAGATGAGTGCCAAAATCAGCAGGATCTTTAAAGGTTGCCCTTTTAAAGATTTAGATAGCTCAAGTTTTGTGGCGTTGACTCCTTCAAGACGTGTGAGATCACTTGACAGGAAAGGTTTACATTTTATTGTCGCATTTCCTGTTGGCGACTTAACTAGACATTGGAACCCTTCGCCCAATTCGCTTAAATGTGTTGTGCGTAATTGCGTTGCTTAAAACCAGATGATAGAGGGTTTGAATCCGGACATTATGATTTGGCGTTTGTCATCTCCACCTCCGTTTTCGTTTCACCAAGATGAAAAAAAGTCAAAGATCTGAATACTTCTGGATTCGTCCGCCGTTAAACTGACACGCCATCAATATGGGAAGAACGGTTCAAGGTGGCGTTAAACATACTTATTCACTCATTGAACGATACATGCAGCAACAAATGACAAATCAATCTAGAATTTGTAACATTAAATAGTTTCATAATTTGTTAAATTAAGAAATGTAACTTGATGCACATGAGCCAATGCCCTCTACACACTAATAATACCGTATTACTAGCATCGGTAGTCCACACACACCGTCGTAAGGCAATGAGTCTGTTAGATCTGCATCTACAGTAATAGTGCTCGAGCCAGGGCATTGATAACAAAATCGGGGATTGATAAATGGGACCAGTTTGGAAGAGATTACAAAACGGTCTGAAATTGACACTCCTTTTTAAAACGTCTTTTTTACCTGTAAGTACACCATATGTATTTTACATTAAACGCGTGAAACGCATTTCCTTTATCATTTTTTGTCAATATTGAAATATTTTATGCATCACACTTCTACTTAATGTCGACAAAGAGATACGTTTATAGGGCTAAAGGTTGCCGAAGTGTCTATCACATTTTGAAATAGGATCCCACATAGCAGTCTATCATGTTCACCGTAATCGCTGCCGCCCTTGAATGATGTATCTTGAAATAGGACGCCAGAAAACCTCCAGTGATTGCTAAGAGTTGATGTACATACAATAACATCCACAGAGTGTGTTTAGAGAAACCTACACATATGTTTATAATGTTTATTATTTAAAAGATCATATATATTCATCTATATACACATGTGCAACCCCACTTATATGAAGGGCGTTCAAAAGCTATGAGCTCACTCGCTCAGTCACACTTGTCCTTATTTGATATACATTTCGATTTTGGAAATATTGGAAAATATACGAAGGTCGTCATCACTGGTGACTCTTGACCGTCAACATCACTAATTTAGTAAATTGAGGTTCATTATTGACATTAAAGCTCATGACTCTAGCAGTGCGCTGCAACAATGAGTATCCCGGAATATATTGTGTGTCAAGCTGCGTCGGCGTTGCGCCAAGCACGTAGAACTCATTCAGTGATAAACGTCCCCCACGGAACTGCTCATCCGAAAAACAACATAGCTTCACTTGGTATGCCCTTCGCAAGCCGAAGCACAGGCTACACAAACTACAAGGAAGCTGATCAGGCATCTCCATCTGTGTATCATATCAACACATGGCCATATGTCAGATCTCCACACATACAACATGGAAATATGCACTCGGAACTAGAATACAATCAGACAAGTCAACCAGTACGACACAGACGGAGCGTACATCATTAGGTACATCCCTGAAAACACGCTAGTCACTGTTCGTTCTTTTTTCAGCCTGGCCCGGACTTGTGTTTTTTGGAACTATCCACACACGACATTGCTCTCATAACTCTAAGATGCCAACGGTACCTGCTGAGCAGTTGATGTAAGGGCTCTGTATGTTCCTCCAGATGGCCGCAATGACTGTGTCATATGATATGATGCGAAGATGCAGAGGAAACAGTTGAAAGAGTAGTCAAATAAGTCTTGCCATGGAACGGTTACATATGTATGTATCTTAACAGTCACTTCAGCACAAGTTACACACGCAGCTTCTGGGTTTCAACGACAGTGTATCATTTTGTAAATAAAAAAAAATGTTTTGCAAGAAAATTAATTCAGGATAGTTTTTTCAACATGACTATTTGAAACTCAAATATATTTATCCAGGTGTATACTTGTACATTTATGCTTGTCGTAAAAGGCGACTAACGGGATCGGGTGGTCAGGCTCGCTGACTTTGCTGATGCATGTCATCGGTCCAAATTGCGCGGAACGATGCTCATGATGTCAATCACTGGATTGATAATTTACAGACCGTATTATAGCTGTAATATTGCCGAGTGCGGCGTTAAACAAAAAAACAAAAACAAATTTAAAACTAGTACATTTCTCGGGGAGAGTATAACGTCTTGAATGCAATGGAAGGGAAGTTGTAGCTTGCAGTATAGTCATGTAAAGCTATAGTCAACAAATACCCACTATATCCTACTCTAGAACTAATCATGTGACTGTTGATTATATGGAGTGTGAGCCTTAATGAGTTTGTTTAATGACGCTTTGTAATATATATTTCTGTTGTATCACAATGTGTCAGCTTGATGTTGGAGGAAAGTCTGTAGTGATGGACACAAAGGAAGAATTAGGGAGAATTTTGGTTCATATTATTACAGACTTGGGATGCCAAAATCAGAATGCAGTAGGTACCGACCAAGCGAAAACAAATCCATTGAGAACAAAATGAACAAACACGTGATTGTGGGGTCGTTTGAACGAAAGGTTGCATCTGATCACACCATTGCTGTGTTGGTGTTTGTAAACAATATCAACCAGACACTCAAACAATCTGGGCAATCTGGACACCGTGGTATATGTAAATATCAGGATGTTTTAAGACTTATTAACTTGTATTTATCAAAAGACTATTGAAAGTATTCTTTCTTAGTAAGCATTATTAATTATCCTGGTTTGTCAGCAGAATACCTGTGTTCGTGGCTTTCACCAAAGTGCTAATTATAAACGTCTTAGTCCTGCATCACATCGGGCGTTCCTCCCACATTAAGCTGACACGCCGTGATATAACTCACTCACTAACTCTTACTGCATTCGTACATCATGCATGTGTTTACATACCAAATGAAGGCTTTGGTTGTTTGTTTTTTTGTTTTGCCACACTCAGCAATATTCAAGCTATATGACGGCGATCTGTAAATAATCGAGTCTGGACCAGACAATCCAGTGATTGATACCGTGAGCATCGATCCACGCAATTGGGATTGATGACCGTGCATCAATCAAGTCGCCTTTTACGAAAAGCATAGTCGCCTTTTACGGCAAGTATGGGTTGAAGACCTACAATTAACTTTCCTTTGCATGTGTTTGTGACGTGTGCCACCGCTAGGGCAGGACACCTGGTATCATCACTATTTGATTGTGATTCCCCTTTAGCCCGGAAACCCTACCTTCTGAACGATATTGTAAGGGGTCTTTATATACCGAAAGGAACAATACCATGTTCATTTATATAACTTTGTAATTCCGACGAATACATGTATACACTACTGTTCAAATTAATTTAAATAAGATAACTAATAGATGGCTATATGGAACAGTTACGTTCCCCCTTTCCATAATACATGACGCGATTCAGTTTAGGTATGAATGAATCTTCTTTACCGCCTTATTTTCATTATAGTAATATAATTCCTTTCAAAGTGTACTAGTGTTATCCTGATTTGATATTGCACCATCTATATGAAAATAATTTATAATATTGCCTTTTCTGTACTAATGTTTACTCAAGTACACTGTGGTTCAATCAATTTATAGAGCTCTAAAACTATAAAAATTCGAGAGGACCAGATCAATAATTTCTGTTGACCGACACATCATCTAGCATAATACGTCTATGGTATTGAGACCCCTGCCAAGCTACAGTCATATATCTCATCTAAAAGACTTTATTCACCATGGTAATGTAATTAGCCTCAAGAATAAATCGTTAGACAACATGTAAATAAGTTAAGAGTGATTCTATTAATGTCCATTTATCTATTTCATTTGGCAATATATCTTTATTATCCCTTTAAGTTGAAATTATTGATCTGAAAATTCGCTGTTGATCGATCGTTGGTATAACGTTTGTGAATAATTTTGTTTGAGATGAACATGAGAATTATCATTGTGGAACATAGACAGTTAATAACATACTATTGACAACTACAGTTTGTTACAGAAGAAACGTCGATGAAAACCAGGACCATTAACTTAATTTTATCACCGTGCTGTCGTAAAATTGCATTTCTAATTGTTCACCGCGATATTTGATAGTGATTCATAAACACTTGGTCAAGATACAGTTGGAATCGTACAAATGATATGGAAAGGATTTTGTCACTTTTATTCACAAAAATCAAAATACTAATTATATGTATATTTCATTTACAAATAAATTACATTTAAGACCTTCAACTCTTGCAGATGCTTGGTACGTTCATAAAGAAACTTGGAAATAAATGCATGTACATGTGGTTGGTTGGTTGGTTTGTTGTTTAACGCCCCACTCAGCAATATTCCAGCTATATGACGGCGGTCTGTAAGTTATCAAGTCAGGACCAGTCAATCCAGTGATTGACATCATGAGCATCGGTCCACACAATTGGGATTGATGACATGCATCAACCAAGTCAGTGAGCCTGACCACCCGGTCCCGTTAGTCGCCTCTTACGACAAGCACAGTCACCTTCTACGGCAAGCATGGGTTGCTGAAGACCTTTACTACCCCGGATCTTCACGGGTCTATATGCTCTATGTAAAATAGGCTCCATCATACAATGGACTTGAACTGATTCGGTTTTTCAAACGCCGTTTTGATAACTGCACCACGTTTTATATATGGTGTCTACTTACGCGCGTAATATATGCCTCTGCTCACCCAGCAATGAATGGATACCCGGTAGGATGAAATGGTAACGTGGTTCTTAACCCTCACGCACCTTACAGGCAGCTTGGGTTGTATGCTCCACGGGATGCTGAGAATGAACTTGTGCTCCACAGGATGCTGAGAATGCACTTGGGTGCATACTGATCTACTGATCTGTGCATACTGCTGGTGCATTACATGTGTGCACTAAAGTATACGGCTAGCATAATATTGACTTGAGGTAAAACAAAAATCACTCGCTCATCTCCCATGTCTTTAAAAATCGCTGAAGAACCAATCTAAGCGACCGGATAATATATTAGTTAGATAGTGCCGACATATCCAAATATGTTTCGGGATAATGCTATGTGTCAATTGACATGTTGTCCTTCTAACGGTTCAGAGAGAAACATACAAAAAATGAACATTTTATTAAATAAATTCTTGTAACAGTTCGAAATTTGGTAGGTCGCCGTTACAGAAATGACTGGTGAAGTAATACAACATTATTCTATAATCAGGCAAATATATCCTTATATCAGTAAACATGTAAGTTTATGAAGTTCACATCAACTGTCTCTATCCCTAACACTCCTTAGTTTCCAATTCATTTGTGTTGAAACCCACCAGCGGCCAGAGGAGAGGGATAGAAGACATTAAGCTGTCAGTCAAATACCTTTCTGACACTTTCAGATGGTAAACATTCGCAAATTATTCATGTCCTTCAGTCCATGATTCATCAACAAGCAGAAAGCATGCCAAACCACTTGCCTAAATGATAGAAACCTGTTGGACAGGTGACACATGCCCATCCTCAAATAGTTATGCCTGCAGGAACTCGTGGTTGGTTTCCTGTTGGATATGTATAAAAAACACAAAAGCCGAGGAAACATGTTTTTCACCGTGTACATACAATTGATAGCATGTCAGATGAGAGACAAAAATATATTGTTTTGTAAAATGTATGGCAGTTTTGTGGTTTATGTACAAGTAATATTCCCACCAGAATGAATTACATATTTACTCTTTTCGAAACAAGTCCGCGGATAAGGTTATGGATTTCTCTTGGTGTGTTTTGGTTGTCTCTTCGCAGATTCAACTGTCGAGTAAATAAGGTGATGTTATGACACTTTTGAGTGAGTGAGTGAGTGAGTGAGTGAGTGAGTGGGTGAGTGGGTGAGTGGGTGGGTGGGTGGGTACGGTTTAACGTCGCTCTGAACTGTATTCCCGTTATATCATGGTGTGTCAGCAAAATGTTGGAGGAAAACCCGAAGTGACGCAGGACTGGTCTCAAACGTTTAACACCTTGGTGAAACCCAGGAGCACAGGTATTAACATAACCCCTGTCCCCGCATCAGACCAGTTTTCCGTTTGTTAAACAAAAAAATGCATTAATATTAAGACCTTCGCATGTGGTGAGCGAATTTGTAAGCGGGAGTATAATTAATGATATTCATTATGCAACAATATGGACTTGGAGAGTCATTATGTCCCAATCGTCACCAATTGTAACGTTAACATTTAGCCCGCTCTCAATAAGAGTCTGGTGTTATGAACTACATTGCGAACACTACAGTAACATTATACTGTCAGTAATTATGAAACGAAACTCACATCCTTTTGTGATAGAGTCGGAATCGTACAATGGACTCTGGAGGGGTTTTATCGCTTGTATTTTCACGCGAGATTGATTATAACTGTTATGTAATTGAAATGTTCTGTTACATGTGCTCAAGTAATCAGTCAAACTCTTTATTGTTACCCGCGGAATATAACATTTCATTGGATTTCTTAGAATATGCCTCAGGGAGTGCTTACTTATACAAAAATACATATTTAATTCAGTGTCGTCTCTTTCTGTTTTTTAAACATTAATCATTTCCGCAGCACTTCAAAGTATTTAAGGTCGTTTCTAAAAGATGAAGACAGCCATTGGAGAACGTACAGAACGACATGAACATGTACTTTATTCAACATTGGGAAGCAGGATTGGCTCATTGGTCTAAGGCATATAAAATTGTCTGCAGCAGCAATATCCAGTAGTCATGCTTGGTAGCATGATTGTGGGTTTTACAGAATCCCAGAACCGCCAGAAAGAAGGTTCCTGGACTAGCATCTCGCCATGCATCTACACGAATCTAATGAACAGATATATACTGAGTCAAATTAAAAACTTCACATTTTTAAAAGTAATCCCATATATGATATACAACGGACAAATGTATCAGAGAAGGTAATTTTTAAGCATTAATGTCCAAAGAAGGATTTTAATTAACGGTGGTAACCATAATTTGTTCCAAGCACCTACGGTATTCGGTAATAACATCAACAGTTAAAATCATAAGTCCCAAGCACGAGTATCTGATGGCACACAAGTTCAGTAGCGCGTATAGCCACCATGTGCGTTGACAACTGCCACACAACGCCTCCGCATTGACCTTGTGATGCTTGTGAACACATGATTGGGAAGACGACGCCATTGTTGCTGTAAAATGGTGCCAAGATCTTGCAAGTTCTGTGGTTGGTTCTGGAGAGTGCGCAGACTTCTGCCAAGAGCATCCCAGACGTGTTCGATGGGATTGAGGTCGGGAGACCTTGACGGCCAGTCCATGACGTTGACTCCCGCATTCTGAAGGAAATTCCGTGTCAAAATTGCTGTGATGGGGTCTGGCATTGTCGTGTTGGAAGATCAAACCGGGTCAATGTGCTGCCATAAAAGTAAAAAATTCTGGTGCCAGTACCTGGTCGAGTTAAGCAGCAGCGTTGAGGTTGCCACGAATGACAAGAAGCCTGGAACGTGCATTGCAACAGAAAGCACCCCACACCATGACACTTCCGCCTCGAAATCTGTCAACTTCCTGTACACAACACTGGGCGTAACGTGCATGACGGCGGCTCCACACCCTCGCCCTACCATCAGCAAATCGAAGATTAAATCGGGATTCATCACTGAAGACGACTTGATTCCAATTCCTCTGAGTCCATTGTAAGTGTCGCTGTGCCCACAATTGACGTTGACGTCTGTGTAATTGAGTCAGAATCGGCCCGCAGTATGGCCGTCGTGGTTGAAGGTGAGCAGTTCTCAGACTGTTTCGAACAGTCTGCGCACTCAGTCTACCCCTACACATCTGACGATCCTCTGCATGTGACGTCACACGTGGGCGATCAGCGGTGGTACCCGTTTGATGTAGACGCGTCTGTAAATCATAAACAGTACGTCGACTACAACCCATCGTCCTTGCGACTTTAGCTACGGACGTTCCCGTCTGCAACATGCCGATGGCACGTTCACGTTGCACATTTGAAAAGCGTGGCATGACAAATGGCCGTAAAGACTTTGTTTTCTTGTGTTTTTCTTTTTTTGTTAATGACTGCTAACAAGTATGGCTGAAAATACGTGCGGTATTATGGCCACGTGATCAGTTGCACGTAAAAAAACACTTTTGCCACTATAGTGCTGTTGACATGATTTTGATCGATTCACCTGCACAAAAACGGGTGTTACCTGAAGACAATACTGCATTACTGCTTAAATACACAAAAAGGGCCCACAGTGATAACTGGTCAAAATGTTAAAATTTTAGGATTGTGAAGATTTTAATTTGGTTCAGTATATGTTTGATAAAAGGTACTTTTAACGCGGAACTCAGCAACATGCTAACTATATGGCTCTTAATAATCGAGTCTGGGATACACAATCAAATGATCGACATCATGCGCATCGACTGGGATACGATGACACACATCGACCAAGTCATCGAGTCTGACAATCCGATCCAGTAAGTCGCCTCTTTCGACAAGCATGGGTTGTGGAGATCAATTCTAACCCGGATCTTCACTGATTGTCCATACGGTGAATACCATATACTTTCTGTAAAGAAGGAAACGTGAGGTGAAATGGGTTTTTTGCTAAAGCGTATGTGCGTGTGCGTGTGCGTGTGCGTGTGCGTGTATCTGCTCTTACGAGGGCTAGCAAAAACGTTCTAAGCCTAACAAACAAAACCAAATATTGTGAAAGCGTTTATAATCTGCCTGCTTTTCAATACACTTCTCATATCCATTGCGAAGCTTTTCAACTCCAGCCAGGAAGAAGTTATCTGAGGCCACCCTAAAAAACGCATTAACGGAGCTTTTAGGTCATCGGTGTCGTCGCAGCGCTTTCCATGAAGGTATTCTTTCAGTTTAGGAAACAGATGGAAATCACTTGGTGCGAGGTCTTGTGAATATGGAGGCTTAGAAAGCTCTTCGAGACCACATTGTCACACAACAGCCATTGCAAGTCGAAAGGTGTGAGGCATTGTTATGAAGTAATAGAACTCCAGATGTGGGAGGAAAACCCGAAGTGATGCAGGTCTCAGACGTTTACCACTTCGGTGAAACCCACAAGCATGGGTATGGTGCTGACAAACCCAGAAACATAATCGGGGCGAACCGCGATTCGAACCCACAATCATAGGTTTCTGGCGTGTCCAAAGGACGCAACTCTGCAGAGCGAATCGCGACGCCTTAGACGACTTGGCCACCCGTGCCCCCTTAATGCACATAAAGTTATGAACACTGATTTGAATTTTTTGTAATCATAAAGATTCAATATGTCACAATTTAAACAACCAAATATGTCTGTTTGACTGTGTTTGTGGTTTTGGCTTCAAAATATATATTCGTGCTAGGTTAATGAAAATGAGTGACTATAAATATTTTTTACACATTAATTAAAGAACCTTTAAATCAACTCGTTGAAATTGATTCTGGATATTTTTCACCCTCATCTCGAATTCATGGAATCATCACTATTTGATGTAGTCGGAATCGTACAAGAATCTGCTTTTGGCAGAGAATTGTTATGAATATGGAAAGGGTTTTGTCGCTGTTATTAAGATGGCATCAATTTCATATCAATTTACAGTAAATAACTGTTCAGGACAATCTCATAATACTAATTGTCTGGAAAGTTAAAAAATATATGCCTTATTACCATGAATCGAAGTTTGATTAAAGGTTATCAACAGACTTGAATCGATCGTTCTCTATTCTCCCGTCTCATCAGTTGTTTTCTCTGTGGTTGTAAGATACCGCGTCTTCTCCCAACATTTACCAGCCTTGAGTTAAGTGTCCGAGGAATACCCTCTAAATAAATGTTATGACTCTTCCCTGATTGTACAATTATTGGCGTGACATTGAATTTCCGTCTGGTATCACCTGATCCTGGTTCGTGACAATTCCACGAAATTAATCGTTATTTCGCTATAATATCGTCCGCAAGTGGGTATCTCAAGTTGTGATATACAAAATAAAGTTTCACCCTATTTTTCGACACTCTTAATCCGAACAGATTATGGTTTTTTTGTGTTGACTGAAAATATCAGATTTTATGAGGATTGACGCAAGACATTTCCTAAAGTTCGACACTCAACATGTTTTTTTAAGCTCTTGGACTATATAACATTTCCAGCAATCATGAATTTACCTTTTGACAATTTCATAAATTGTGTGAAATGTAATGCTAGAAGAAATTGAATGATACAAGATGTTATGACTTGAGCCTCATTGCTTTTGATTAATGAAACTTATTATTTTCATATATATATTTTCATTATTCACAACAATAAAAAAATACCTTATTAATATAGAGCCCTGTTGATCACACATAATACAGGACCAATCCAAAAGTTCGAAGTGATGCACATTCCTCAAGTTGGGCGTCTTAATCCGGCCCAAACCTGACAGATTGTATTGAAAAGTGGTAGATATTGTTCAGATCATATTATAAATGTTCTGTGTACTCTGTAATCACATATAGCTCTATACAATTCGTGCCGTAAGTTTTGTTTGTTTATTTGTTGTTTAACGCCACATTCAGCAATATTCCAGCTTTATGACGGCGGTCTGTAAATAATCGAGTCTGGACCAGACAATCCAGTAATTGATACCATGAGCATCGATTCACGCAATTGGGATCGATGACATGCTTCAACCAAGTCAGCGAAATTGACCACCCGATCCCGTTAGTCGCCTCTTACGACAACCATAGTCGCCTTTTACGGGACGCATGGGCTGCTCAAGACCTATTCTACCCCAGATCTTCACGGGTCCGTGCCGTAAGTGAAAGATGGGAGAAGACATGCCTGCATATATGAACGAAATGTGTACACGCAATGCACGAAATAGGCACGAAAGGTGACTGTTCAGGAAATTTAACATATTATGTTATCAGAAGCATTACGATTTGAAATTTCATATTTAGATATACATGGATGCATAACAATTCAGAGTGACAATAAACTATCCACAAGAGTGAGTGAGTGAGTTGGGTTTAACACCCTTTTTAACAGTATTCCAGTTATATCGCGGCGTGTCAGCTTAATGTGGGAGGAAAGCTCGAAGTGATGCAGGTCTCAGCCGTTTACCACTTCGCTGAAACCCACGAGCACGTGTATGGTGCTGACAAAGCTAGAAACATAATCGTGGCGAACCGGGATTCGAACCCACAATCATAGGTTTCTTGCATGCCCAAGGGACGCAACTCTTCACAGCGAATAGCGGCGCCTTAGACGACTCGGCCACTCGTGCCCCCACTATCCACAAGACTGTGTGACAAGATTGATTTCTTTTCAGTTTTCTCTTTTGATCATTCTCTTGCTACGAAGATTTCACAGAGTCTTATACGACTCTTGCTCAACCATTATTTGATATGGGTTGCAACATTTAATGCTTTTAGTAAGTATGGCTTTCGAAACCGTTGTATGGAAGACACTTTGACAATTTGACGCTTCAGTTTTGCTTTAACACCTGGTTGCATATCACTATGTTTATGATACAGTCGGAATCTTGATGTACTCTGCTGTCGGAATTTTGATGCACTCTGCTTTCAACAGAGATATTTCTTATGTTTATGCCTACATTTTATGTCACTTTCATTCACAAAATTATGTCCGAAGTAATTCTTTATTAAGACTTGTATCATATGTTCCCGTGTTTGCAAGTGAAGATCCGGGGTAGAATAGGTCTTCAGCAACCCATGCTTGCCGTAAAAGGCGACTGTGCTTGTCGTAAGAGGCGACTAACGGGATCGGGTGGTCAGGCTCACTGATTTGGTTGATGCATGTCATCGATCCCAATTGCGTGGACCGATGCTCATGATGTCAATAACAGGATTCTCTGGTCCAGACTCGATTATTTACAGACCGTCGTCATATAGCTGGAATATTGTTGAGTGCGGCGTTAACAAACCAACTAACCAATCAACCAACCAACCAACCAACCAACCAACCGTATTTGCTGTGATGAACTCTTTACTTGCCCTTGGGCTTGGTTATGATGGGTGCCACCGTTGGGACAGGGTACGCTCACCATTTCGCGAGCACCTGGTACCATCACTACTTACTAGTGATTCATAGACACATGTTAATCGCAATCATACAAAGGCAAGAGCTTTATCATGATTATAAACACGGGTTGGACACGCTTTTGTACTAAGTATAGTTTTCGTTGTGTCCAATAATATTTACCAGGTTCCTTTCATTTCGTTGCACGAAGCGGTTTTCCACAGACGAAGTAAAAGCAAATAATTGCGACTTTGCATCTCACCAGTAACTCCCAGACAGATCGGTGGCATATGTCGTGATGATTGTTGAGGCAGCCTTGAATGGAACCATTGATTGTTGTAATATATCACTTAAGTGAATTGATACTGAAGCTGATGTCTCATTGAAACACATATTTATTCTCCTCCAGTGATCAAATTGTGTCAATTATCATAGATTAAGCAATTATTCGGGGATCAGATCAACTCTCAAACAACGATGCGCCTATTGGCGTGCCCAAGCTTAATGTGTTTAGTAAACGTCCTTCGAGAACCATATACAACCGACCACCGTCCGCGCATGTCAACGGTGGTCCCTGGCCTGGTTAATGTTTCAAAGAGTAAGCACTGGTGAAATACAAATAAAGCTGGAAAACGCTTTCCATATGTTTAAGAAGTGTGTGCCAAAAACAGTCGATTGGACGATTCCGACTATATCATATGCACGTCTCCCAATTCCATAAAAATCAGGAGTTGCAAAGCATTATGTTGCTATATTGACTATTGATTTGTTTGTTTGTTTGTTGTTTAACGCCGCACTCAGGAATATTCCAGCTACATGGCGGTCTGGAAATAATCGACTCTGGACCAGGCAATCCAGTGACTGACGTCGTGAGTATCGATCCACGCAATTGGGATACGATGACATGCATCAACCAACTCAGCGAGCCTGGCCACCTGAGGCCGTTATTCGTCTCTTACGCCAATTAATTATTGAGACAACCTTTGTTTACATAAGCTATACACTGATATAATTGCATGATTGTTTTTTCACAAAATAGTTGTTCATCCATCATCACATACATATATATATTAATTTGTTTGTTTGTTGTTTAACGCCGCTCTCAGCAATGTTCAGCTGTATGACGGCGGTCTGTAAATAATCGAGTCTAGACGAGTCAATTTAGTGATTGACACCATGAGCATCGATCTGCGCAATGTGGATACGATGACATGCATCAACCAAGTCACAGAGCCTGACCACCCGATCCCGTTGGTCGCCTCTAACGACAATCATGCCACTTTGGGTGTTGAAAATCAATTCTAACCCGGATCTTCGCGGATGAACATGGGGTATAAGTGAGTGAATGGGCGAACTGGGGCGTTTAAGGCCGTTTTGAACATTATTCCAGTTATATCATGGCATGTCAGTTTGATGTAGGAGGAAAGTCCGAAGTGATGCAAATCTTAGACACTCTTACCACTCTGGTGAAACCCACGAGCAAGGGTATGGTGCTGACAAATCTAGAAACAACATCGGGGCGAACCGGGATTGTTATATGTCTAGACAAACCAGAATCGTCTACCTTCGTGAGGATCCGGGTTAGAAACCCATCCTTTTTGTAAGAAGCGGGGTCGGTTGGTCATGTTCGCTGACTTGGTCTATGCATGTCATCGTATACCAAATGCATAAATGTTTATGATGTCAATCACTGGACTGTCTGGCCCAGGCTCGACTATTTACAGGCCTCCGTCATGAAGCTCGAATATAATGCGGCGTTAAAAAACAAACAGAGAAACCAGCTATTTACATGTGAAATGAAGGGTTACAATAACATGCACTTAACCAAAGTCACCGAATCTGGAATCCAATCCATTTAAGATGCTTTTTACGACATAAATAGGATTTTAGTGAACAGTTTTAACCCATAATCTCCATTCTTGAGGTACCCATATTATGGGGCACTTGTCTAAAATGAAGATGTACCATCCTCCATGGTCACATAGCTTCACCAAGAATACAAATTAGTCATCTAATAATGTATACAGTAGGATAATAAACATCACCTTGCTACTATGTTTCTGAAATACGTGATCATGTTCATCCCTACTCAATGCATACCAAAGAACATCTTGACGAGGCAAGCGTTTCCACTAGCCTTTTTCAAAGCCTAGTTTCTATCCTTGCCACATCAAGGCCTCTTTTCCTGGCTGGACCCTGGCGCCACCTCGCGTAGCCGTGCCCCTTGTAATGAAAACGTGATATCCAATCAGATCGCTGTTCTTATCTAGTATAGCTTCACAAAGGTGGCGACTACCGTAGGCGACCACCCAGTCGATCAGATAACGAAAACATTGGCGATTTCATCCCTGACACAAAAACATCGGTGGAGGGGTGGACGTACCACTCGTGGATGTTGATTTTTTGAAACGTTCTCTGATTAGAATGTCGATATGTGCTATAGTGCAATCATATTTAGTACAGGAAAGTGGGCTTGATGTTGGTTGGTTGGTTGGTTGGTAGGTTTGTTCTTTAACGCAGCAATCAGCAATATTCCAGCTTTTTGACAGCGGTCTGTAAATAATCGAGTCTGGACCAGACAATCCAGTGATGATATCATGAACATCGATCCACGCAATTGGGATCGATGACATGTATCAACCACGTCAGCGAGCCTGACCACCCGATCCCGTTAGTCGCCTTTTACGACAAACATAGTCGCCTTTTACAGCAAGTATGGGTTGCTGAAGACCTATTCTACCCCGGAATCTTTACGAGTCTGGCTTGATGTGGCAAGGGTGGTAACAGGACTTTGATAAAAAGTACCTTTTACTTTGATAAAAAGATGACCAAAGAAGTGAATTCATGTAGCATGCAGTGGGTGTTGCATGTACATTCAAAGAAATGAAGTATTGACATTGACATCTAACTAAACAGACAGCTGCATGTAATTTACATCTTTTGGAAACTTGAAGTTATTGCTGAAAAAAACTGTCACACAATTGTTTTATCAATTACTTCCTTTTGGACGTAATGTACAATTAGGGATTATTTTATTATTTGCAAGTTTGAAAACATATTTAGCTGACATCAAAGATAATATTTTTAGGCAATTTTAACTGAGATTGAATATTCGACAGGTTGAATGTAATATCAAATTCTTCCGAACGGTTCTATGAAAAGCAATTATATAAAGTGAAAACTGCGATGCTTGATAAAACTACCATCAGTGTTGCTGGTGAACCATTGATGACTGGTCTCCTATTCTTAATCAGGTTGCGCAAAAACCTGTAAGAAATTGGTTTCACTTTCACAGAAATCTTGCCGACACTTTGTCAAAAAATAAACCGAATCTACGACAGATCATCGACTTTAATAAACTACATTTTGAATCAAAAACATTGAAAACACATCTCGAAATTGAAGTGAAAAGAGTAAACGATATTAAACGAAGCCACATCGAAGACCATGGAACTTCAATAAGTTCTCCATGTGCAGTCAAACTTAACCGGAGCAGAGTGATCACACTGTACGAGTTAAGCCACACAACAAAGTTGCCTTCAGTTGCCTTCATCACGACGTTCATTAAAGCCATATTGATACTTCAAACTTCTTGGAAACTGGATCTGCGAGTTAGTCGCAGATTTTTTAAGGAATGGTAGTGATCGATGAACACCTGACAAGCTGATTGCCAAAAATAAGCGTGAGTATAAGCGAGTTGTGTTTTACGCCGCCTTAGCAATATTCCAGCAATATCACGGCGGGGGACACCAGAACCTTCACACATTGTACCCATGTGGGGAATCGAACCCAGATTCGGCGTGACGAGTGAACACTTTGCCCACTTTCATGACGAATGCATGACATGTGTTTACATAGTCAGTTAAGCATGTCGAATGAAGATGGGATAATGAATAATCAATTTATTAACAACAAATCCCATAAACATGTTTTTACATAGCTGTTGAGTCATAATATTTCGGAAAGTCAATTTTTATAACGACTTTCATTCCTCCAAGCAGCATAAATATATAATGGCTAAGTTGCACATTGTAACTGTGTTCTCATGTATTGTATCTATACGATACCAAACGATACCAAAGAAACACGTACTGTTATTCCTTAATTAAAAAAATCAAGATGTTCTTTATGTGTGTTTGTTTGTTTGTTGTTTAACACAGCACTCAGCAATATGCCAGCTGTATGACGGCGGTCTGTAAATAATCGAGTCTGGACCAGACAATCCAGTGATCGACATCATGAACATCATTGGGATACGGTGACCTGCATCAACTAAGTCAGCAAGAATGGTTCCTGAAGACCTATCTGCCCCGGATCTTCAAGTGGAAGGATACACTCGCCTTTGCAGGAAGACAGCATATTAGTGATGACACCAGGTGTTCGCTAAAAGGTGAACGTATCATGCCCTTCCATTCGCACTTAAATTTTATCATTATTATGAAGAAATAAGCTGAATTACTAACAGAGTTAATTAATCGATTCCGACGAAAGCATGAGCATGTGTTTATGAATCACTATTAAATAGTGATGATACCAGGTGATCGCAAAACGTTTAGAATGTACTTTTTGAGGAAACAGGGTTTGTCGCTTTGGGTTAGTTTGGCAATGGGATTTCTTATATTAAATCATCATAGTGAGCTCGAAGAACCTGCTCCTCGCAGATTTTACAGAGTATACTTTGTTTGAGTCAAACAGTCTGCGAAAAATACGCATTGAGTCAAGCTTGTGCATTTGAGATAGTGAGCTGGGTTTAACGCCGCTTTAAAAGTATGAGTCATGTCACGGCGTATCAGGCTTCGACCCAATTAACTCTATAAGTGTTTGTTGTTGTGTAACGCTGCACATGGTCTCTCTCACAAACAGTATTATTGGAATATATGTTCATCTCTCATCAATATCGATGCAACTGTGTAGAAAAAACCCAAACAACAACCAATTCCACAAAAGCCAGAGTAAAATACTTCGTTCATCGATCGCCAACCAGTTACACACACACACACACACACACACACATATATATATATATATATATATATACTTGCAATATTTACTTTTGACTCTTCCGTGCAATTTCTGGACTTGGTGGAAAGAGAAATCTTTCTTGTCATTCGATTCAAAAGTCAGAATAGAAAAACGTAGTGACGTAACCTTGGGAATGTTTCAATTGAATGTTCGCCAATGTCTTGTTTAATCAAGCCAAGCTTAACAGTCATTCCCCTGTTATGTACTACAGGAAAGTGTTCGCCTGATATTCACCCAAAGTACCATGGTTCGTTGAAGCCAGCCAAGCTACATGTTATGACTCTAAACTGATTGTAGAATCAGGAGTATGAAATTGAATTTCCACATGGTTGTGCCTGTTCCTGTAAGGATGGAGTTCTGGAGATTAATCGTGGTTCTGCTTATACATCGATAGCCAACAGCAATCAGCAGTCTTGAATGGTACACGTAATACGTTTTCAGCGCATTTCGTCTACCCTTGCCACAGAACGATGAGGTTGACGTCCCAATTGACCATTCCTTGGGGCCTATAATGCCACATCTCGTATTTCTGAAAATGTTCAAGTGAAAGTTAGAGACGATTAAACTGCGAAACAAGAGAGAGTTGGTATGGTTTGACGTCGTTTGGAACAATATTTCAGTTATATCCCGACGCATCAGCTTAATGTCGGAGGAAAGCCCAAAGTGTTTGTTTGCTTTTTGTTTATTCACCGCACTCAGCAATATATACCTGCGTTAATCGAGTCTGGACCAAACAATCCAGTGATTGACATCATGTGCATCGATCTGCCCAATTGGGATAAGATGACATGGGATACGATGCAAACCAAGGGCTGACCTCCCAATCTCGTTAGTGGCCTCTCAAGAGTTATTGAAGATCAATACTAACCTCGATCTTCACGGTAGCCTTGAGTGATTCAGGTTTCAGACGTTTACTACGAGCATTGGAATGATGCTGGCAAACCCAAAACATTATCGGTTTGTTTGATCAAACATAATAGAATGTATTTACTACATAAATGTATATTCATTTACACTCATCTGGCATGGGAAGCACTTTCAACCCGAGATGTATCTGATTTCTCATGGCAAGGTCGCAATGATGGCACAAATATGCATACTTTTGATATACATGTATAATGCAACAACGACAGATGGCGCCACCGTACTATCGGATTGTCGTCCCCAATGGCCACCAAACATCATGTATGTACTACATGTAATACACTGAACCTACGATTTGGAAACCAACATGGTATTGATAGAGTGCGCGACTGGGCAAATTACCATGATTCTCAATGAAGAGTTCATGTACATCACTCTTCGTCCATTGGACATGTGACATCAGTGGAACATACCCTGTCTGTATGGTTTGGTTTGGTTTGTTGTTTAACGCCGCACTCCAGCACTATTCCAGCTATATGACGGCGATCTGTAAAGAATCGAGTCTGGACCAGACAATCCTGTGATTGATATCATGAGCATCGATCAACGCAATTGGGATCGATGACATGTATCAACAAAGTCAGCGAGCCTGACCACCCTATCCCGTCAGTCGCCTTTTACGACAAGCATAGTCGCTTTTTACGGCAAGCATTTGTTGCTGAAGACCTATTCTACCCCGGAATCTCCCTTATGTATGTGTCATCCAGAAACGACGTGTACATATATTCTCTAAAAGTTTCAGGGTTATACATTTTTGGTTTGTTGTTTAACACTGCACTCAGCAATATTCCAGCTATATGACGGCGGTCTGTAAATAATCGAGTCTGGACCAGACAATCCAGTGGTTGACATGTTCCCTGATTATAATCCCTAATATAATCCCTAACATAATCCCTGCAACACACACATGCGGCTGTCTGCCATGTGTGTGCGTGTGCGTGCGCGCACAGACCACTGGTATTCACAGAACACTAGCGTATAATTATGTGTATAAATATAAACATCCACATGTCCGCGATAAGTGTTGTAGACATGAAAACATAAAACGCCAGAGAATAGTCAGTCTCAATCGTCCGCCGAAACAGATTCCATTGGGCATAAAGGCAAAATAGCGGTGAAAATTACATGAAAGGGTCACTGAACATCAGTGATGAAACCAGGTGTTTGTGAAAAGGGTAAGCATGTCCTGCCCTAACGGTTGCACCCGTCAACCACACAATAGGCTTAAAAATGTGTTTCTTTGTTTCCTGACGCTGCACCAAACAATACTCCTTCAATACGACGGACACTTGTAAACAATCCAGTCTGGACCAGACAAGCCAGTGATAGCGAGTCGGGACCAGATAATCCGTTTACTGATTTTGTTGACAGTAAGTAGTCACAGTTGCCACAGGTGATTTACAATACTTACTATTGTAATTACGATCGTGTTCTGAACATGCATTAAGTATTGTGACACAACTGATCACCATGGACTCTCTACCCCTATACATAAGCATATATGCAGTATGCGTGTGGATCCCGTGAAGAATCCGGGGTAGAATAGGTCTTCAGCAACCCATGCTTGTCGTAAAAGGCGACTATGCTTGTCGTAGGGATCGCGTTGTCAGGCTCGCTGACTTGGTTGATGCATGTCATCGATCCCGATTGCGTGGATCCATGCTCATGATGTCAATTACTGGATTGTCTGGTCCAGACTCGATTATTTACAGACCGCCGTCATATAGCTGGAATATTGCTCAGCGAGGCGTTAAACAACAATCAATCAGTACGCATGAGACCTGATGATTATTGTGGATCAGACCAGACTCATCGCGCATTTGACCCTCAAGATACATTATTGGTAATCAATGACATGATTTTGAGTGTCTACTATTTAATGTCTTTGCCTGGCTGAAAGGTTTTTTTAAATATTGCCTTCATATCGACTCTGATAGCAGTATGCATGACATCTGTCAGAAACAATCGTTTACGCCAATGCTCTAAACATAGATTGAATAATCGCCTCACCTGACACACAAGCTTCCAATTCTCTTCTAATAGAACAGGCTCAGGGGGAATAAATTTCATATTAGTAATTGCGATCACTCCCTGATTAAACACTAATAAATTGGTTTTACCCGCGGAATCTCATAATCTATTCAATTAACTCCCGTAACGTTCTGAAGCACCACTTGATTTCACACAATGTTCAGTATAATTGTAATATAGTTACAGTGCATGTAGGTAAATAAATACTTTCTAAAAAAATTCCGATACTGGGACTTCATAAATAAAATTTATTTTGGATAATTTGATTGTCCATTTTGCATTTAAAACACGCAAAATGAACATGATAACAGTTTCAATCAGACAAAGTACTGGCATATGATGATTTCACACATAATTTCAACATGATACATGATCATATTATTTTCCCAAATGAATTTCCAGTCTGCAAGTGGATGAAGGAATAGACGATTCATTCCATCACATTGTGTATTCTCCATGAGAAGCAACCCGTTTTCTACACCATGATTTGGCTATTATCAATAATTTATATGGTTAACAATACGAAGGATTAGCACTTAGCCTGTTGTGGCTACACGTGGTTGGATAACGGCTGATGTACTGCATACAATTATAGCTATTGTCATGTTTAATTAATGATTCTGAACAGGCAGTATTCTATGAACACTGTTTAAAGGTCTGCATTATATACAAGTAAGATCATTCGCATTTACATTATACGACTAAGTCGTTATGACTTCCAAGAATCTGAATTTGGATACTTAAAAGTGGATTTGGTTTAATGAAGGATGTTTCACGTAATATTTGTCTGTGCGCAGTGGTGTACCCTTACTTGGATATTGCTCTATCAGGGCATAATATGTTATCTGTATTGTAAAATCATTTGTTCTTGTGGACATTTACATCAGCTAAAGTGGCAACATGTGAATACGTTTGTACAATAAAACAATGCGTTGTCGAACTAAAACTGAGGGGTAAAAGGAAGTATGATTGAAACTTTGAAGAATTGTCTACTTAACCATCACTCATTCCGTTTGTGCAAATGTAATCTGAGGATGGGTAATTTTGTGTAACAATAAATCCAGGTTCATATAAAGATGCCCATGATTGCCGTAAACGGCGACTATGCTTGTCGTAATTAAGAGGCGACCAACGGGATCGGGTGGTCAGGCTCGCTGACTTGATTGAAACATGTCATCGATCATAATTGCGCTGATCGATGCTCATGATGTCAATCACTGGATTGTCTGGTCCCGACTCTATTATATACAGACCGTCGTCATATAGCTGGAATATTGCTGATTGCGGCGTAAAACAACAAACCAACCAACAAACCCAATCAATGAAGATAAGATATATATGTATTTGTAACCATATGACCCCTACCACGTTCGGGGTGCAAAAGATACCGAAAAAAGTCGAAGATACCCCTCAGCTGTTGAGTATTATGCGAATGTATTATGCGAATTATCTTTTTTAACTTTTAAAGGTTTTAAATCAAACAATCGTATGAAAAAAGAAGAACATGTAGGAGTATTCTTTAAGTGTTAGGGGCGGTCGGGTAGCCTGGTGGTTTAAGCGTTCGCTCGTCACGCCGAAAACCCGGGTTCGATTCCCGACATGGGTACAATGTGTGAAGCCCATTTCTGGTGTCCCCCGCCGTGATATTGCTGGAATATTGCTAAAAGCGGCGTAACACCATACTCACTCACTCACTCACTTTAGGTGCTGACTAAACGACAGTATAGCCAATGTCTGGATACAATATCGCTTACCTGAGCTATTTTCAACTGAAAATCAAACATATGATGTAATCAACTGAGAGGTACATTTTCTTTTGTTACCCAGTATTTTTCAACCATTCGTTTCGTTAGTAAGTATTCAGAGACTATTATTGTAAACAAAATACTTGAACCTTGTCTTCGTCGGCACCAGCGAAAGTTAATCCATGTCTACTCAATCGCCGCATTCAAAACAGTGTCAGGGTATATACAAATTATATTACAACCAATTACAGCTGTAAGTGAGGTAGTATCTGAGAGATACTTGTCAAGACTTCGAAAATTGGTCCCGTCATTTATTTTGCTGTAGAGTTCTCCGTGATTTTCAACACAGTGCAGTCTTTCTGAAATGGTTTTCTCAGAAACTACTGAACTTATATTACTTGAATGAAAGTTTGCATGCTTCTCTAAGAGACTATTTGTTTTTAGAGTTAATGCCCTTGATCCATGTTATTTTATTTCGTGCATCGTGTGTGCAATGGGGACAAGTTTTCTCAGAAACTACTGAAGTTAGCTGACCTAAGAGATACTTGTCACAACTGATTTAGTTCCAGTATTATATTATATTTTATTCATTACTTCTGATGACATAAAGTGGCCCAAGTGCATGTTACTTTTTAAGACTTTATAGGACTAATATTTATAGTTTATATATACTACTATATGAACAAACAAAATTTCATTGTGCCCCTTGGCGGGGATAGTAATTACGCTGTTTTCTTGTTGAACTTGGTCCTCCTTTACAATTGGAAGAATACAAGCAATGTGTATTTGAGAATCCACATGTTTTATTTACCCATGTCTCAAATAATTTCTGAGTATGAAAACACTGTCCTTTCTTTATTGCATTAAGAGTTATGGTTATTTTTTGAGACAGGAATTTGAATGTAATGCTTCTCTCTTAGCGTAGATTTTTAAGGAGTAGATCGAAATGCTTGTCCAATATTCTATAAAACAATGAACTTTAACCACGTATGGCAGACATATGATCCTCCTTGATCATGCACTCAGATATTGCTAAATGCGATGCATTTATAGAATATATCAGGATAAGAAAAGTACTCATATATCTAAAGGTTGCACAATGAACTCTAGTGAATATATATGAGATATGTGATGTATATGCATATGAATTGCCATATGTACTCATTTAAAACATCCAAATATCATTAGTTTGACCAATAAGCTCTCGAGTGTTCTCTCTGATACACAAATCCTAAGTAAGACCAACATTTAACAGAAACCCGGTTTAAAAACGATTCAAAACCACACCAAGATTGATTTAGCAATAAGATTTGGTTGGTTGGTTTGTTGTTTAACGCCTCACTCAGCAATATTCCAGCTATAAGACGGCGGTCTGTAAACAATCGAGTCTGGACCATACTATCCAGTGATTGATATCATGAGCATCGATCCACACAATTGGGATCGATGACATGCATCAACCAAGTCAGCGAGCCTGACCAGCCGATCCCGTTAGTCGCCTTTTACGACAAGCATAGTCGCCTTTTTACGCCATTCTTATTTAGCAATAAGAATGGCTTCCGCCAGCCCATTAAACACCCACACAGAGGCCACAAAGGTTGGACGCAAATGGACAGCTACCACCGTTGCAGGACCGATGGCAAACCCTCAATGAAGCTTAGGCACCAGAAGGTATTGTTATGCTGTTATGTTCATGACTGCCCTGTTCATCTTCGAACTCTTCCCGCAATACAGTATATTGGTAGTCACGGAACTACCGCAAACGAATGACCCGTGAAGCACCATCGAACTTGAGACCGAAAACAACATTCTTGCATGACCATCCTAGCGGCAGTTGTACAATGTAGCCCTTCGAGACACAAAATACAGACGTTACCCAATATGAACAGCCAGTACTTTTATTCACGAGATAGCTAGGTACAGACCAACTCTTGACAAGGGCCAACCTGTTTGCGAAGTCAACACTGCTCTGCCTGTTTCAACAGTAGTTGAATTCTATGGGCTCTATTTCATTCCCCCATTGTTGATTTGTAAACAAGACCATTCATCATAGGAGACATATAACTCCTTTAGTACGTACAGATGACAGCGAGTTGGCTCTAACCGGAATTATTACTCGTCTAAACATATAAATCATTTAAAGTAATAATCATGATTTGTCTGAACACACCATGATCCTTCATTGGTAGGTATAATGGTTCACTACGGTGCATCTGGATCAACGGGCGTACGAATAACCCCAAAGCTAGAAATTTAATATGTGTTGGAACGTTAAATGAATATATTTAAAAATGTAAAGTATTGCACTTCGGTCACAACACTCGTGTTTCATTCGTCATCCACAAAATTCCCTCATTTGCATTTGGAATATTTGAACTACGATCTTTTAGATTTTAATTGTGTGCTAACTACGTGAAGCATCCGTACAGTGTATTGCAGTCATAATATGTATTTCATAGATATATATATCTACATTGAATTTGTCACACACTGAGGAAAGACAGCGTGGTTATATTTTCAGAACAGTGACTGCCGGTTTGATTATCGTAGAATCTGAACCGACCATCAGGGTTCCAACATGGCATTTATACCATGTACACGACAAAGCAGACATGCGTAACTCTTACAATAAACAAAAACTTTCTTCACAGGTATTCCATTTTTAGAACTTCATAGAGTTTCAACGGTGCGCTACCACAAACAAAAGGTGAATTATTCAGAATTGACTTATGCTTAAAATCGTTCTGTCACGAATTCACCTTCCTCGTACACTATGGCATCAATAATTGTCAACTATCGTCCATGCTTCGGTTAAGCTTTGTGCAAGAAATCAATGTTATGCTTCGCAATCAACGATTTCCGTTGAGTAATTTACCATTCTTCTATAGATTAGGAATACTTCCCTCCAGATTGGACGTCCAACTTCAAGATGTCTGATTGAGCTGAACGCTTTGCTTAATGCGACACATCTGTCGCGAGACATCCACCTTCATGTGAATAACATCGATCTACTGTTAGTAATGTGCGTTCCTGTTCATTACCTGCAAAACAAAAAGGAAACTGGCAAAAATTCCTTAAACCACGTGTTTACATGCTTCCAGATGACATCAACGTTTATATCAATCTACAGTAATACATTCTGCCGGGCATTTTCTTGCAAGTTAGGGTCTCGTTAGTAAGAAAACGATTTCTGGGAACTCGATTCAAGGTCTGAATGAAAGTCGCTTAGCCTTGGGAGTGTTTTCAATCGATCACATATTTCTCCCTCAATCAAGCAAAAGTAACTCTCTCGGCTGCCTGGGAGTCATTCGCGTGATTGTCGTGAAGCATAACACAGATTTTGCCCAATATCCCCCGTGTTGAGTCAGACTCGATGGAAGACACCCTAGATACATGTTGTGACTCTTCCCTGATTGTAGAAGAAATGGTATGAAATTGAATTTCCGCTTGGTTGTGCCTGTTTCTGGTTCGTGAGGGTTTCTGGAGATCAATCGTGGTTTTGCCTACTCCTCTGCCATCAGTAGCAATTGTGTTTAATGGCGACATGCAAAATATTATTCCAATGCTTTTCTTTCACCCACAGTCTATGAAGAGATGACGTTTATACATCCATCGTCTCGACTGACTTCATCAGATTAACATCTAAATGGCTGAAACGTGTGGAGGCGTATCTGAAGTCAGTTATCAAAACTCGACCTTTAGACATCGTGAAAAGTGCAAACACAGATTTAAGCTTAAACACTGGGTCACTTTAGTTTTCTTTTAATAAGGTAATAAAGGTTACATAAGGAACGAGATACATTTCGCACAATGACGTAAAGTGTTTCTGAAACCAATACTGGCATTTCAAAAATACGTTTCTTCTTCTCATTACGTTCGACAACAAGCAGTGGGTACTTGTAATACCTACATAATTGATTATTCTTCCCCGCCCTTAAGGCGGGGAAGTATACGGGAGAGGTTAAATTTGTAGCATGTAAGTCGACATGTTGGTTTCTTTGAAATTTCAAGCCACACAGTTACCGAAACGAAACATACAAATCATGTGAAATGTGCGTGAAATGTTGATGTTTATCTTTTCCAGCAATAAGAGATACTTCAAAATCATCTTGCTATTCTGAGACTTAGTCACTTTTCGTAATGCTGATAACCCATGAAATTTGTTCATTTTGTTTTTAAAAGAGCTAAAAATGATCCCATTTCGCTAAAGTTAACCGGTCTATATTTTGTAAGAATAAACTATTGCGCATTGAGCGATTATCTCCTTTAGCTATAGGCGTAGTATAGAAGTGATAAATTCACGCACTGACCTTGCATTGCTGTAAATCGTGCCTTATTCAAGCTGTATCACTGAGAGTGAGTGATTATCTCCCTTACCCGAACAGCTCAATTGCGCACTACCTTTGCAATGTATAGTATGTTATTCAGGCAGCCATCGAGAAACGTTCCAGGAAGGAATTTAGGCCAAGCCTGTCACGCGCACTCAATTTTCACACTGCTTTTGCAACATATTTTTCAACACGATTAAATAACAGGCTTCTATAAAGTATGACTTTGTTCAATAAACAACACATGTAAAACAACGGGTTTGATATGAGAATTTTTTTATTAGTTATCTTCATAATCACATGTATGGCGCTTGCTGTGCATAGTTGAGCACAGCATTGTTTTTAATACTTCACTGTATGTAATGTATGGTACATACTATTTCATGCGGCGGTTTACGTTTCTGCATGGTTTATTGCTTTGACAAAAAAACAAAAAGAATTCCAGCAGA
The DNA here is from genome assembly GCF_023055435.1 of Haliotis rufescens. NCBI lineage: Eukaryota > Metazoa > Mollusca > Gastropoda > Lepetellida > Haliotidae > Haliotis > Haliotis rufescens. The sequence goes on from NW_025964024.1 coordinate 1,205,101, forward strand.
GATCATACACCCGTATATGTTCTTTGCTTCTGGATACATAGGACAGGTTGGTCTGTAGTTTGCAATTATTTTCCAAAAAGATAATACGGTTGCATGATATCTCCACGATGTTTGGGTTGAACATAGTAACATTCTTCTAAACAAATTTCAAATTTAAGCCGGAAGCAATCACAACACAAACCCAGTTAACCAAACGGAACCATACACAAGAGTGAGTGAGGTAGTTGGGTTTAACGCCGTCTTGAATAGTATTCCGTGTCAGCTTGATGTGGGAGGAAAGTCTGAAGTGATGCAGGTCTTAGACGTTCACCACTTTGGTGAAACCAACGAGCAAGGGTTTTGTGCTGACAACAAAATCGGAGCGAACCGAGATTCAAACACACTGTCATAGGTTTCTGGCGTGCCCAAGGGACACAACTCTGCATAGCGAATTGCAGCGGCTTTGGCGACTGGGGCAACAATGCCCCGTAAGCAACTGTAAGAAACTATTATACAACAAAGATGTTTAAGATGAGGTATGTATTGCGGAACATTCCTTGAAGAAACAGTGGCTATATTACACAATCACAAACTACAAAATACATGCACAATAAACGACAATTAAAAAACACAGTAACATTCAACCTTCCAAAGAGCTACATTATAACAATTTTATTTGTAAAACAAGTGTATTATAATGATATGGAAACAATATGGGAAGTGGGCAACACTATGGTAATGTTGTACATACATGTGCAAGGAATTTGTTTGTAATTGTTGATATGTTAACAGATCTTGGAAGTTGTTTCTGGATAACTGTTGGTAAACTTATTAAGAATCTGCACCTTTTAACAGAGTGTACTAAATTCTTGATCATGATTGGGGATTATTTGTGATTCTCTTTCTTGGTTGTATTATGTAAGACAATGCGTAATGTTGTTCATCTTCTGAGACATCACATGTTTCACAGACGTTGTTCAAATGTTGTTGGTTTTTTTTTTTTATATCTACAATTTTTTCAATTTTTAGTTTGTGATTACTTAAACGAAGTTTTGAGAAAAGTGACCTATGTCCTTTGTTTTTACAATATGTAAGATAATCCTCAATATTTATAGATAACGTGACCAAACTGTATGTTCCTAACTTGCTGCTAGATAAATGGGAATCCATTAATGATTGCGTGAATTTTTACATTTGAACTGAAGTCTATTGAGTATATAATGAGTGGATTCATTACATTTTTTGTGTTCACTATTTTAAAAGTTTGCTTTATTTAACCCAACCAACATTTTGACCAGAAATATTAATATTTGCTGCAAAAGCATGCTTTAGAATGACATTTGTTGCGTTATCTATATAGGATTTTTTTTATTGGTACTAATAATGGGTATATATCAAGTTTTGCCTGACAGGCCCAGTTTTCTTGCCTGGGTTTTCTTTGTGCTGACCAATTAAAGACACTGTTTCTTTTATTGTGCTTTCCAAAGATAAGTACATTAATAACAACCAACTTGTACTGAACATAAATTCTCTCCTCCCATAGCTTACACTTATTTCCTCTGCACATAGCATTATATTGCGGGGAGCTATTGATGCTCTGCAGCAATCTCTACTTGTCCGAATATGGCGAGCTGTTGTCGATGAATTTGTATTGAAAAAAATATGAAGGTTAAACATGTGATGGAAGAGACACTCAATCCGTGTATCTTGGACAAAGCCATTTCGATTACCAGAAGAAACGTGACATGTAACCATTCATTGTCGAGTTGGGCGCGATTTATTCAACGCTTGTAAATGGACACTGTAGCAGATACCTCATCCACACACATATTTTCCCTCCTCAGACAAAGCTTTTTCCGTCACGGTAATCACACTTCAGTCAATTATCCAGTTGCTTGGGTACATTTCAATGAACTATTCTGCTAAATGAAACAAGGACAGGCACTAACCATAAATAACTAACTCGTTGGAAATAATGTAAGTATTTACGCGCAGACACTTCCTTCTGCAAGTTTCTTCTTTGAAGAACAATTTGAAGAAATGAGATTCTGATTTCGCGTTTTCATTCCTCACCACTCTTAGGTATCACGTCATGCAAAGTACCAGTCCGTTAGGCGTTCCCGAATCTCAGTTACGTTTGTTCGAATCCTAGATTATTGTAATTATTAGTTTGGTTAGGTCTCAGATGTGGTAGGTGCATGTACATAGCTGAATAAACGTTGTCAATATAACCTCACCAAATGTTTGTTTACTTTTTTGGATGGTTACTGTTTGGATTTTACTTTTCAGAATTCTAAAAAAAATAATTAAAACCGTTAAACGGAATTGTGTTCCTTCTGGGATTTTCACAAACAAAAATGACGTATTGTGTCTCCTTCCTAAGCCTGTTTTCCGTATCACTTCAGACAGTCGAGGGGGGACGGGTAGCCCAGTCGTCTAAGGCGTCCCCTAGAGTTGAGTCCATTGGGCACGCCCGAAACCTATGATTATGGGTTCGAATCCCGGTTCGCCCCAATTATGTTTCTAGGTTTGTCAGCACCATACCCGTGCTCGTTGGTTTCACCGAAGTGGTAAACGGCTGAGACCTGCATCACTTCGGGCTTTCCTCCCACATTAAGCTGACACGCCGCGATATAACCGGAATACTGTTTAAAGCGGCGTTAAATCCAACCCACTCACTCACTCACTCAGGTTCACCTGTATCCTACGCAATGTACACTTCTGTGGTGCTATTATTTCTACCATGCATCGTTATTCTAGAAGTACGATAGGTATACAATGATATGAATTTGGTTATTGTAAAGCTGTCCAAACAACCACATTTCTTTAACACATCCTTTCAATTGTTATCTTTCAACGAAAGATCAACACGATGCAAAACCTGCCATGTTATTACATTGAACTTCCCAGTTCAAACGACGTCACGGAATGAAGATATTAGCTCGCTCTGCATAACCACGCACACAAACCTGGAACTAATTATCTTTATTTTCACCATTGGTTATATACGTTTACATAAACATTGGCATAAGACTATGTGCAGCGTTACACAGAGATAAATGTTTATGCATCAAACGGAAGACGTTCTACAATAACACATTAATGAGTATGCAGCTCTCGAGATATCAAATTCTAACTCTTATCAGCCCAAACCAGCAGCTGAACCAACCTAGGATGCTGACAGATTAGGGAAATTTCAAATCAGTTTTCTCAATAAACAGGCTAAGTTTTATTCAACGTCAACACATATGCGAAACTTCAATTTATCCGGTTCTGAAAATGGTCAGTAAAATTCGATACCGTTGACTTAGATGTTAAGAGTAGTTTTAGTAACCCAGGAATTCGAAGTGTTTCTCGTTAGTTACACTCTTGAATCTGTAGCAAAGCTGTTCGCGAGGTTCACTGATGTAATGCGACCAAGGGAAAAACCACGCAAACTTCGAGCCAACTATGGAAAGGAACCAAGGTAACTGTGTAATGAAAAGCCCTATTTAACCTTTCAAAAAGTTTAAAAGTAGACTTGTGAAGAACAGTGCTAAATTTAATGATTCAGTTACCAAAATTACATGATCCGTGAAGATCCGGGGAAGAATACCTCTTCAGCAACCCATGTTTGCCGTAAAAGGCAACTATGCTTGTCATAAGAGGCGACTAACGGGATCGGGTGGTCATGCTCGCTGACTTGGTTGAAGCATGTCATCGATCCCAATTGCGTGAATCGATGCTCATGATATCAATCACTGGATAGTCTGGTCCAGACTCGATTATTTACAGACCACCGTCTTATAGCTGGAATATTGCTGAGTGTGCCGTTAAACAACAAACAAAACAACAAACAAAAATTACGTGTTCTTTGCATGTGTTTGTGATGGTGTCATGGGACATGGTGAACCTTTTCGCGAACACTGATAGTGATTTATAAACACATGCTTATAATATTGTCGGAAGCGTACAATAGACTCGACATATCGTATATGGTTTGATGGACTGGAGGACCCCGGTAAAACCCTTGTGGCCGCCGCTATGGTTGGATAGCAGAGATTTTACTGTATTTACATATTTTGTGAAGCACCAGCTGTCTATATTCTATATCCATGATGAACATGTTGCCAACGGGTCCATTTGCAACCGCCTTGAGTAAGTGAGTGAGTGTTGCTTAACAAAATTCCAGTTGTATCACGGCGACCAGTATATAATCCATTGATAAACCAGTGTAAAAATGAATGATCAGTGCTCCACGACACAGGACACGATGTCACGGAATGACGGATTTCAAAGGGTTCAGACCTCTTGTTAGTCAGCATTTACGGAAAGAATGAGCCATCTTCACTCCTGAATCTTCCACAGGGTTGCATTTCGAGAGAACTGGAAAAGTAATAAATGACACTTAGACACTTAAATATAAAACGTCAATGCCAGATAATTATCAGTCTCTATTATCTGCAGACACCGATTCCATGTAAAGGGTGTAAAAGGCAAAATGGTGATGAAAATTATATGAATGGATAACTGAAAATCAGTGTGAAAAACTTGTGTTCGCGAAAAGGGCCAGCATGTCCTGCTCAACCGGTAGCACATGCCACCGCGCAACAAAATAATATAAGTGTTTGTTTGTTGCCTCATTTGATTATAAACTTTACAGCAGAAACGCTCTTCTAAATTATTCTGGAAAATCAGAACATTTAAAGTGTTTTTCCAAATGGCAAGTGAATGATCTAATTACAGGAATAGTTTGCAGAAACAATAACATTTTATTACGGAGGATCAACTGCACAAAGTCTTATAAGTTGCTTTATCGCGTGTCAATTTGGCAAACCAACGGGACCGACTATTTTTTGCAATTACTGTACGGCATCAAAATAATAAATGTTATTACCAAGTAACAGAACAAAGATAAGTGTTGACAACAAACATCTCATGCAAGAACGTTCATGTCTTTATAACTCAACACCAAAACACGTGCCACACGCAATAGTGTCACATACGTACAAAGGGTGTCATTCCTGGTTTTGACACTTTCATGAAAAGTCGATCAATCCCTGTGGACCATTATTTCTGTCAATCTTATTGAATCTGCTGCTGATCATACAGCTGCGATTTACTTGATTTCATTTTTTTTGGTCTTATCTAGCGATACGCGGTATGCAACGCGAAACGTCGACGGGCTTTTGGCAGAAGTCCGCGAGCAAGGCCAGTACATTCAATGTTTCGCAATCTTTGATTAGCTATGGAACAGGAACAGGACTATGGAAGAGGTACCAACAAACCCAAAATGTTGACGATATACCCCGTTCAGGGCTTCCCATGTCAACAAGAGTACAGGATCGATTGATCCAAAACCAAGCTCCACGAAATCGTGCCCAAACTGCGAATCGCAATGCTGCAAACTTTCATCAGGTTACTTGAGTAAGAGTTACGGGTCAGAGATTCAAAATCGTCTACATGTAGCTCATCCCCATGCTTGACGGCATCGTGTTGTGCGACCCGTTACAGATCGTGACATAGCCAAAAGGCGTCAATGGTGTACATAACGTCGACACTGGAGTAGTCGTGGCTAATTACGTGTCATGGTTTCACATGAGTCCCAATTCACTTTGCACTTCCTTGATAGGCGGGACCGTGTCAACCTGAGACCTCATGACAGATATGGCGGTGGATTGATTATGGTCTGGGGCGGCACCACTATGATTGAGCTGACACCACTCCATTTTGTACAAGGATGATGAGTATGGTTTTACGCCGCTTTTAGTAATATTCCAGCAATATCACGGCGGGGGACAACAGAAATGGGCTTCACACATTGTACCCATGTAGGGAATCGAACCCGGGTCTTCGGCGTGACGAGCGAACGCTTTAACCACTAGGCTACCTGACCGCCCTTTGTGCAAGGAAGGGACAACTGGAAAGTACTATCGGGACCACATACTGACACCCTTTGTTGTTCCGTTAGGGTGTGTGTCGACGTTTGTCTATCAGCACGACAACGCCCTTGCTGAAATATTGCTGAGTGCGGCGTTAAACAACAAACAAACATTATTGTCATACCACTATTACTAGAAATTAATACATCTTACTATTTTGGATATTTTAAGTTATTTCCTGGTATCCCCTATTTTTTTGTGAAACATGGTCTTTTATAATCATTGTCACATTAAGCCTGTTACAAGAATCCACATCTATGTAACAGAACGCATACATAGCCTTTTAACCGTTCTACACTGAAAAGGTGGAACGTCACAGGTCTTAGACCCCAGATGTGGGGCAATGGTGTGTCCATCAACTGCCACATTCGAATCACAAGGCGCGTTACCTTCCCACGAACGCATTGGGAATCAGCGGGGTCTCTACCATTTTAGCATGACGTAGATTGCTATGTGCCTTTCCCTGTTATTGTGGTGTCAAGCGCTAGAAGCCAAACCCAACACTTTCATGACGAGATTGATCCGTTAAATTTAATATACAAAAAAAAATAAACGCATGCCCATTATGACTTTATTTCATCAATGACTATGATACAACTTGAAGTAATCGACTAATCGATTTCCATGACGGTCGCAACAAAATCTCAATCGCTTCTTGTGTCGGGTGTTTTCAGTTCAACTGTATGACGTGACTTGTGAGGTGAGGTGAAATTGGGTTTAACGTCGCTTCCAAGATTATTGCACTTATATAGCGACGTGCATACACGTGTGTATGTGTGTGGCTGCTTGTACTGATGCCGATTTATAGTGCTAGCCCTCTGAGATACCATGCCACAGTTAAACATGAATACCCCACTCAGACACAGTATACTGACTCCGAGCCGACCAGTCCTTGTTTTAGCCCCTTAATGCCGAGCGCCAGACAGGGTAACAACAAGTACCATCTTTTAACGTCTTTTGGTATGACGCGGCCCGGCATCTAAGCCCCCGTACCTTCCGCTCTCCGGGCGGACGCTCTACCACTAGACCACGGAGGCGGTCGACGTGACTTGTAGTCGTGAGGATGCCTCAAAACTTTACAGAACGATCCATTGCGATTAAGACCTAGAAAAACGGATATCAAACAACGACGATCGAATGTGGGATGTATGGTAGGTTTCGAATCACGTGCATGTTCTTCATGTGTCGGCGACTTTGGTCACAGATGGTCAGTATCTGAACATTTATAACAGGGCTTTCCTCACCTGTACCACGAAGAATATATATATATATAAACATATGAAGTGTACAATATACTACGTGGTTAGTACAGGGCTTATTGCATCCAGGAAACTACCATTCTACAACGCCCACCGACACATCAATTAGTTTATATGAAAACCTAATGTAGCATGATATGAATGTTAATACTGATTTGCCCAAACTGATTCGTTCGCTTATGGATGAGCGACACTAACGTGGTACATGCCATGTATAGCTATGTATCTAACCACATTTAACATTATCAAACGTCTCTATTAGCATGCACTGTCACATCATATATGCTAGCTCGGTCTGGAGCTGATGCCTGTTTTCCAATTCATAGGACGCTTCAATCATGCCACAACATCGCAGTCATATTATATTCATGGGAAAGGTGACTCGTGGTCAACAATGTAAACGCGTCGAGTGACAGCTCTCGTTTATTGTCACACCATCTAACTGCAGATCTATCTCAATAGTATATATCAGACCCGTCACGATCAGGGCAGAATAGGTCTTCAGCAACCCATGCTTGCCGTAAAAGGCGACTATGCTTGTCGTAAGAGGCGACAAACGGGATCGGGTGGTCAGGCTCGCTGTCTTGGTTGGTTGCGTGTCATCGTACCATCACATCACTGGATAGTCTGGTCCAGACTCGATTAGTTTTAGACCATCGTCACATAGCTTGGATATGGCTGCGTGCGGCGTTATGCTAAAAAAAAACACACGCTGACACGCCGTCATGTATCTGATCTACACTCTTCAAAACAAGAAACGCATAGATAAAAAATAAGGATATTTTAAGCGGATGTAAAGTATCAACACAATCAAATGAAATTAGACACAGTGATCGACAAAAGCATTGTCGTCATTGTCAGCATTAATTCAGTTCAGTCATTGCACATGCGTAGCCACAAGGGGGCGTCATGGTCAAGCACCTGGTCACACCACCTCTTGTAGCCGTCACTGCTCGACACCTCCTTGGCACAGATTGCACAAGTCGACGGATTTTGTCTTCGGGAATTCTTCGCCATTCCTCCTGTAAGTCGTTGGCCAGTGTGTGGTGACGCTGTTGACGTTGACGGACGCGTCGATCAAGTTCGTCCCACAAATGTTCAATCGGGTTGAGATCAGGCGATTTTGACGGCCATCGAAGGACATTGATGTTCTCATTAACAAGGAAATTAACTGTTGCATGTGCTGTGTGGTGCCGAGCGTTGTCATGTTGGAACAGCTCCCTCTGGCGGTCCAAAGTTGTGAGGACGCAGAGTTTGGTCTATGTATCGGTTTGCTGTAAGATTGCCCTGGACAACCACTAACTGTGATCTACCCGTGTAGGATATGGCTCCCCACACCATGACTCTCCCTCGACCAAATCGGTCCACCTGTCGAACGCAGGTCGGCTCAAAACATTCATGTCGACGTCGGTATACACGTTGTCTTCCATCCCGTCGTTGAAGAAGAAAACCTGACTCATCGCTGAACCAAACGTGTCGCCATTTCCCATGCCTGTACTCTGCTGCACCACCGGACAGGTCGTTGACGGTTGAGACGCCGCAAGAAAGGTCCTAGTCCTGCATCATGACCGTGGAACATGTTTATTTTATGAAAAAATAATTATCTAGAAATGCATACAAAAGCAAGTCTAGCCAGCTCAAGCTAGCTCTATTCCACAATCACAAAAATCTGAAATCAGCATAGGGAATTTTTTTTATTTTTCGAGTCAAGAAGGATATTGAGTAATATAAGATTTCAGAGACGTAATGTTAGTCTAGACAGGTCCAACTTTTGGTCGTCTCGCTCGAATTCCCACTTCCCTCAGACGATTTCTGATTGTTTGGTCGGAAATTCTTCGCATACCAGGCACTTGTCCTGCAGTGTCCGTTGCTGTAGCAAATCGATTCCGAAGGTGATGCAACCGAATGTACCGATCCTGAGCAGGGGTGGTCACTCTTGGTCTTCCACTTCTGGGATGATCTTGAGTCGAATTAATGCGGGTATATCGATCCCATAGTGGATATATGGTGCTTTGGTGAACGTTGAAGTGTCTTGCAACGGCAGACTAGGACACCCCTGCTTCCAAACGTCCAATGGCGATATTTCGGTCAGCTGCAGTTAATCTTGGCACTTTTCGATCTCCGTTCACGTCAGAAAATTCGCAATGAACTGATGAATTTTGTACGGTCTTTTATAGTCAGTGTCCCTACTCTTGTTTCCAACACTTTGCACGTGCATTCTGCTGAAAACTTTTTCTGAAAGCAATTTCCGTGCATCCTTTGCATTTTTGCCGATAAACGTTTTCAAAAAACATTTTGAGATGTGTTTGCGCGCAATGCACCACAAACATGACATGATTAACGGGAATCAAACATAAGAATTGTCTATATGAAGATTGCTGGGGAAAAAAATCTAATTGGAATTCTCAAAAAACCTATGCGTTTCTTTTTTTGAAGTGTGTACTATCCCAAGCAAATGCTCAATTCCTGCTATAACGTGATTAAGAAGCTGGTCAACAAGCATGCCGATCGAAAGAAGTCATTGAGAGTATGTGTAAAATCCAACGGCAATAGGCCAGCCATTTAGCGACGAGCTGAACACACCGGCATAAGTACACACGGTGACAGATGGCAAGAAGTGGTATATTCAGCAGATGTGAGCAGAATATTTTGACGCACTATTTACTCAATGTTGCGTCACTATTGTCAAACAACGAAATCAAACAAATGCTTCCAGACCTCTAACAACAGAAAACACGTCAATAGATAATACGTGATATTACACACGGAACATTTCTTTTGATTGTAATAAGAACTGAAAGTATCAGAAATGCAGCTCTAGTTTAAATGTTGAAGTAATTATGAAAGAGGATGGTCACTGAGGATGGTCAACTTAATTAATGGATCCATACAAAATGTTATAAAATGTAGATGTACGTCTTAACAGATGGCTTCATAGTTGCTTGAATATGTGGTGTAATATTATCGGTGCCAGAAGTTAAACTGAAGACCTTATATGTTGTCAGATTCCCTAGGACCATCTGAAACATCAATTTTTCTTTAGCTTGCATGAGTGAGTGAGTTTGGTCTAACGCCACTTTGAACAGTATTCCTATATTCTGAGAATATTATGGAAATTTATCAGACCATGGTGGCCTTTAGGTAATCCATTAATATGATATATCGAATGTATGTAGTTGGCGTACATGAGGTGAACAATGATTTTGCAAATTTTCAGTTTTACTGGTCTCTGTGTCACGCGTTATTGGTTGCATGTTAAGGATGTGAAACTAATTAACGAGTTCAATATGAAATGTTTATTGATAATATTCAATGTACGGAGCTGGAAATCATCCTGAGCATGTTAATGCTGAAATTTGAACCGCATGTTGAAAGCTGTGCTTATGCATCTGCTAGTAGAGATATGAAACTCGATCTCGGTCAGGTGTTATTGTTTAAACAGCGGAAAAGTGCATGATTTCATAAATCGAACAGATGGCACATGCGGCAAGGCCATAGGCCATTGAAGGTTTTTTAGTAGCCTCTTTAAACTGATAACTGGCGGTAGACACCCTCCTATTCTCATGAATTGAGTAAAGTCGGCTTTTCTTGTATATACATAGCTATTTGATGCTATAAACAACCACAGTTAATGAGGCACAAGAGAGACAAACCTAACGGTCTGTTTTATGGTCGGTGCTGATTAACACAGGCTGCTTAGACACGACTGTTTTGGCTCACCACATTATATTGCGAATGTGCTTGTTCTTATGCGATGCACATAAGCACCAACACACTACATAAGACATTTCATAAGAAATCTCTGCTTAAAGCACAGTCATTTATGAATCACTATCACATTCTGATGATACTAGATGATACGCAAAAAGATAAGCGTGTCCTACTCCCCCGTCACAAACACATGCAAAGTCAATTGTTGACCTGAAAAACAGGGAAACGTATCAGTCAAAATAGGGAATTGGATCGGACATCATTTTTGCCAATGATGCTTCAAATTTACAAATGTCCTTCACATGTTTACCATGAAACATTTCACAGTCAAAAACAATTGTTTACTGCTTTGTTGATTCCCACAAAGATTGGTAACAAATATTCACATTTCTGAACGACCTTTATCAACTTGCTGGGGCTTCCAATATCTCAAGCCTTGTCCACTTCGGAAAAAAACTCTTCATGATTAAGATTTCAGAACACCTAAATTCAGTACTCATAGACTAAAGGATGTTGTAGAAACGTTGTATGTAGGTCTGGTAGTTTTCAAATTAATGACGAATTATTCCACTGACCTTTAAAGAGGCATTTCTGACCAGGATTGCAAACGCACCTTATATCTGAGCCCATAAACTGAACATGTTGCTGGCGCACTTCTTTGCTATGGATGTTACGAGTGGTATATAATTATTTCTATAATTACGGCATATTGAATTCCTATGGGTAATAGGTATGTGACTGATGTTAGTACTTCACATACGCCATTAGTTCATGAAGTACGGAACTGATTGACCCAAATATGTCATTACTGTCAAAGTAACATGTGATGGCTTGTGTTTCATTACAACTTAACAAGGCATGATGAGATTTGGACCGAATTATTGCTTTGAACCTTAACTGACAGACAGTACACTATTACATTATTCAAGGCCTCGAACTAGATATGTGTACATGTAGTTAAAACAATTCTATAACGATCCATTATGTTTTACGATGGAGAATTTGGAATTTGGTGAGGATGTTTATACCTACATTATCACGAGCCCTCATTGTAAATTAACAGATCATTGTTGTTTTTGTTTTAATTTAAAAGTCAAGTGAATGATGATTTCAAACATTGTCGGAAAACATGTGCCTCCAATTGGGCTCTAACCCGCATCGTTTAACTTGCGGATTTGTAATAGTCAACCTCGGCTACGGCGACACAAGACAGAACAGTATGAAATTGACAATAATTTTCAAATATTTGTATAATCTTCAAGAGGTTGAAATAGTATATGGCATGTTGCATTACAGTACACGTATATTATCAATGACAATGTTTATGTTGAAGTTAAGATAAACCTTTGTTGAAAAAAACCTAAGAAACAGACATAAATATGTATCCTTGTACAGGGCTCTAGATATTCTTAACATCTCCTTCAGAATGTTTTCCAAATGAGGACGCGATGGACAGATTACTTTAGGATCAAATGTAGTTGTAAAGAGGCTTGATCCATGCATTATAAAGATCACAACGGAGTAACCGAAGAGAACATGTGCAAAGACGATTCACACAACATAAATACACACTACAAATAGTTCTGGTTTGTTATTCAAATGTTTACCACACCACGGTGTTTTAAGTAGGGATGTATTTTAGTTTGAGAAAGTATGGAACCGCTATAACCTAGGGAACATACTCGTAACAGTCGGCTCCTGAATTAGACAATAAGACCATTCACGAACCGACAGCTTCACGCGTGTCCTCCCTACGTTCCTACCACACCACACTGATCAATATGCACCGAAGTTCGATTTACATCAGGTCTGACATGCATAGTTCTTATTTCAGTGTTAATTGATACTATTATTCATGGCAAAATCAGACCAATTATCTTCTTGTCCAATATACCTAAACGTAAATGTAACATGTTGTCCCTTGTCGACAGTCTATCATTAGACGCTTTGATTTACTTTCAACTCATTCCTTCTGATCGATATCGTACGGCTGACCGGAACAAACCACAAATCAACAGAGCATATATCTACCGAGATAGTATCCCGTTTGTGGCGCTTTTGTGTTTTGTATGTTCGTGATTAATTCTGTCCCTTTTCGATACAATAACGTTTAATCCTGCAAAATGTGAAGGAAACGTCTTTCGTCGCTGACAAACAGCCAATACAAAACGTTGTCTATGATGGTAACGTTACATGCAAGTTGAGTTATCTTTTTCCACTTGTAATTTGTTCACCAACATTCGTAATAATATAGTGTTCGAATTGGTTTATTCTTTGGATCTGAATTGCGGTTAATATTAGGTTTATTGAATTAGGGAGATTGATCTTTGCAGTATTTGTAATCTGGTGACAGTTACAACGTAGCTGAAGATATGCATGATGCAAATATAGGTAATTATTCGTAATTTAGACCATATACATTCACATAACGTTGGACTATTAACGTTACCCAGATCCATATTGCTTTGGAAGATACATTTGTTGTATTATTGAATGTGTCAGTGGCATGTTTCATAAGATAATGTTGCAGTTTAAGATTGTGTTGGGAATGTTTGTCGAAGGTAAATGTGTCTGTCGAGGCACTGTGTCAATACATCTGTAAGATGAACAAGTAAAATAAGAATAGCAGACATTCCTTTCAATTACTGTCAGCATTGGTTCACTCCCCTTTGTATACGCAAACCATTGGGAATGGGTCAGGAAAATTGCCTTATATTTCATTTCAAGTGCCACCCTTTAGCAAAGATATTTCCCAGAACATGAAACACAAAACATATAATGAATCTTCAGAATATTTGTTTGAACACGCAAGACGGAAATTATGTGTAATGTGAACAAATTTGTTAACATATAAAGGAAAAAACCTTTTCACAATCACAAGAAATATTCGCTTAAGGCAGAGCCAATTGCACGATTTCAACTCTATCATGAGCATGTCTTTATGAACAGTGATGATACCCAGTGTTCACGAAAATGTGAGCGTATCCTGCCCACCGGTGGCACAACAGACACCCTCATGGCTGTTATCTTGGGTGGACACATAAGTAAACCGTCGTATCAGAAATCTTCATTTGTCCATCACAGATTTGAGCTGTTAATATGCGCAATGCCTACAGGGGAAGGTGTTATCCAGCAGTATGCATACTATGCGCGTAGTATACTCTGTAAAGGTTCTACATGCCATCATTTTTGTTTCGATACTCTCTATCACTGCCCAAGGTCCTCACTTCATAATCCAGTTGTCAGACAACACTGAAAGCAATGTATACCTTTACATATTTGTAATTGTTTGTATATATGGCCTTTACAAGCGTAAGCAATCGTTGTAGATTTGATATGTTTCCAAGTATGACCTAAATGTGACATATGTTCTAGCATAAACTCAAAATGACCTGTACACACCTTTAAATAATTAAAACTGACATTTACATAAATTTACGTATATGTATGTCTAAACTTGCGACCTAATAAAGACCATTTATTAGTCTTTTATTATGATTTGAAAAAGGATTGCCACAAATGTTGACATTAAAATACTTTAAAGTGAGTACCAACCTCAATCCTTTGCTTCAGAATTAACCCAATGGATACAATGTTTCTCAAGAGCCCTGCGTTCATGTTGATGAATTATCTATGCGTCTTACATATAACATGCAATCATCTGACGAATGTTGAGATGTGCTGGTTGCGTCTATGCACACATTTGTAACATTCATGGAATGGCAATAATGTTAAATTCGATCCAAACAGTGATTAATGTGACTGGATTTAGACGACAATGTCCTTTGGGGATCCGCATGAATATTCCATGTGGTTCTGTCTTTAATGGTGTTTTGTTACAAACGCGAAACTCTTTAGACGTTCGCAGTCGGTATATTGAGTTGTCTGCTAGCAGTGTTTATTTGACTTTTGATTTAAACAGAACGAAATTAAATCGATTCGTCTGAACAACTCCTTCGGAATATGGCTTTCTATGATACACATATATTCAAATAACCAATAGTCCCTATATATTGCCCATGCCTATAGCAATAATGAAAAGTTGAGAGCCTACATTCAGCCAAAAGCATGATAAAAGCGGATATCTATTAGAACTGAATAATCCATAACTACTGTAATCACGGCAGCCGCTATGGATTTGTAAGAACATGCCCGTTAACTCTCCTCATTTATACAATGTTTGGGTTTACACCGATTATTATGACATGTATTATTATTCAACTAATAAGAACTGAATTTGGGCACTCTTACTTTAAAACATTATAATAAATTGAAATTAGAAAAATCAAGTTTTAATTTCTAGCAGCACATTCATGATCAGGTACATAAAAAGGCAAGAGCACCAATATAGTAATATGCACCGATTGCCTAACAAATTGACTTAACAGGAAACAGCGGTGTGGTAAGAGATGGACTCCCGGGGGTGCACTCTGTTATGGGAATGCAAAACTGTGTTCGAGCGAAAGGAGCTCTGTCACGTTTAATTCAATGGGATTGGAAGTAAATGACATATTGTTCATCTCATACAATCTGCAGAGAATACCGCACTAGTTTACTGAAGCACTAATACTCCCAAAATTGTGTTAAAGCTTTTGACGATGGGAAGTTGGCATATATTATTTATTTCCTATTTCACAGGGACATCATTATATTGTGAATACTTGATGATACGATTATTGCATGTTTTCATTACGCTACATATTGAATTAGGAAGTCATGGAGTACAAAAGAATTGACGGTTTATTACAATGATCCAAACTGTAAATCTAAATTGATGGCTTCGTGTATATTCCTATGTGATACCGCTTGTTTGTGGAATTGATTATATGATACATGCCTATTCGCCATAAGAAGCGATCAATTCGGAAATAGAAACGTTTGTAGATTGGAAGTATTTTTGGCTAAATTCAGGTGATTTCAAGTGGGTAATTGCATCAGAAAACACAAACATGAAATTGAATGTATTTTTTGTTTATCGTTGGTTCATTGTTCAGGCAAAAGCGATGAATGTGTAAAATCACTGTTTCCCAGATATCTGATTTATTTCTTATGCCCTGACATCTCTGAAAGGGATATTCATGGTTGATAAGGAGAACAAGGTAAGCATGAAATATCCCGTGAGTGCAAATTCTTGTACCAAATGCCACAATTGAGGGGAAACTAAATTCGGATGCTTTGATATGAGAGTAAATGACTTAGCAATAGACATTTAACCATGAAGCGTCGGATTAAAACATGAAAAGAAACGTTGGCGTGCACCAATCAGTTAAGCAGCAGTGGACACATACAAGGGAATTAGGTTCATAAAAGAGGAAAATGGGAATTGTGTTCATTTGTTTGACTGCCAATGGATAACATTTGATAACTTACGTTTCGATCGTGCTACCAGTGCATCGCAATAAAAAGCCATCACCAGACAACAAAAATGCATTTCCTTCCTTTAATACATGCACAAAGGAACCCTTTATACAGCGAACCGGTCGCGTGATTGCTTAACGTTGGGCTACCAGTACAGATGCAATAAGTCAAAATACTATCTTCTGATGAAAGGAACATTGCAACCTTTGTTGGTTTTATTACATCGGTAATACAATTTAGAAAGTGACACCAGTGTCATGTTAACCTTTAGTGGACGCACTTTGATACTTCCATACTCTAAAACTGTCACACATATTACCACAGTCCTTTTGTCTTACATACTGAGAAATAGCTAGTTCTAATTATCATTATTGCAAGGCTACATTAAAATGTATAATGGAATAAATAGAAGCGACAAAACCCTAAGATTTCCATGTATATCTATAAATAAAACAGCCTCGATTGTAGGAATCCGACTTTACCATTAGCATGTGTTTATGAATCACTATCAAAAGGTGGGAGTAGCCTGAGGTCGCTTTCCCCAAATGGGTACGAAATCGAAAAGTAAAATATACATTTATTGCTTTCAAAGAATGAAGGGAATATTTTATTTAGGCTTAGACTAGAGATCCTCTCTTATAATACATATGATAAGAACAGTGTTTGTGTGTCATAACTAATCGATCGGATCTGAAGAATACGTATCTTAATTGAGTCTTTAATTTTCATTTGTCTTCCGCGGTCTAATGACTTAAAATTATTTTAATTTGCAAGTAATATTTAATAAACGACATGGAGTGTAAATGGCCTGTATCTTTAACTAAATTGGTAACTGAATATTCATATGTCCTATGGGTTTGGGGACATAAAAATATTTAATATTTCAGATAACAATCATATCAACGTTTATTACAAAATGACATGTATCAAGCCTTTGATAGAGAGAGGGTCATCATTCAGTCACCGCCCGTGCGATAGTGTTGATCAGACTGTGATAACTGGAACTAGAGGGCCCTCGGCATATACACTGATCATGAGTTATCTGCTGAAATGCGTCTGACACAACACGACCGCCTTTGTAAGATTGATTATCGATGTACAATGGTACGAACCGTCGACTGACTAAGACTACATATTCATGTCAATGTCTTCAGCTGTGTCCTAAGTCAACGGTTCCACTTATTAAAATCGAAACAGTTAATATTCGTTAACGCTGCTAAAGGACGTAAAGTAGGACTGTATAGACACCGTCGCCAACGAGACGCTGATTTAGGCAGCCGATGGCAGGAGCATGATAGCCGTTGTCTGGCAGTAAACGTATGACAAAGGAATGAAAGGATAGACAACACGCGCCTTTCACTTCTCCTCATTTCCAGAAACCGAAGACGATACGACTTCTGAAAAACTCAGACACAATTTTGCTTCCGGAACCCTCACAAGTGATCAAAGTCGACCAGCGCAACAGTATTAAGGCTATACGCTGACTCATCACAATCTACCAATAGGCTTGCTCTTGTCCAACACAATCAGCGTACGTTTAAGTGAGGTTATGATATGAACAAAGCGAACATCTCCACTTGCAATAAACGTGTTGTGTCCGATCGATGAAAGTTAACCGTAAGTCGGTGTAATGTTTGACCAACCACCAAAGCCCTTCACATAAGCTGCTCAGCGATGCGACAAGTCAAATGACTTATCATTGGAACACAATTTCCAATAAAATTCGACCGGCTCATTAAACACGCTCTCTAGTTCAAAATAAAAAGCTGTTGTGAGGACCGACAAAAGCGACGCTGTGTATCAATAACGGTATTTAAAGGCTGAGAGTAAGAAATCGCATTATGACTTTACGTCATAATAGGTCATTCGAGAACGCTATTGAAAATGCTATTCCTTTCAAATTTGATGAAGTAGAAAATGAAAAAGCGCAAACACAGAAATGCCATGGCCTTTAAATTATCCGTTTGCTTTTAGGATCATATTCCTAATCTAACTAGTTTTATTATCGTTTTTATCGTCTGGAATATGTTCCGTTAATGTCACATATCGGGGAAAACCGCCGTAGGCTTTTAGGTCATCTCATTATCCCTGCTAGCCCAGTCATGGAGGATTGCGTCGAATTCGAACACAGAACACAAGATGAAAGGTTAATCCCTTATTTTTAATAAAAACAATGCACTTTTTTTAAATTCGCTCTTTTCCTAATATTGTCCATGTTATTTCAATCTACTCTTCAATTAATTCTTAGACATTCCTAACGAGTAACATATTTGTTCCAATAAATATACTGACGTACGAGTCACAATGTGTGACACATTGTGTGACTTATTTATTATTTCGAAGTATATTTTAAGAGATGAACCTAACATAAATTCGTTCATCACAAGTACAACTTTTGGGTGATTGTACAAATGTGCCATAATTTGTAGGCTTTCTGCATTAATGTGAAACGTTATTAAAGGCAGCATTTGTGCACAAATGGGCTATCCCCTACACTTGTGAGGATTTGGAACATGATAGGTCCCCATTTCCCCACATGCATGTTTGTCGCAGCGCGTTGACCATTGAGACTCGGGTGGTTACACTATATGACCAGTCAACGTGTCCAGTAACACATAACACTGCTTGACCAAGATTTGATCAGTTGAAATACTGGCGACGTTTGGGCTTAACAACATTCACTCACTCTCAGGCGTAATGCCCCCACTTGTATGCATCCATTCACCTGAGAAGCAGAGAAAGAATTTGCTCGTGTCTGGATGCTGTTACAACCACGATTCTAATGCAGTCCCGCGTAGACTGCTGCAACTGTCAGTAGTGTCACCACCGTGAACGATCTCCACTGAGTGCAAAACAATGTTGCACGAATTATCACAGGAACAAAAAGATTAGAACATATAACAACAGTCCAGCAAAACCTACATTGGATTGTAAAACTTCTGACTCTCACTCAGGCAGCAATAAATGACATTGAACCACCATGGTACCTCAAAAGTGGACACACCGACCAGCCGACTCACAGCAGCTTACTGTACCACAGACCAAGGCATGGCTTTTACTGCTGTCGCCCCATTGCTCTCGAACTCACTACCGGAGCACTTGAAAACAAAGGCAATACTGTCACACGACTCATGCCTCTTTCTTTGCGCCGCTGAAGAACTAGCCAAGCTGGTCCCCATTTTTCTTATACGTTGCAGATTATAAAATATAATGCAACAAAGAGGGTGCAGGTCTCAGAGCCCTTCATCCCTCTACATGCAGCCCAGACAGCAAATTGGTCTTCTCCCAGGAAGCCCTGCCTTGTCGAACCTACTTTTCGGAGAGTGTGAAGACTCCCCAACGCTGCAGCCTTCTGCATGACCCAGATTGACATTTCCGCATATTTACTGAATCTTTTCTGAATCTTGTCAATCACTTTAGTGGCAAAAGAGCAGATATCACAGTAATAAAAAGTCTTTCATTGGATTTATCAAAAAGGGCAGGGTCAGGTGTGTTGGCTTGGATAGGTCTGAGGCTGTATACGGGCCTATTCCAAAGAATGTTATATTTATCATTTTGCATGACGCCCTCAACGCCATGGATGGATGTATTAGTAGTAGTAGCAATAGTAGAAGTGGTAGTGGTAGTACTAGTTTTGTGGACATACATTCATACAAAAAGCTAATTCATAATAAACTGCTCTAAATATGAATAATTGGTAATATATTTTGGAGTAAGAAAATTAAACTTTTTCCCTAAAGCTACTGGTGTTTATGCTACATAGCAGTTCTGGAAGTTTTTCATGATAATGTTTAGGGCGTATGTCTCTTGTTAACACACAACATGTATTATGTGACGTCATCTCAGAGGGTCTTTCATGTTTCTCCTTTACAAGTGTATAACGATCTCAATTCTTCACTAGTCGCCACCAAAGACCCGGCTTCGATTCCCCAAATGGGTTCAATGCGCTGTTATAGTGCCGTCATAGTGGCGTTAAACCCAAATCATTCACTTTACGTCATATGTTTGAAAACCTTCCACAGTGAGAATTGCCATTAGAAATCTGGAAAATCGCGAATATGCATTCCTGAATAACCGTTGAATTGAATTCTTGAAATACGGTGTTAACTGTTTGTTTATGCTTTGATTCACATGAATCATTTCAGTGTATGACCATGTGTGACAACCAGGAAAGTCGAAGTCAAATTTAAGCCTTGGTCCATGTAGCAGTTTTGTATGGTGGTAGCCATAAATATAGTCACATTTCTTTCGTTAGGTTCAGAACAATCTGTAAATAATAAGTAAATGTATCGTGATGTTTACTGAGATGTGTGTGTGTGAAATATTGAGATAAGACATTCAGACAAGAAGTAGGTTCCCCATGGGTACCAGTTGTTCTCCCAATCTGGATGATATGTTTCTTTATGCATACGAATCAGAATTTCTAAAACTTAAGCGTCAGGTATACTGATGATTCGAAATCATTCAACAACGGTCTACAAGCCAATTCCCTTCCAACGATTTACCAATTTGAGCTAGCAGTAAACGTGATCAGTGAAAACGCCTCATCTGTTTCGCATTTAGATCCATTCATAAATAAGCAGAGCGACACAAATATCTACAAGTCTGAATATCAAGAGGGATGATTTCAACTGTTGAGGTACGAATGAGCATGCTGCTTCCTAGGGGATGTCAAAGAACGTCATACCAACCTTGACTGGCCATTGCATGTGTTTGTGACGTGAAACCGATGGGGCAGGACACGGGAACACCTCTTATTATCTTTATTTGATAGTGCTTCCAAAACACCCTCTTATAATATAGTCGGAATCGTACAATAGACTCTGTTTTTACGTGTAACAAAGAATCCCAATGATTATGGAAAGGGATTTTTACAAATAGTTAGAATAATGCTAATTCTCCCCCAAAAAGGTGATTTGACTGATCAAAATACTTCCGCCCTATTACTTGTCTGAAAACACAATACAAAATATTTGCAGGGTGTCTCACAGATATTGTGTCATCATATTGCTCATCCAATGAGATTATTTACATGGAGCAGAAAGGGATGTTGGGATTGAAAGGATCAACTACTAGTTCAGATAATTATCCTTGAAGAGACTATAACTTACCACCATAACCTCTCAATGTTCTGGATAGACTACAGAAAAGCTTATGATTCTGTACCTCACGAATGGATTTTGAAGTCACTGGAATGTATTGACCTCCCCGAGCGACCACTGCATGGAGTTTATGTGAAGTGTGTTGTAAAGGTCAGCAAGTCAGATAAAGTCGGCTAGCCTGAAAAGTGAAACAGAAGGCTTTCTGTTTGCTGTTCAGGACCAGTCACTTCCTACACGAAACCGTCAATGTGTGATTTTACATCAAAATGTAAATATGAAATGTAGATGATGCAATGAATTTAATGAGACTGTCCAACACATTGTCAGTGGATGCACAGTATCTTAAGCAACATGATGGAATGGCTCGATCCTTTTATTACCGTCTTCGCAATGGTTGTGGGTTTCAAACTGAAAATGATAAATACAAAATTCTTTGGAATAGGCCCGTATACAGCATCAGACGTATCCAGGCCAACACACCTTAACTTGTCCTTTTTGATAAATCCAATGAAATAATTTATTTTATTGAGTTTTCCGTCCCTTTTGACACTAATGTGATTGCATCCCAAGTACCAAGTTGTCCGACACCCCATTGTGCCTTATGTTTGGTGCCTCCCAATCTGTTGACTGACATTGGGAGAGTACCCGGGTTTGCTACCAGGAATACTGCCCTTCTGTCAATCTGGATAATGCAGAAGGCTGCAGTGTCGTGAAGTCTTCACATTCTCTGAAAAGTTCTGGGTGGGTTCGCTTCCTGGGAGGTCCCATTCACTGCCTGGGCTGCTAGTAGATGGGGCAAGGGCCCTGAGGTGATGATGAGCCTTACCAGCGTGACTGCCAAGATCACCCAAACCCTCTTTGCTGCATTTTGTTTTATCTGTATAATAATAATTGACACTAATGTGATTGTCAAGATTCAGGAAGAACATGGCAAGCATGCAGACCTCGCTTTTGAAATGTCACGCTTGCAGGAATGTCTTGAGAGAAATTTAGAAATGCGACCATGTTTACGAAAGCAAGCTGTGTACAATGTACAAGTACATGTATATAAATTAAAACAATATCGTTAACACTACTACATGTACGTAACCACACTTATAAGTGTGACAATTATTACGACATATATGTCATTATCATTTTGGAAGCTGAAGATTCTCAGTAACCAAACTTCCTAAATTATTTTAGATTGTATTTTTGATTTTACCAATTACTTACATGACCTTACCACAAGACATTTGTCACGACATGCCTGCACGCGTTTATTCAATACATCATTTCACAGACCATTCTTAGCGATAGGAAGAGAATTTATGGATGCCAACTTCGTTATTAAAAGCGTAATACAGAAGCTGACATCCATAAATTCTCTTCCTCATGTGTATCACTTCTAAATGCCTGACAAAGACTTCATTTTTGGTGTTATTCACATTTTTACAGTGAAAAATAGGATATGCACGTTTGTTTCTGAGCAGACATGATGTATTGTAAGATGTGCCATACATGAATTTGAATCTTTCTTCAAGGTAAGCTGTAATACACTCTCTTGATCACATACATTGATGATGAAGTCTGAACAATGTATGTGCGATTACCTTTAATGGATATTATATTACCACTTGACCCAGCTTGTACTGAAGATAATCCTCTATCAGGTTATGTTATAGGTCGGGGAAGTACAGAAAGCGACCATCTGTGTAACTGATATGTAGCAGAAACCTGCCTAAAATAACATTAGCTTAACAACTGACTCTCAATATAGGGGAGGTTCAAAGCACCGGATGTGGAGCCGCGTGATGAAGTGGCTGGAGACTGGTTCATCAGGTCTCTGATACTAATTCCCACAGAGGAAGGAGGAATATGAAGCTCCTTTAAGCAAGATTGACGAGATATCCCATTGAGGTACATGAAATACTGACTACTTTCGTTTTGCGACCGCAATTTCGTTATGAGTTTATTCATGAAGAGGATGTGCTTTGTCAATATGCAGGAAATGCGGGCAATGGCGCATTTTGCATCCGTTCTCGAATGGAATAAATGCATATGTGTAAAACGAATAAACCAAAGCATATTTAGTAAAAGTGCAAAGCGTCAACAATTCATGATCATATGTCAATTTTGAACATATTATGGGTAAATAATGTGGTGGGGTAAAAGCACGGCCAAGAATCACCAAGACAAACCTGGGATTCAAACACACGACCCGCGGATGGGGAAACAACTGAGGGCAACAATGATCAGCGAATTGCTGTCGATCCCTCATTTAGTCTAGAGGTAAGTATAACTTAATTTTAAAGCTAATACCTTCTTGAGGATAGAGATCACACGCAGAAACAACAATACATTACATTCCTGCTGATATTTGTCCTGGCTTTGCGGGACATCCTTTTCGCGAAAACCTGGTGTCATGACTCATTTTCAATGTTCCAATCATATAATTGTTACCACTATTTTGCCATTTACACTCAATGGAATATGTTTCAGCTGATAATCCAGGTTGGTTATTCTCTGGCTTAGCCGTTTTATATACATAAACGCACTCCTGTCAAGTATAACCGACATTCGACTTCTCCTTCATCACGTTCATTAATTATACGGATGACAGATTCATTAACCTAGTTGTTCTATTAACGACACAAGAACCAGGTATTCACTACTCTCCAGTACTCCTTCAGTGCATATGAGCCACATTGCAATGATACATGAACGCAGGGTTTCTCCGGTAATTAACAGCCTTGTGTCTGAAGCGTTCTACATCATTATTTCATGTCTCACATGCTGTAGATATAGATAAACTTTTCATTTGATGTATTGAAGTTATACAAATAAATATATGATGTATTGGCTACTCGGGCTGTACTCGTCTCAATAATTGGTCTGGGATTTACAGCGTGACCTGTTATATAGTCAGACCACAAAGCATACAAGACTTTCCCCAGGTGGTGAGGATGTGCAGCCCAATACATCATTTTAAAGCCTTCCTCCAGCTTCCCAGCATCGACACAATTACTTAACTCAATGTGCTGCCCACCGCCGTGATATGGTGGCAATGATGCTAAAAGTAGCATGTAATTATGTTCAATTGTTGTTATAGTAACGGTTATTCCATACATGCATGTGTACATATTTGCTGTGCATGAAACGTACCACCCGCTATTCCGCATTGTCTATAAAGCTGTAATGTAGGTGTATGAAATATGTATGTGAATATGTTACGGTGACAGCGTTGGCCCGGAGGCCCCTCAGCTGACCGGGTCTTCCCACCGTATTACCCTCGATCTGTCAGCAACATACTCGGGGGAAATCACCAAAGTGGCGAACATCTATCGTCATTTCCCCCCTACGTTAATATGACACGCCTTCATTTACATACACATATAATTGATATACTCTAACATTGTGGGGGCAAAGAGTCATCCAAACATAGAATACATTGTTAGATGATTATAAGCGACTAAACCCTTGCCACAATCATAAGAAATTTGTTCTAAAAGCAGAGTACATTATTGCCTTAAGAGGTGCTCCAGGCATCGCTATGATGAAGGTATAAATGCTTTCACATCCTGCCTGAGATGGAACCAATTCACTTGTTGCCTTGTAATGTGATACATTATCGCACAAACACTAATTGCATAACATATGCATCGTCATTAACATCATAATTTCCAAATTGGCAACAAAATATTTTGATTTGCACTAAAATTAAGTTTGTTGAAAATAAGGACATGACATATATCCTGAAATTATTGCATGAGTGCGATAGTTTGTACTATTGTACGATTCCGGCAATATCGCTAATGTGTCTGTGAATCACTATCAATTAGTGATGATTCAAGGTGTTCTCGACAAATTTATGGTATCCGTCATAAACACAAGTAAAGGCAAGTTAATTGTTTACCGGAAAAAACCCCAACGTGAACACATGATGCAAGTCAAAATACTTCAAAGTACTTCTTATAATTATGGCATTGAATCCAGTACACTCGTCAGTCCTTTACTTGTCTGTAGTAATGTAGAGTTTCTACATTCGTGTGAATCATTCATTTTATAAAAATAAATCACAGTGATGGTGTCATCGAGCTAACGACTTCAACGGACATAATATTAGATATAATTATATACATGTATTAACTTTACCTATATACATACTGTTAGTTACCGAGAAGGACGCCGTCTAATAAATGTGCTATTTCTAGGTATAAGATTGTGTTTGCTGTACCAGCGATACGTCGGGGATATTTACGCATTCATTCTCTCACTCCCACAAATACCCATCTACCCACCACACACAAATAAACCTTTCCTCCTCACACTCACGCTCCCCTCTCATACCCTACCTCTTTCACTAAATCACCCTCACTCACTCCGCACGTCTTTCCTTCCTCGGGGACGTTCTCATGAATTAATCTCTTTTAATGTTACCCGTTCATTCATTCACTCTTTATAACATGTGAATATAAAGCGTCATCAATCGCTAATAACAAGTATCGATGATCTGCCAAAACATGTTCAAAACATAAGGGCAAAACGGTGAAAGTTATATAAAGGGATCTAAGAAAATCAGTGATGACACGAGGCGTTCGCGAAAAGGATAAGCCTTTTCCGCCCTACCGGTAACACCCGCCCTCACATTTCTCTGTGTGTATGACAAGAAGTGTCAGTCATTCCTATTTTGCAAGTACTCCTGATTATCTGTGTTCGCGGAAACAGGAAGCAGGTGCAACATAGCCGGTGTTTACAAGAAACACGAGAAATATTAACCACCCACTTCAAAAGCGTGTCAATAGGTTGCTCTGGCTCATTACGAGACTCCTAAAGCTATATACATAGCGGTGGGGATGTATATGTCCATCAAATAGAACATAGAGGATTGTACAGTGTCTTCAAAACAAAGGTAAATTGGGAAGGATAACTTGGGCAGGTGTAATGGACATAGAGGGGCGTGGGCAATTATTCATTACGCATGTCAAATTAAATTCTCATGCGAGAAAACCCTATAACACATAAGCCACATAGCCTTGCTGGAAGTCAGTAAAGAATGATCAGTCCATGGCTGTACTGAGTGAGTGAGTGAGTTGGGTTTATCGCCGCTTTTAACAGTATTCCAGTTATATCGCGGCGTGTCAGCTTAATGTGGGAGGAAAGCCCGAAGTGATGCAGGTCTCAGACGTTTACCACTTCGGTGAAACCCACGAGCACGGGTATGGTGCTGACAAACCTAGAAACATAATCGGGGCGAACCGGGATTCGAACCCACGATCATAGGTTTCTGGCGTGCCCAAGGGACGCAACTCTGCAAAGCGAATCGCGGCGCCTTAGACGACTGGGCCACCCGTGCCCCCATGGCTGTACTGCAAATTCCTTACAACAGACAAGTCTAGATAAGTGGACCGCCACTTCTTTATTGGGACAACTTGTTCATATTATTTATATAATGAAGGAATTATCATTTAAACTAATGATCATTTCCTTAGATGTTAATTTACATAACACGTTGAGTTGACACGTTGATACAATCAGTTGCAACTTATAATTATGCAGTCAATTACAACCAAGACTAGTATTGATTCGTATCACTGAAATAAAATGACGAGCAAAGATAACGAGGTTTTTATAATTATTTTTATCATTATTTACAGATTAAAATAAAAAATGCAGCAAAGAGGCTTTGTGTGATCTAGCACAGTCAGGCTGGTTTGGCTCATCATCAGCTCAGGGCCCTTGCCCCCTCTACACGCAGCCCAGACAGCGAATGGGACTTTCCCAGGAAACGCTGTCTTGGCAAACCCATCCAGAACTTTTCGGAGAATGTGAAGACTCCCCAACACTTCAGCCTTCTGCATTACCCAGATTGTCAGAAGGGCTGTATTCCTGGTAGCAAATCCTGGTACTCTCCCAATGCCAGTCAACAGATTGGGAGGTACCAAACCTCCGGGACAGGGGAACAATGTGGAGTCGGAAAACTTGGCACTTGGGATGCAAGCGTGACATTTCGAAAGCGAGGTCCGCATATTTGCCATGTTTTTCCTCAATCTTGTCAATCACATTAGTGTCAAAGGGCACAGAAAAGTCAATGATATAAATGATTTCATTGGATTTATCAAAAAGGACAAGATCGGGTTATATGCCCTGGATAGGTCTGAGTCATGTAAGCGGTCCTATTCCAAAGTATTTTGTGTCTATCATTTTCCATGACGCCCTCTACATATTCCGGGTCCTACCATGGATGGACCTCTGTGTCAAAACCACAAGCATGGCGAAAACGGTAATAAAATGATCGAGCCACGTCATCATGTCGCTTAGGATACTGTGCCACACCTGGGCATCCACTCACAATGGACAGTCTCATTAAATTCATAAAATAATCTACAATTGATATTCACATTTTGATGCAAAATCACACATTGACGGTTTCGAGTGGGAAGTGACTGGTCCTGGGCAGCAAAGAGAAAGCCTTCTGTTTCACTTTTCAGGCCAGACGACTTCATCCAAGCGAAGTGACTCTGCAGGATTGCTGATCTTCTCAACACACTGCACATTAACTCAATGTGAATGGTCGTTCAGATA
This sequence comes from Haliotis rufescens, assembly GCF_023055435.1. Lineage (NCBI taxonomy): Eukaryota > Metazoa > Mollusca > Gastropoda > Lepetellida > Haliotidae > Haliotis > Haliotis rufescens. Next base: position 1,232,995 of record NW_025964024.1, read on the forward strand.
GCCTCTCCTTCAAAAACTGAGTTTTGGCCGACTTGATATGGCACTTCGCTTGGATGACACTCAATTCTGTACCGTCCAGCAGTACAGAACCATCAACACAATCAACACCGACATTGAGATTATGTCCCACATCCTTGGCTCGTTTTAGAAAACTGGGGAATGCTTTGTTTTCATCATGAGTCTTGACATGTTTCACAAGGGGGTCATCAGATAAATAAATGTGTGCAAAATTGCACAAAACAATTGTATCATGAAGAGCCTCAACGTTAATCAAACCACGTCCTCCCACAAAGATTGGTAAATATAAGCGATTGAGGGAAGAGCGATCGAGGGTGGTGGGATCTATTGTCTGACATGATTCTTGGTGTGAGGGTGTCAATACCCTGAATTTCTTGTTTCGTCCAATCAACAACACAAAAAGAATAGGAAAGGACGGGTACAGCATACATATTTGTGGCTTTTACTTTATTGCGAGCGTTCAGCTCTGAACTCCAGATTTTCTTCAGTCTAAATTTGTACTCTGCCCGAAGTTTTTCCTTGAGATAGGCATTCTGGAGTTTGTCCCTAATCTGCATCCCTAAGTACGTATAGGCCTGACCTTCCACGAGATGATCAATAACTCCTCCTCAAGTAAACTGACTGGTCGTCCCTCTTCTACCTTGCCACGTTTCAGATAGTTAATAGTTTCTACTGTGTGTTCAAACAAGTATTTGGGCGGAAGTTTTAAGGGTCAGTCAGATCACCTTTCTTTGGGAGAAGTGTTGTTCGCCCTTTGCAGAACCAAGGGGGAACATCCCCTGTATCCACAAGAGATTTAAAACAGTGAAGTGATGGCGTTTGGACACAAGGGAACAGTTTACCTTATATAATAATAATAATAATAATAATAATTAAAGCTGCAAGCAGCAATGGCGGGCTCCAAGTTACACTGTGCACAAACGTCCATGTTCGAATCCTTAAAGGGTTTCCTTGTACCAAATCCGTCACATGTAGGCACAACTTGCAGGGTATTGCCGCTACGAAATTGGCGTGTGCTAAGTCTGTTTTAAACCCATTTCCGACATCAAACATGTTCGAATCCTCAAAGGGTTTGTTTGTACCAACTCTGTCAAAGATAGTCACCGTTTGCAGGACATTGGCGTGTTCCAGGGGTGTCCCAAATTCTAATCAAATATTACCACCAAGTGTTGTTACTTTTTCCATGCACCCAAGAACAGAAAATAAGATGCATATGATACCTAACTTCATGTAAACTTGCAATAGTTTCTGTCAACAAGCTAACAAGATATGATCGTTAAAGTAAAATTTCGGTAATTTTTTTTATCAAAATCAAATTCCAATACAACCGCAACTAAAACAGATATCCCAAAACGGCTATGAGAGTTTGCTGTGTTGTGTGTGGAGACAATTCTCAGAAAATTTGGAAGCATTTCATGCAGTGGACTCGGAGTTGTTTACGTTTGAAGACAGGTACCCAAAAGACACTGTGAAAACCTTGAATCCAATATGGCTGCCAAACCATTTGACCAATGACCAAAGTCAAAGAACAAAATATGTCAAGCAGCTCAAGCAGCAGATACATGCAAGTTTTCAAAGTAATCTGATAAGCGGTTGCGGAGCAATAGGGCGAAATACATATTTAAAAACGTCTTGATTTTTAGTTATCTGCCCTTGGCGTTTGGGCCTACGGCCTTGGGTTTTTGGCGGGCACTAGTACCCAACGGTCTTCATACACATACAAAATTTGAACAAAATCGAGCCAGTGGTTATTTTGCTAGCTCTGGTACAAAAATCGGCGGAATAATAATAATATTAAATCAAACGCTAACACTGGGGCTCTTCAGCCTTTCGGCTTGGTGACTCTTTAACAGGCTGTAACTTCTTTGTCAGTTGGGCTCCAGTCAAACGGATTAGCGTTCTGCGTTCGTCCGGACCCCGGGTTCCTGTCGCATTGCTGAGATAAAGTGCTAAACTTGTTTCCGACATCGTTCATATTCGAATCCTCAAAGAGTTTACCTGTACCAACGCCGTCAAATGTAAGGAACCTCTTGTGAGACATCACCACTACTAAATTGACATGTGCTTGGGTGTCCCAGGATGTTTTAACCAATTTCCAACTTCGACCATGTTCGAATCCTCAAATGGTTTGCTTGTACCAACGCCATCATATGTAAGGAACCGCTTGCGAGACATCACCACACGTGTCCTTGTGGGTTCTTAACCCATGTTTGACTTCGACCATGTTCGAATCCGCATATGGTTTGCTTGTACCAACGCCATCAAATGTAATGAACCGCTGGTGAGACATCACCACACGTGTCCCAGTGTGTTCTTAACCCACGTTTGACTTCGACCATGTTCGAATCCCTAAATGGTTTGGTTGTACCAACGCCGTTAAATGTAATAAACCGCTTGTGAGACATCATGACATGTGTCCCAGTGTATTCTTAACCCATGTTTGACTTCGACCATGTTCGAATCCCGAAATGGTTTGCTTGTACCAACGCCGTTAAATGTAATAAACCGCTTGTGAGACATCATGACATGTGTCCCAGTGTATTCTTAACCAATGTTTGACTTCGACCATGTTCGAATCCGCACATGGTTTGCTTGTACCAACTCCATCAAAAGATAGTCCACGTTTGCAGGACATTGCCGCTACCAAATTGGCGTGTGCCACAGTTTCCCAGAGTGGACTAAATGCCGACCTCCATATTCTAATCCGCAAATGGTTTGCAAATGGTGTGCTTTTAACAACGCTGTCAAAAATAAGGTACCGTAGCAATTGGCAATTGAGAAATGAAGAATCAAGTCAGCGAGTCTGATCACCCAATCCGATCAGTCGCCTCCTGTGACAAGCATAGTTGCCTCTTGAGACAAGCATCGTTTGGAAAAGGCCAATTCTAACTCTGGTCGTCAAGGATAGTACACATAATATTGAACAAGGCTGTGGAGAACGCTTGGGTATCTGCAAAGCCAGTGAATGGGGGTTTATAGTAGATTTATGAGGCGCTTCCATCAGTATTTGTACTTGGGTGAATTTTTTTATCAAAATCAAAATCCAATATGACCGCAACTAAAAAAGATATAAAAAAACGGCTATGCTCATTTGTTGTGTTATGTATGGAGACAATTCTCAAAAAGTTTGAAATCATTTCATGCAGCGGATTCAGAGGAGATAGTATTTGAAGACAGGTGCCCAAAAAACCCTGTCAAAACCTTGAATCCAATATGGCTGCCAAACCACGTGATCAATGACCAAAGTCAAAGAACAAAAAATATCAAGCAACTGAAGCAGTAGATACATGCAAGGTTTGAAAGTAAACGGGCAAACGGTTGTGGAGCAGCAGGGCAAAATATATCGTCAAAAAATACTTGTTTTTCAGTTATCTGCCCTTGGCCTTTAGGCCTACGGCCTTTGGTTTTTGGCGGGCACTAGTACCCAATAGTCTACAAGCACACACAAAATATGAACAAAATCGAGTCAGTGGTTATTTTGCTAGGTCAGGTACAAAAATCGGCGGAATAATAAATAATAATAATAAATAATAATAATAATAATAAATCGAACGATTACAATAGGGCTCTACAGCCTTTCGGCTTGGAGCCCTAATAATAATATACATTTGTAAGTTCGATGTTATGACATTGGAAGTGCTCACAGGGCTCGAGTGTCTCTTCAGGCTCGCTGACTTGGTTGATGCATGTCATCGTATCCCAGATCTTAGATCGATGCTCATGATGTCAATAACTGGATTGACTGGTCCAGACTCGATTATTTACAGACCGCCGTCATATAGCTGGGATATTGCTGGGTGCGGCTTTAAACAACAAACAAACAAATCAAATGTCACTTTCACTTGGAAAAAGCAGTCGAGGATGAGAGGTGATGGAACTTGCTTGACCCATGTTATAGGTGAGGTGAAATGGGGTTTAACGTCTCGTCCATGATTATTGCACTTGTAAAGCGACGTGCATGTACGCGTATGTGTGTTTGTGTGGCTGCTTGTACTAGTCCGGACTGATGTCGATTTATTGTGCTAGCTCACTGAGATACCATGCCGCAGTTTAACATGAATACCCCACTCAGACACAGTATACTGACTCCGAGCCGACCGGTCCTTGTTTTAGCCCCTTAATGCCGAGCGCCAGACAGGGTAACAACAAGTACCATCTTTTAACGTCTTTTGGTATGACGTGGTCGGGGATCAAACCCCGAACCTTCCGCTCTCCGGGCGGACGCTCTACCACTAGACCACGGAGGCGGTCCCCTGTTATAGACGTGCCACCGGTAGAGACGTATATGCTTACTCTTTTCACGAACACCCGGTGTCATCATTTCAGTGACCAATTCACATAACAGTCATTTTCCTTTTACGCCAATTTGTGTTTTTGGCAGATAATTGAGACTCTCTTTTCTCTGGCGTTGACGTTTCATATTTATTAATCTTGTTGACATTATTAATGTTTGATACATTTATATATGCAAGTAGGATCATTGTGTTATCAACTTGGACGAATTGTTTTCAGAGGAAACCAGATCCCTCTGTGGGTCGTCATAAACCTGTCCGGCAGTCTTAGCGTGACAGATAGTGCTGATCTAATAGCCTGACAAGACAGCGGTAATGTGTATTTTGTTATCAACGTTGATTTGTCTGTACTATGTCATTTATTATTAATGAAAACTAGAAATAGATCAGACCTGGTTTCTGACACACACATAAGACAATGTTGATATATGGTTTATTTACAGACGTGCATCTATATGAATACACATTATTTAGGTTATATGTCGGAATTCGAAAGAAGGGACTGACTATGTGATTTGCGAGGAGGGCTGATATAAACTGACGAGCAAATGCATGTATTCACTTGAAAACTGGATTTGAACAAACAATTACAAACGTTATGAAACATTACTAGGCTGCAAACAGTCACCGAAACGCTGCAGACTTCGAAAAACTACCGGTTTCAAATACATCACAATCGAATAGCCCTTTCTTATTTGTTCATATTTAACCACCTTCCAACAAATCTGGCAGTTTATGATTGAAATACATAATCTGTTCCAGATAATGCTGTAAAAGAAATTTGTCAAGGTTGTGCAAATGTATATATATCGTTCCCGTAACAAGCTAGATGTTCTGAATATAACTATTCGTTGTGGGTCCGAAAAGAATTGTATAGCTCCTCCGCACTAACTAAGGAAGTGTATGTCATAGACCGCTCACTGCACGGTACTCTGTTGCAAACAAAGATCACATCCCACAATATGATCCCGAGCTCCATGCAAGTCGAATACATTGAAGATTGTGTGGTTTATGATTGTGTCTGTAATCTGGTGTATATCTCACTTGTATACAATACTACATTTGACTTTCCTGCGGTCACTGTGTTCCCTTGCCGTAATTTCCACGTTATGGTATACATGTTTCTGCAACAGCGCTGACTGCGGTTTAAAAGTATATTAAACAGTTCACGTGAGATTACTTATAACGGCATCGGCAAATACATGAAACATATGTACTTAATTTGGCAGAGATGCGTTACGCATATGTTTAGTGTGCTTTCATATGTGCTGGAAAAACTGAGGATAGGATTTGAACCTTGTATTAGACATGGTTTGATGGCATTCGTGAACAACCTGCGAAGAAATATGTTCCAATTCATCACATTTACACCGTTAGGAGCAAGGAACACACAGGTCTTTCAACGGAGAATGCAAAAGATCGTTGGTGATATTTCATGCACACAAGGCGTCAGACGGAACTTATCAAACTGTAATTTTGGATGGTTCATGCTGTGTAAGATACTTGCCGTTTTTCTGATGCATGAACTCTTTGATTTTTTTCAGTTTCATGTTTTTATGAAGCTCTATTTATTGCATCATGTAATTTTATACATCACAGCTTGTCTTGATCTCCCTTTACGTGCAACTTTATGTTTGCACTATAAACATGCTTTATGCGCGATCTATTTATCACTGCGTGAGTTGGTCTAGAACACCGTCAAAGGCTTCGTTTTACGGTTGGCATCTGGCAAACGGATTACATACGTTCTGACAATATAAATATACCAGGAAGCGTCTGCCATCCCTTGTCAAAGTAATGTGTTTTAGTGTACCTGTAGTATTGATTCGTTCTTATAACGCATTGACTTTAGAAAATAACCTGTTCAAAGAAAATATGGGTCTAGATATTTCTGTTAAACGATTGTATACATGTACACATGATTTCCATATAAAAACGATTTGACAAATTTATAAAAAGAACATTTAGTTTTCTCTACATTTCACAGCTTTAGAGGTAAAATCGTGTATGCGCTTTCTACGAAGATTTCAATTAGCATTTTGCTCATACCTTGTTTGATCAGGGTTACAACATTCAAGGACTGAGTAACGCTTTCAATTTCTTAATGGTTGACATTTCCATTTTTCGCATCAGTGACAAAAATGTTCGATGCAATTCCATATATTGATTTTTTATATGTTCTTGTGCTTTTTAGGTGTACAGCTGACTTGCTGTGAATGTGTTTGTGGCGGGTGACACTGGTGGGACAGGGTACCCCCACTTAGTATCATCACTATGTGATAGTGATTCATAAACGCATGCTCGTGATATAGTCTGAATAGTACAATGAATGCTGCGTTTAGCGGATATTTCATTTGATTAAAGAAAAGGTTTTGTCGCTTTTATTTCAGTGTTACATACTCATATTGAAATACAGAAACCGGAATCGATTATGTACTGACATGTTTTGTTACTGATCCACGTAAATATATATTAGACTACCCATTTAATTGCTTTATTTGCTTATTAATATCATTTGATATGACCCAGTACCTGAAACCATCTTGAGGAACATATATACAATAGGTATTCTGGACATTTCTAAAAAGGAAAACAATGTCATATAAAACAGATTTCCATTCGTTACATGAAGTTCAGTCAGTGGAATAAAGAAAGGATGGTTCTTTATTTACCCAGGTGTATTTAATTGTCTTGTCTCTTGTTTCGTATTTCTGGTTTGGTTTGGTTTGGTTTGTTGTTTTACGCCGCACTCAGCAATATTCCAGCTTTATGACGGCGGTCTGTATATAATCGAGTCTGGACCAGACAATCCAGTGATTGATATCATGAACATCGATCCATGCAATTTGGATCGATGACATGCATCAACCAAATCAGCGAGCCTGACCACCCGATCCCGTTAGTCGCCTTTTACGACAAGCAAAGTCGGCCTTTATGGCAAGCATGGATTGCTGAAGACCTATTCTACCCCAGAATCTTCATGGGTCTCGTATTTCTGGACTACAATCATCGATCCCAATTGCGTGGATCGATGATCATAATATCAATCACTGGAATGTCTGGTCCAGACAAGAATATTTACAGACCGCCGTCATCTAGCTGGGATATTGCTGAGTGCGGCGTTAAACAGCACACCAACCAACCAACCAAGCTGAGTGCGGCGTTAAAAAACCAACCAACCAACCAACCAACCAACCAGACTACAAATACGAATACATAAAGTATATAGTTTCCTGTGAGAAGACATTTCACTCTTTCAAAGTAATTTGGCGAACCGTCACTCTCAATCCCTAACCTGATATGACATGTCAAGTGTTTGCCTTGTGTCTAAGCTATTTTGCATATGAGACATTAAGTGATTTACTGTATAGTTCACTTAAAGGCAATGATTCGATAAAGACAGCCAGTGTGACTCTTTGATATGTCTAACCGTTCTATTTATTAAGAAATAAAGGACAGTTACTGAGTCATGTATTCACTTGCTGCCCTTAATTGATCTGAAGGAGCTCTTAATCAAGACACGTTATCAAAGTGTGTTCGGCAATTCCCCATCTCAACACATTAAAGTTTAGCTGCTTGTACTATGAGTAGTTGTTTGTTCATACATATAAATTTTAGGTGAGGTGAAATTGGGTTTAACGTCGTGTCCAAGATTATTGCACTTATATAGCGACGTGCATGCACGTGTGTGTGTGTGTGTGTGTGGCTGCTGTACTAGTACGGACTGATGCCGATTTATAGTGCTAGCCCACTGAGATATCATGCCGCAGTTTAACATGAATACCCCACTCAGACACAGTATACTGACTCCGAGCCGACCAGTCCTTGTTTTAGCCCCTTAATGCCGAGCCCCAGACAGGATATCAACAAGTACCATCTTTTAACGTCTTTTGGTATGACGCGGCCGGGGATCGAACCCCGGACCTTCCGCTCTCCGGGCGGACGCTCTACCACTAGACCACGGAGGCGGTCCTTATAAATTTTAACATCTCTTGTGTTTTAATATGGCATGTACATGTAATGTAATGGACATTTCTGATCCGAAGTTAATCATAATCAGTGAAACCAAGTATCACTTTGTGGTGACGACACAGTCTGGGAACTGCTCAGCTGTGCCTTATGCACCATGTAATAATTTGAGCATCTCCTCTGATGTTTACTGAAGTAATCACTCAAAGACTATGTGAGCAAATTGAAAAGAAAGCTCGAGTAATATATGTTATCCTCGCTCGTTGATCGGCTGCCCTTGAGGGCAAAATGGGAGCTGGCGTTCCTGGAAAGAATCATTCCGTTGACCACAACTGTCTAATGACATTGACGTTCTGAGATTGTGTCGGGCACACAAATTGCTTGACGTATAACCCGAAGCTCCCTCCCTGTAAACCGTAAATCACTCAGACACATTCAGATCATTGGGTTACTGTTCCACACGAGTTGCTGATACGCCAATTTCAGTGATAAGATTTGAAAACCCTGAAAGGTAAGTGATGCTTAAAAGGTGGAACAAATTTAGGTTTGATGACATTTTCTGAGGGATGGCGCCTACGAACATCGCTGATCCCATTCCAATGGTTTGGAATTGTCGGAATAGCTTACGGAAGATCGGTTCAAATAGTCTTCGAATTAGATTGATATGACTTTGGAAGGACTTATAGAGTATCAAAGAAATAAGTACATGTCCGACGATGGTGTATAACTGAAGAAGCACATTACCACGAACTGAACCAAATTGCCCAAATAATCCACAAACTGAACCAGCTTGAGGCATATTCTATGCAGTTATCAATAGCTTATTCTAATGTGTGAAATGCAATGATATCATTTATCTGGGATAAAAGATGGACCGTTTGCATGACATGATTATATGTAACTAATGTATAACTGACAAGTTTTCAGGCATAGTTGCCAAGCTTCTTTGGGACTTCAGTTATCTCTTTGGTATCAAATGCTGACTTTGTCAAAGGTTCATTGAATTTCTAACAGAAACAGTGGTGTTATATACGTCACCTTGTGTGTCTAATGCATGGTGCTCTCTCCACTTCGTACGTGGGTGTATTATTAACTGGAAGCAATGTTGGAAATATGTTCGCCGTGTTCTCAGAAAGATTGAAGGAATCGTTTGTCTTATCGTGACTATATAACAACATTGAAAATTATCTTGGTTGTTTTGTTGTTTAACGCCGCACTCAGCTATATTCCAGCTATATGACGGCGGTCTGTAGTGAGTGAGTGAGTATGGTTTACGCCGCTTTTAGCAATACTCCAGCAATATCACGGCGGGGGACACCGGGAATGGGCTTCACACATTGTACCCATGTCAGGAATCGAACCCTGGTCTTCGGCGTAACGAGCGAACGCTTTTACCACTAGGCTACCCGACCGCCCCCCGGCGGTCTGTAAATAATCGCCTTTTTACGGCAAGCATGGGTTGCTGAAGACCTATTCTACCCCGGCTCTTCACGGGTCGAAAAACATACTGACAAGTAAACATAGACAGTGAGCTTATGTGTATCAAATCCATTCCTACTACGACTGTTGGCAGATACATGTATCGTGTCGTAACCAATTCCTGTGATACATTTATGCCCACTGCACTGGACACCACTGAATTTTGTATCTCAGCAGAAGTGAAAGTGCTTTAGGAAAACAAATGTACAATATTGTAAAATATATTTAAATAGAAATGTTCTAATCGGGAGAAGAAAACTAAATGGTGCTGGTGATTGCAATGAACGAAGTTGAAAGCACTACATCCGAAGAGAAATGACTACGAAGACGTTTAAATTAATATTGTTGTTCAGCACTAAAATCGTAATGACAATATATATCAGACTATCGGTAGAATTGTGATCCGCACTAGGATCTCTTCTGTACATGTATGTACATTCCATGATTCCAAGGACTTCGTGTTAACGAGCAATGATTACAGTTTTTTACCCTTCGTCGCCTCACTGGATGGAAGGCGACTGTGCTTGTCGTAAAAGGCGACTATGCTTGTCGTAAGAGGCGACTAACGGGATCGGGTGATCAGGCTCGCTGACTTGGTTGATGCATGTCATCGATCCCAATTGCGTGGGGCGATGCTCATGATATCAATCACTGGATTGTCTGGTCCAGACTCATGATGGGCAAATACAATCCCATTCATTGACGTTGAACACTGATAGATTCGTGAATATGCGGGTTTGGAATTGGTCTTCAGCAACCCATGCTTGTCGTAAGAGGCTACCAACAGGATCGGATGATGAGTCTCGCAGACCTGGTTGATGCATGTCATGGTATCACATTGAGTAGATCGATCACTCAATTGTCTGGTTCAGAATCGATTATTTACAGACCGCCGCCATATAGCTGGAATATTGCTGAGTGCGGCGTTAAACAACAAACCAACCACTGGATGGTGAAGGCAAATGCAAGTAAGCTGAAGCAGTGTCACTATGTATCAGTTGAACTACATTCTGTTAAGTAAGATGACGCTTTGTAGATGCTAAAGGACATTATTCAGGTACAATAGCTTTTTACTTTCAATAATTAAGCGGACTACATTTCCTGCAACATGAGCCATGATTCGCAATCAAAATAACAAACACATATTACAGCTGTAAAACAATAACATTACAAAGATGATATTAGGATTATTGCACCGGTGCCTCTTTAATGTCATTTGGGACCTTGGTGATAATCAGTTGCACTGCAAGGGGATGTTTCCACATGGTGACAAATTTACACGACATGCTACGGGATACCAGAATTAAATATCGTTGCCATTATCATTTTCATTATGCTGTTATCTTGATATGAACTATTTGCTTTGAGAAATCATTCAAATATGTGGATAAGGAATGAGTTCGTTCATTTTGTCGGCTTTATTCACAAATTAAAGAAATCAGAAAATGATAAAAAAACAAACTATATCTCCCTTTGAAAAGGTTGTATATGTTCGACAGCAATTGAAGTGAACAAACTTGAAATTCAACAATTGAAATAAGTCCAGAATGTTTACATATATTTTGAAGAGGTTATGAGGCACACCTTTAGACAAATTAGACACTAATAACGTTTAAATGTGAACTCAATATTCATTTTCTGTGGTATTTATAAGGAGTCAGTGAGTATGGTTTTACGCCGCTTTAAGTAACATTGCAGAAATACCACGGCGGAGGACAACGAAAATGGGCCTTACACATTATACCCATGTTAGAAATCGAACTCGGATCTTCGGCGTAACGAGAGAACGCTTTAACAACTAGGCTACCCCACGGCCCCGGTACATTTAAGGAACAACACTGATGAAAAAGAATACGCAAAGTATCTTATACCTGAGGGGCGGTCGGGTAGCCTAGTGGTTAAAGCGTTCGCTCGTCACGCCGAAGACCCGGGTTCGATTCCCGACATGGGTACAATGTGTGAAGCCCATTTGTGGTGTCCCCCGCCGTGATATTGCTGGAATATTGCTAAAAGCGGCGTAAAACCATACTCACTCACTCACTCTTATACCCATAAGCATCTTATGCGTATCCAATATATATTCATTAAAACCCTATTTAACAATAAGTATATTTTTGACAAGTCGTATTTATAGTCCTGTGTTATCAGTGAGAACACGATGCAGTTAACACTGAAAACGTATATGTTGGTTTATGTTTTGCAATCGCAGTGATAGCACCCACTACAGACCACCTCGGCGTCCACATGTGTGTTAAGATTACTCCTCCACTCCTGCACGCAGTGTGTACCTTAACGCACTGAACTATACTCCCGATCTCCCAGGATCAATTACTCTGGGCCAAGCACAGACACATAAGCTTATTGCCTTTAGCTGTGTGGGGCAGTGCATGTTTTATTGTCGGGGACATGTTTTCATAACTGAACGTTATTTTGAGGGCGATCATGACTTCACAATAAGCTTTAGTAATGATACTTAAACGTTAAACTATGCTATGCATAGAAACTGAATGTGACTGAATATTGTTTCCCGTTACATCAGGACGGCTTGAGAATAATCTTGGCCATTCAACGAATGATTGTTAGCATCAGTAACGATCTACAGCGTTTGGTACGAAGACGCACAATCATTTATTTTTTTTTTTACAAACGACAATAATGAAAGGCTCATATAAGCATAAGGTATCTCTACTGAAAGCAGAGTCCTTTGTACGATTCCGACTATACAAGCATATGAAACACTGTCAAATGGATTGAGATGTACACATTTGTGTGGTGGATGTCATGGATGTACTTGCTTGAATGCCCAGCTTCCTGGTCTCTGTGACGAACATTAGACTTCTTCCAGCACAGAGACAATTCAGAATGACTTTTGAACACGCTAAAGTGGGACTTAATAATGTGAATATTATCCTGATTTAATGTGCAAGATGGAAACACTTGCACTGCCTCCTGGTAAAGAAGAAGTTTATTTCTGTTTTGTAGGCCATCGGTCTATGTACACAATTGATACAACAATATCATGGCAATGGCAATTAGGAATTATTCACAATAACTGCAGACATCTTTTTTTCATTTTTGATAATGAGGCACTTATAATTACACGAAACTAAATTGGATGTTGTATTTCGTAAAGATGCATAATGATGCTCATTATTAATTGTTGCAATTATTTTTGTGAGCTAATCATGGTGTTGTTTTTGTATTTCTCAAGATGTATATATCTCACATTGACATTGTATATATTTCCGAAAAAGCTTATGAAGAGAGCTTTCATTTGACATGCATCATGACACAATTGAAACAAAAAATGAAAAAAATCATAATCTCACATGAGTGCTTCATAGTGGCCTTGACCCTGATCTTTGGGGTCAAATTTGACCGTGTTCCACCACCACTTTTGTATATGTTCTAAATAGATAAATTCTGAGTGTAAATCAGTTGAAATCGTTTCTGTTGCAATTTGTGGTGGGTCCCTTGCTATTTTGACTGGACTAGATACCATTGTTGATGCATATTGTCACCCAGGATCAGCATGTAATATATATAGGTGTGTGAAGGTCCAAAACATAACGCCGATAAACATTGTTTGACAGTTGTTATTGAAATGAATTAATTACTGAGATGTCATGTCAAAGTGTCATCATGGATATCCGACTCAGACACTCCGAGCTGACCAATCTTTGCTATATCCCCTTAATGCTGCCAGGCAGGATAACAACAAGTTCCATTTTTTGTCGTCTTTTGGTATGACGTGACCGGTGATCGAATCACCGACTTTCCGTTCTCGCTCACTTAATCATAATTCCATATTTACTGAAAATGCGATGATGTATTTCATAAATTACACACTCATTTGTAACTCCGACTCCGACTGGGTGTCATTCTGGGAATGAACGGCTCAATATTGGTTGGTGTTTCACGAACACCTGGTATCATTTGGGACCCACTACTATGATTATGCATGTGCGTGCTAGTTCACAGAGGTCATATGATTCACATTACGTATGCGACTCTGGTCATGCCATGTATGTGATTTTGGTTTGGTTTCTTGTTTATCCCAGCTATATGTCCTTTAGCATCTACAAAGTGTCATCTTACTTAACAGAATGTAGTTCAACTGACTACATAGTGACACTGCTTCAGTTTACTTGCATTTACCTTCACCATCCAGTGGTTGGTTTGTTGTTTAACGCCGCACTCAGCAATATTCCAGCTAAACGGCGGCGGTCTGTAAATAATCTATTCTGAACCAGAGAATTGAGTGATCGATCTACTCAATGTGATACCTTGACATGCATTAACCAGATCTGCGAGCCTCATCATCCGATCCCGTTGGTAGCCTCTTACGACAAGCATGGGTTGTTGAAGACCAATTCTAACCCGCATATTCACGAATCTATCAGTGTTCAACGTCAATGAATGGGATTGTATTTGCCCATCATGAGTCTGGACCAGACAATCCAGTGATTGACAACATGAGCATCGATCCACGCAATTGGGACCGGTGACAGGCATCAACCAAGTCAGCGAGCCTGACCACCCGATCCCGTTAGTCGCCTTTTACGACAAACATAGTCGCCTTTTACGGCAAGCATGGGTTGCTGAAGACCTATTCTACCCTGGATCTTCACGGGCCTCACGTATGTGAAAGGAACGTATACTCACATTGCCTTAATGAAACCAAAGAATGTGAAATAATTTTACGGTATCGTTTTCTTCCTTCATCGGTTTGATCACCATCGCTTCCTTCGGGAGTTTATCGCATCAGTGTATTCATTTCAACATCGCCCGTTTACATCTTGAGTGTCGCTAACCACAACACCAGTGGCACTTAATTTTCTGTTAAAAAAATAGTGAAAATAGCCCTACTTAAATCTATCGATCTTCACATAACATCTTTGTTACTTCAAAACTAGAGCAGGGATTATTTGCACCGATGGTGAAGTCGTTTTAATCTAATCTCACAGTTGAAGGAGAAGCAGCCATAAAACTGTCTGCCGCCGTAACGGAATAACTCTAGAAATATTATGGCACCTCAGTAGTTCCTGAAAGTAGGAAATGGGGGTTAATTCCAGAAATCTCTTACAGTGCCACTCAGAGTCCATCAGGGGTACATGCTACGAATTATGACACCAATGGTTGGACTCTGACACACAGCCACTCTTACTGTGACCATGGGCTGGATCAGCCACTCTTACTGTGACCATGGGCTGGATTGCTGATAAAAGGTAAGGATCGAGGTTAGGAAACTACGAACAAGTTCAATCGTTTTAAAAATGAATAATTGGCGAAATGCCTTTGACGATTAACTGCAGCCATCACGCCAGAAAAAAATCATCGTTTTTCACTCGTAATTATGAAGATCTAGGGAAGTGATTAAATTTTATCAGAAATTGAATTGAATTGTTTTTAATCAATTGTCAATTTTAAGTGGAGACATATTTCACTAATATGACATCTCTCTGAAGAAGGCTGATGTCAATGCGAAATACAATATGGCCGTTAACGCAGCCATGCTAGACGATATCATAGGTCACAGGTCACCGTCCCGTAAGCTCATGGGTCCGATACATACATTGGGTACATGAACATATTTTTGCACCAACGTGATGTTTATTCTTATGCAAATCTGGCATCTTTAATATACTCATTCCACGGTACGAAATATACTAGTACTTACAACGAGCTTATTTACAGTATGAAATACACTGCGTTTTCTAAAGCATACCTAACATACGATTACTTGATATTGAAGCAAATGGAGCTAGTTTGAAAATTAAATGATGTTTTTTGGTCCAAAGTACCTAGAAATAACACAACAAATCGATAATATTCCTGGTACATGCAGTTTACCGAAACGTTTACACAGATATGTAACATAAGAGAGTACAACCTTCTTGAGCATACATGAGCGTCTTGAATGTACCACCCATTTTTTTACAGCTAAAGCGTAATTTCTACAAGATATGCCTTACTAGTCCCATATGTGAAACAAGTATAGAGAATGAATATCATTTTACTTTAGAATGTGAAAATTACAACGATATTAGACAACTGTATTAACCAACAACATTTTGCAATAATCCAAATATGCATAAATTTAAAACGCTACTGTCATCTTCGTGTAAACAATTACTTGGAAAACTATGTAAATACCTGTATTACAGCTATGAAAGAAGACGTAATTATGAAAAGCCTGTAAACCTGTAAATTTGTACCTGACATTACCTTTTTTCATGTACCACACTATTTCAAATGTATGTATTGTATATGGGCCAGTGGCCTTGGTACAAATAAAGACTTCTTCTAGACTGGGATTCTCATTTCGTGACAGAATATTTTTTCGTTCTTCCTTAATCACGTGTAATTTATTTCAATGTCAGAGGGGACAAAAATTTCAGTATCTTTCTCCTTTGGCACTAAAACGGAGCAAACTCATTCCACCCTTTTTCAGTATATGACGATTGCGTTGACGATGTCTTTCTGTAAAAACACTCTCATGTGCTATATTCGTAAAAGTAAGTTCCTCCTTTTTCAGCACAATTTCACAATGTTCGACAAAGCGTCTGCGAACAAATAAACCTATAACTTCGGAACCGTACGCATTTTAACTTTCCATAAGGACTTTTTTTAGTTTCAATTGTCTAGCCTAGCTCCAACATATAATTAGTACTGCCACTAACTTGTAATTAGTGATTCTTTTGCTTCTTTAAATTCAAAACGTCAAAGTCAGAGAATAACCAGTCGGGTTATAAGTTAGATTCCCATAAACTGCAAAATAGCTCTGAAGATTATAAGATTAGATCATACAGCTGTATAACTAAGTCAATTCTTGGGTTAAGAAGATCGGTGGAGCAGCCAAGTCCCTCATGAATTCGCTCTCCTTGCTTGTTTGCTTGTTTGTTGTTTAACGCCGCAGTCAGCAATATTCCAGCTGTATGACAACGGTCTGTAAATAATCAAGTCTGGACCAAACAATCCTGTGATTAACATCATGAACCTCGATGCGCGTAATTGGGATTCGATGACAAGCATCAACCAAGTCAGAGTGCTGATTACCCGATCTTACGACAAGCATAGTTGCCTTTTACGGTAAGCATTGGTTGCTGAAGACCTTTTCTACCCCGGATCTTCACGGTTGGCTCGCCTTGCAATTGCCAATGACCAGATTACCGGTACCACGACCCATGGTTGAAACCCGTTATTCGTATATCGCCGTGATAATGATGTGGAAAGCTGCCAGATGAAACAAAGATACATCGAAAGTGATATAAAACGACAAAACAAAATTCAAACAATATAAAGAACCTCTCTGTAAATAAAGTCATTACTCGGGCCGTATGACACACAAGTTTTCCCTCTTGGTCGGAATAAACGTATTGCTACACACACAACAGTAACGTCATGAGCAATTGTGATATGTTTGTTTGTTGTTTACCGCCACACTCAGCAATAACCCAGCTATATGACGGAGGTCTGTAAATAATCGATTCTGAACCAGAGAATTGAGTGATCGATCTACTCAGTGTGATATCATGACATGTATCAACCAGGTCTGCGAGCCTCATCATGCGATCCCGTTGGTAGCCTCTTACGACAAGCATGGGTTGCTGAAGACCAATTTTAACCCGCATATTCACGAATCTATGTGTTAAACGTCAATGAATGGGATTGTATTTGCCCATTATGAGTTACAACGTTTTAGTATAATGGAAATGTCACAAATTTCGACGAGATATTAAATACTAAAATGGGAAAAGTACATGCACCTTTAACTAACATGCACTGTACAAGTGTACCTTGTAGTATACAGACATGTCCGGCGATAAAATGATATGATCAAATTAATTGATATCGAAACTTGACGAACATAAATACACATGCTGTTCGCAATGAATTTGAACTCGTTCTTCCTAAACAAGGAATAATGTCAAAACTCAAAAACGCGATCAATCCTTACATTCTTGGAAGACAAAAAACTAAAAACAAAATAATTCATTATAAACAAAGTGAAAACAACGTAAGCACATGTTTTTGAATTATGCCTCATCAAAGTGGCAGATTGCCAACATCTTCGAAGTGTTATCAACAAGCATAACCATAATTATCTTTGGAATGGAAGGGAGAGTCAAGTGTGCTGGAGACCGACTCTCGGAGAGCCCTTCACGGTTGTGCACTATGTATATAATGAGGCTCCAATGAGGAAAACACAGACCAAAACACAAACAGTGTGATATGGATAGTGACGCCAGGCCCTATCTTCTGCTAATTCAATTCGTCTGGTGCACGTTAAAACATTTGCTTTATAACCAATCACGCATATTAGTTTTGTCAGTTTCTTGTAAAATATATTAGCAAAGCATATCGTGTCGGCCATTGTTGACAGCAGGCATCCCTCCCATCAGCGATGACTGGTTTTACAGCTTGCAGTCAGCTGGCATGGAAATAGATGGTTTCTGACTGAAGAACTGGATTCTTGCAAAGGCAATACTATCAGGTCCTAGGTGTAGCTTTCTTGCAGGTATTATCAGTTCGTCATCACTAGGAACGCAAGTGCTATCGTATTACACGTGTGTACGGTTGGTTACATATGCTTGGCACCTGACAGTGTGTATGTGACCCTAACCCTAACCCTAACCCTAACCACTAGATGAGACGGTTTATCAGCTATCAACGTGTTCTTCTCTGAAAATGTTAAACTGTTTATGGTATTTAAACAGGTTGTGACATGGTGAATTTCTTCCTTTTCTTATTAATGTTTTGTGTTCATTTCAATAAAAAGGACATTAGTGTGTAACACTATGCCATATCACGAATACAAATAATAGGGTCAAAAGCGTCAAGTCTGATCCTTCAACAAGAACCATTGTATATTCATCAAGGAAATGTGTACACTTCCTCACCACATCCACATATTTTCATTTCATAATAGTCGATTTGAGCGTTTCAGCCTCAAGGTTTCTGAAACTGACTGTAGTTGTGTACGTTTCATGCTATTTATTCTTGTATTGGCCCGAGATCAATCTTCCGTACTTTTTGTATGTTGCTGCCTTCATATGTGTACATTCCCTTGACGCCAGTCAGTCACTCAGCACTGGAAGTAAAACTGCATATATTTATGAGCAGTAACAGATACACTATGGCCTTAAGATTATCCTTAGGTTCATGTATCCTGTAAAGCGGTTATGTAGGTAGGACAGTAAAAATGTTGCACTGCACTTAAGATTTATCATCTGTTCTATGTAAACAGTTCCGACAATCGACACATTGTCTGCTATCATCAGACACATAAATAACCGAGGAAACGCCAGGCGTCTTCATCCCCGTCGTTCTAGAACGCTAATGTTATGTGTAGCTACATGTTCATTTGCATGACCCTCATAAACCTCATACATTAGGAGCCATCATGGGACAAAGGAGCCATGTGTGTTACAGATTTGCAGGAGAGTTTAGGTAATGTTTCTGGTGTCCCCCGCCGTGATATTGCTGGAATGTTGCTAAAAGCGGCGTAAAACCATACTCACTCACTCTATACACATAGACATGTATAGGAATATCAATCACAACAATACTTCTGTTAACCGTTAGCAAGCATTCTTTACACATAATGGTGAATATACCGTTATCTCACTGGTAAATACAGCATTCAATGTAAACATACTTAGTTCATTATAAATATCTGCAACAGAAAGCCATTGGTTTTAAGAAATCTTAATACCCTTTTTGAAACGCTGTTTTAATATTTTTTCTCGTATTTTCTGTTTCATAGTTAGAGTTATGACTCAACATTGTATTTGTGGATACAGGGTAGGTGTACATTATACACAGCGTCATATTGGCAGATGGGTTGTGAGCTGACGCACATAACATCCTAATAACCAACAAATCCAAGTTTTCGCCTCTTCAGAGCCGCAATCATTTCGAGCTTGTTTTAGAGGCCTTTCAATTTGTCCACACACATCGGATCGACGAATGTAAACTGACATTGCCATAACTTCTAATAAATATAATGTTACCTATAGATATGATCATGTTTTCATGACGTCTACTGAAGCGTTACAACGCCTTCTGACCGGAGAAGGTCGACTGGAATACTTGCTATTTTAGACTCCTGGTGCCAGCGTTCGTAGATAAAAGTTCTGACCTGTGACCTCAACAAATGGAACACGGACACTAGGGGAAGATGTTGATGATGTATTTACGACTGGCCTCTCACCAGTATGACGAACTAGTCTAGAGTTTTTATGAGGCGACCTACCATTTCCTTCATCAACAAAAGTGGTCTGGTCCTGGACGGGGGATGGCGTGTGTTGTTGTTCGACAAATCGATTTGGGAATTGAACCAAAGTTTTTTACATTTGTTATCAAGAAACCGCATTGTGTCAACACCATCGCCTTGTAGTAAAAAACTACAATCTTATCAGTCATGGCTTTTTTAGTAGCGTTAGACGACGTGTAGATATTTGTACATTTACATGTGGAGGACATTTCTAAATTTGACGCATCAGTGATAATGATGTCCGATACCATTCCCTATAAAGAATTGTACCATATCTTCCTGTGATTTTGTCAGGTGAACAATTGACTTGTCTTTGCATGTGTTTGTGAAGGCTGCCACCGGTGGGGCCGGATACGTTCACCAATTGGCGAACACCTGGTGTCATAACTTTGTGAAAGTAAATTAATGCTCAAGAGTCGGAATGGACAGTCGACTCTGCTTTTATCTGAGACTTCTTATGAATATGGAAAAAGTTTTGTCCCTTTTATTCTTATTTTTTTAATGGAACGAAATTTTGCCGTGACATTCAGCATTTTGATGTATCCTACATCTCTACCGAACGCGACACGAATCCATGGTTTTCCGGCTGTAAATTACATGTACTTCCACAAAACTATCTTAGCGCACACTTACCAAGAGCCTATGTTAAAGTAACGGATCACCTAAGCGCTGATATCGCGTTGTTGAACGGGACCCTGTACGTTAGAGGTTACATTAAAGTGCATTTGAGCAAATGTTGCAAAAAGTCGCCATATAAATATGTATGTATGTCTGCGTGTGTGTGTGTGCGAGTGCGCGCCTGCACTAATTAATATATGTACTAGTATGTACGTATGTATGTTAGTCACCTGAGACGCAATTAATTAGGTAACCTTTTCCTCTCGAAGGTTTTGAGTTCTGAAAATTGTTAAATGTCCATTTCCAATTTAAACCCTGATTGAATCCATAAAATCGATAATTGACATATTGCTAATAATATTAATACTTAACAACATATTGTACCTATGTGTCTGCATGCACTTGCGATGGGGATTAATAAATCAGGAATTTTAAATTTGGCTTACTTCGAAAACCATCTCAACATAATGTAAGAAGACACTAGTTCCGATTCAAAAGTGTCCCTGCGTAATATGCTGTTCAACACATATCATGTCTTCACATCACAGTGTTCGTTTTCATACAAACGAGGGTTCCTTCGTCAAAACACGTAATTATGGTCAGTAAATGTGTGTTTTGAGGGGTTGTAAACTTTGTTATATAGCAGTGTAATTTATTGTTGAACAATTGCAGTAAATGTATAGACGTTCTTTGCTTTGTATTTGGACAATGATTAGTTGTCAAGAATTAAGTACTATTTAATGAAAAAAAATGCGAGGAAGTTATTATGTTTAGATGCTTGAATTATCTGTAAACTTCCGGAAAAGCATGGATGGATGGATGTCACGCGTTAAAGAACATATGGAATATCCTGTGATGTTCTGGTGATACAGGACTGGTCAAGCACTGTGTGGAAAGTGCTGGAAGCTAGCTAGACGATGTAAGTGGAGTGGGCGCGCGCCTGACTCATCTCACATCCCATCTCACATTTCATCTTACATTACATCAAGACCAGCTTTCGTGTGAAGATCACTTTTCACGCTGGTGTTCAGCCAAGGCCTATTCCCGAAATTTTACCACTGTCGCGGCGAGGTGTTTATTGTTCTTGTCATTGTCATTTCTACTGCTCTCACATTTTATACTGCCACTGAATATTGTACTACCAACCTATTCTTTTCTGCCCAAATAATTGTTGTGCAGTTATTTGTATTGATTTGTAAATCCAGTTAATTTTGTAATACCATTGCTGATTGTATCCCATTTGTTGTTTGTGTGATGGTTTCATTCTAAATTCATGTTTCGTACAGATTTGTGGGTCAACATATTGTTTCAATTTGGAAATCGACTCGTAACAACATCAGATCACAATTGTTTCCTTTGGCAAAGTCAGACATTATCTTGTTACCGTTACATTCCTTGACACAAATGCAGTTGCGTATACAGACAGAATGGACGATTACCTTGCCGCTGTCTGATTTCATGCACGTGTGTATCCATGACCCGCTGTGTTTCCACCTCGTGCCACAATGAATTATCCGTGCGTGTGTGAAAGTGAGCGCTCGCCCTCATGTGTGTGTGCCGTTGTGCAACTTTCGTTTTACAATTAACAAACCGCAATAATAGCGTTATAAGTATCTCCAAACTCTCTCTCTCTCTCTCTCTCTCTCTCTCTCTCTCTCTCTCTCTCTCTCTCTCTCTCTCTCTCTCTCTCTCTCTCTCTCTCTCTCTCTCTCTCTCTCTCTCTCTCTCTCTCTCTCTGACCCGCTGTGTTACCTCCTCGTGCCACAATGCATTATGCGCTCGTGAACGCTCGCCCTCGTGTGTGTTTGTAACAAAGCAGCTTGCCAGGACTCCCAGAATTCACGTAATGCTTGAACCTACTCATTTCAATCAAATCTTGGCATGGTCTATAAGAGGCTTGGTGCTGATATTCTGAGCTTTCAGGCTCGCGAAAGGTTCCATTTTGTCTTGATGGTGTTAATTTAAACGTCAAGTTGAAAAGAAATGGAAAACATGGTACCCAATTTCCTGGAACCATTTGAAAGATTGGTTTACGAAACGGATGTTACCGTGTTGTATACGGTAAACATCTGTACGGTTCGTAATATATGTTGTGTAACCTACTACCGTGTCCTA
Organism: Haliotis rufescens; assembly: GCF_023055435.1. Classification (NCBI taxonomy): domain Eukaryota; kingdom Metazoa; phylum Mollusca; class Gastropoda; order Lepetellida; family Haliotidae; genus Haliotis; species Haliotis rufescens. The sequence continues at coordinate 1,255,765 of NW_025964024.1, forward strand.
CCCCATAGGAAGAAAAATGAAAGTAAATACAAACGTTGATTTGAATGTATGTTTCATGTGTTTATCGATTATTGATTCGTTCTGATATACATCCATTGAGAGTTTTCGGAGCAGAATACGTGCCTGTCTTTACATGCCAATGGGTGTAGAAAACAACATGGTAAAGAACGATAAGAGTAAGTACTGGTATGACAGGACTACTACAAGCAAGCAAGCCCCCCCCCCCCCCCCCCCCCCCTCCCCCCCCCCCCCACCACCACACACACACACACACACACCACAGACACACACGTGTAGGCATGCCGGTTTATAAGTCACGACTCATTCCCCATTCCCAGTTCAATGTCATCTCATAAGCGTTGCCTTTCAAGTGTCAGCTGTAGTTCCAAGTCATTCATGTGTTCCATATTGTTCAGTTGTAGGTTATATAAAATATTTGTCTCATAAGAGTACATTCTATTTAACTGATTATCGTATAACAGTCAGACGTGCCAAAAGACCAAAGGCTCCGACTGTAGTTTACCCTGCCATAACGTACACTTTTTGAAATACAACATAATGGTCTCAAATTACCTCCCCCGTCATCTTACGGACCCTTGATAACATTGTTCAGTCATTACTGTCAAGGCGGATGACCCATCCACAGCAATTATTCATCGTAGATATAATTTCTTTAAACGTGTCGAGTTATTCAATATCATTACACAGGAAAAAATACGTGTGTGGAAAGATGATGACATCTCTCATGTCTCGGTGTGAACACAACATAATCAAACCACAAAGTTGTCGGGGTAGGGCGTTGGGGCCCTAGGAATTATAGCTGTCTCTGGAGTCTGGACGCGGGAATTAGCAATCCTTGAAAAAATTCATTGCCACGTATACACCTGTTGCACAGAGTAGGGCATTTCATTTACTGCAGCCAAACAAACCGACCGCTGTTGCTGTTTCTCCGCCGTGTTCGTACCGCGGGGACGCCATTTCAAGCCTCAATCCGTCGATTCACGTCGGTTAGGGTTTCATCTAGCGCAAACAATTCCATAAGGACACTATTGCAGACCTTGAGGTTACTGAAGTCTGCTAACATTTCTGGTGGAAACAAAGTTGAAACTTTCACGAAGTAAAACACCTCAACTCACAATAACCATTGAACATCGATGCCACAATGAATTAACCGTGCGTGTGTGAAAGTGAGCGCTCGCCTTCATGTGTGTGTGCCGTTGTGCAACTTTCGTTTTACAATTAACAAACCGCAATAATAGCGTTATGAGTATCTCCAGTATCTCTCTCTCTCTCTCTCTCTCTCTCTCTCTCTCTCTCTCTCTCTCCCGCTGTGTTACCTCCTCGTGCCACAATGCATTATGCGCTCGTGAGCGTTCGCCCTCGTGTGTGTTTGTAACATAGCAGCTTGCCAGGACTCCCAGAATTCACGTAATGCTGGTTGAAACTTTCACGAAGTAAAACACCTCAACTCACAATAACCATTGAACATCGACTATATTTATATCTGTTGCATGGGAATATGATTATGTATAATCAGAAACACAACGGATAAGCACAAGTGCTGTTTTATTATGTTTAAAACGTCGGTTGTCTCTTAACGGTAAGGTGCAGGGAAACAGCCTGTCAGTTAGCCCTGTTGGACCTTTTTCGATTTACGACACCGCTTATTACAGAATTTATCTTGAACCTATCTTTGATAAATCACAAGGTTACTGTTAACCTTGGCATCTTAGAAAAGTAATAACGTTTGCTCTCTCCCCATGTTTAGTGTAATATAGTGTAGTGTTACCCTGAACTATAATAATTAAGCGTCCGGAAGTACACAGAAACAGATTTGTCTGTCGGTATAGCGTGATCGGCTAAGACAGTATACAATGTGAACGTCCCTGGTATTCGTGTGATAGGTTTCGCCACACTGTAGTGACTTTAATTCATAGAATTACATTTTTTTCTTTTGACCAATCAATTTCTACATCACGACTAGCCGAAACTAATCTACGACCTGCCGTGCATGCTAAATAAATTTTAAATGGAACATGTTCGTAAAGATTGTATCTCTATCCCAAAAGGACATTGCTCGAAAGGAGTCCCATATCATTTTTGTTGTAATTGGCGCTGCTCATACAAGGTGACCATTTGCAATGATTGGAACAGTGTGGTAGTCGAGGTGTTCGGCCCGTATAGCGGAAGTCCTGGCTCGATATACTTCATGGGTACAATTTTAAGGCTCATTCTTTATATCCCCCACCGAGATAAGACAGGAGTTGCATCCGACACACTCACCTAAAACACTGTCAACAAAAATGTCGTCTCCATATTTCTTTGTTTCATTATATTCCTGAGACCACAGGACCAATTACAAATTTTACGTATTCCATTTAAACTGCACCAAAGGAGTTCGCACTGATAAGCATTTGTCGATATGACGAAAGTGAACATCACGAATGAGTGAAACATGACAGAATACACAGGATGGTACAGTTAAGAAGTGTGTTCAAAATACAGTGAGTGAGTGAGTTAAGATTTATAGTCACATCGGCAACATTTCAGCCATATCGTAACTAAATCAAGTTGTACAGTAATAATACATAAATATAGACTATAAGATCTGTCGTCAATGGACAGTAAAAGAACTAGAGTATGACAGCTATAAATATAAAACTAAAGTAACTATACAATTTTGACGTTCAAAATACAGAATCACTGCTAATTACATATACAACGTCAACATGGCTAATAATACACTCTCATGTAATAATTATTATTTCATAGTGTACAGCTGCAAAAATTTCTTTCCGCGCCGCTGCCAACGCCGTACACGTCGAGCCCATCGTAGTCGGTCTTGGCGATGTTATGGACCCAACACCATCCCACGGAGAGGTATGTATGCCCTAATGCCAACAACACGCAGTCGTGTTCTTACTGTGGGGCAGGTGACACGGTGACCCCATGCCGTTGCTGTCGATTCTGTGACTGCCAAGAACCGGTTGCGTAGATGCAAGGTTCGCAGATATCTATTTTCTAAGGGAGTGGTGACACGGAGTCTGCCACTCCGAGGCCTTTCAGTGGTGTGGCCAATCCTGTTGCACCGTGTGATCAGTTTGCTGTTTGTCTGACGTACACAACCGTGTGCTTTGGCAATCCTACCTTGTTGAGTCTCCATCATGACCATACCCATGACCCTCTCTGTGTCCTGTGGGGCGGTCGGGTAGCCTAGTGGTTAAAGCGTTCGCTCGTCACCCCGAAGACCCGGGCTCGATTCCCGACATGGGTGCAATGTGTGAAGCCCATTTCTGGTGTCCCCGGGCCCCGCCGTGATATTGCTGGAATATTGTTAAAAGCGGCGTAAAATCAAACTCACTCACTCACTCACTCACGAATGCTCCCTGCACCACCGAAAATGTTTTAGTCGCAGCACGTGCATCGACGGCTGCATGGTCTTGGTTCTTTGGAAACAGGTGGGCTGCGTTTGGGGCCATTGTTTGCTTCATGTTAAACACATATGACCGCATCAATTTATTTGTTATTCAAACTTTTCCAATGTAAACTTTCTTTGAAACTGATTGTTCTTTGACGTTGATGTTTTATTTAAAAAGTTATACAGATATACAAACAAATAAGAGAATCGGTCCAAACAAATCTGCCATGGATGGAATTGTGTCACATGGAACCAACCATGACAACAGGTACGGTAACGAGCAAAAGTCCATATAAAGAGCGCTACTGCTCCATGTAAATGACTTGTCACTCGAGGATGTTCAGAAGCACGTTCACGTTCAGTCAGTAACGATTGTGTTCACCTTGTGATGCAGGCCTGGTAAAACGGAGTTCTTGCAAAGATGTCGAAGGATTTGGAAGACGTCGCAAACGTTCTATTTCACCCCAGACATTTTCGATTAAAGGGATATAGCAGATAGTTAGAAAGAAAAGTGACTCATCAGCGAAGCGCACCTTTCCCAACTCACGCGGTGTTCGCCAGAAGAGTTGTTTGCAACGCTGAAGACGTCGGCATGTACTGTGGTCAAGATGAGCTGTATATGGGCGCCTAGGGGTGAATGCACTTCTGTTGTCAGACGTGTCAGGGCCATGAGAGGTGCTGTCTGGAGCCTGTGTCGAAGATGCGTGGTTCGAATCTATATGTCTTGACGGGTAATGACAGGTGCGCGGACACTCGAGGATACTGAAGTCGCCCTCACAGGTCTACCATCAAACGTTTTGAAAGCTGTTAATATACCGTCGTGATATTACTTGAACATTGCTCAAACCCACTCACTCATTTTAGTAAGGGTTTGCATGCTTTGACCCTGATACCAAACAACTATTTATACAAGTCGTATGCCGCGTTTGTCGTTTTCAACGTGATAGAAAGAGTTGTGAAATGCAGACACCAAAGTCTGCAGCTGCTGGAATATTCCGAGACTTGAAGGGAATGTTGTCTGACTATTTGAAAGTTGATTCAACCCCCTTGCCATACGGTCATACGGTCTTGGGGATATATAGTTTGTTGTCAATCTTTATACATCGTCCTCATCATTTCCAGCGAGGTGGCCTTGTTTTAGTTAATGGTGGCCTACAGCCCGTGTTTTAAAACTGTACACGTGATATTGTTATGCTCAAATATGTTTCATGAATTGTTTTTGTGTATAATGTGCTCACATATGTTTCATAAATTGTTTTTTAAATATAATTTTGCATTAATAGCCAAATTGTGAATATATTAACTTGGTCTCGTTGCTATATGGCTGAAAAATGCCGATGCGACGTTAAATTTTTAACTCGCTCACTTTATACATCGATCTAATTATGGACCAAATGACACGGTTTCCCTGGGCTATTTATTTCTATTTCCAGGTGGATAAATCAGCGGAAAAGAATTGGTTATCTGACCATTATTCAACAATATCAGATCATCGATAAACCTGAAGTTTAAGTTCAATATTTTAGCCAATTTCCTGTGTGTTGGTTATGCTAATCCGAGCAGAAATTCCGATTTCGTTTTTTTCAAGTATGTTCTATCCAGGTGGATCAGCGGAAGGCAACTGACTATTTGACCACGGCATATCGCTAGTGGAAAACTCCCACAGAAACGGACCAGGAAACCTGCGCATAGGCTAAGATATGACGTGAACGGGTTCCGATACAGTTCTACCTACGGTTCTGGACATATAAAGAATAGTGTTGTATTGACAGGGACATTTATCAGTCACAAAAGCATCGGTTAATACTGCAATATTAAGACAATACAAAGTGTAAGAGTCTACAAGAATCGGTATAGGATTTATGAAGGGTCATGTCTTGACTGTCGGACCCCGTCTCGGCTATCGGCTAGTTCTTGGCCTTCCATTCGTGAACACTAAATGACGTTACCAAGTTTGTCCCGTTCACGCGCAAAACGAGCAAATTTCAAAATAGTGAACTTCCTGTATCACATCGCTTTTGCTTTGTAAATTAAGAACATAAATTTTCTCAATGTATCATAGTCGTACGCGCATTCGGATTCGTTTATCATGTTTTCACACATAACTTATGAGGGTGGCTGCTTTTCCGGTGTTACAGTGCTAGCTCTCTAAGATATCATGCCGCAGTTTAACTTGGATACCCCACACAGACACAGTATACTGACTCCGAACCGACAAGTCTTTGTTTTATCCAATTGCTGTCTGGCAGGATAACAACAACGTGCACATTTCACGAACGTCAATTCTAAATAACAACTGAAGATCTATGTTTCCCTGCTGGGTATTAAGATTTATATGTCACAAGAACAGCAACAGAGGCCACATTAAATAGGAGCGAAACAATTTTAAGCCTACACTTATGTAATCACAAGAATGTAATCATAGTTATGAAATAAGACGTCCGGAAAATGTGTGATTTCTAATACTCTTTCCATTGTCACTGCTTTCGGGGCCGCAGTAAAGCTTAAATTGGACGTAGCAGTGACCAAATGATGTCCGATGCAATTCCCTATTTTGACCTATGCGATATGTCCCAGTTTCTTTTTCAGAACAATTGACTTCTCTTTGCATGTGTCTACGAATATCAGGTATCATAACTATTTGATAGTGATGCACAGACACACACTAGCTGCTAAATGTGTTCAGATCCTAGACACAACCTAAACACAATTCTTTCCCATAAATGTGACATGATTAGGTATGAACATGCTGAGGATTGTGGTTTACAGCTAATTGTGTTTAGCCTCTAAATGTGGGAAATAATTTACGCCGCAATCCCCCCCCCCCCCCCCCTTGAAATTCATGTTGGTTTGTTGTTTAACGCCGCACTCAGCAATATTCCAGCTATATGACGGCGGTCTGTAAATAATCGAGCCTGGACCAGACAATCCAGTGGTTGATATCATGAGCATCGATCCACGCAATTTGGATTGATGACATGCATCAACCAAGTCATCGAACCTGACCACCCGATCCCGTTAGTCGCCTCTTACGACAAGCATAGTCACCTTTTACGGCAAGCACGGGTTGCTGAAGACCTATTCTACCCCGGATCTTCACGGGTCTACTGGAAATGGGGGTTGGGTGGGGTAGTAACTAAAACAAGTTAAGGATGTACAGTTGTAATCAGTTACACTTTCGTTGTCAGATTCTCTTTATGAGAGAAATATTATTTGTCATTTATGAACACAACCATTTTCAAAACGCAGCCGGGTAAGAAACCGCAACCTCTCCTTCACTTTACCACCTGTGCTATGGAGACTGTTGACGTCACAAATGTCAATTGTCCTAGTCACTATTAACGCATCTTCTACAAGTCCAGTTTCCACCCTTGCCGAACTAGGCTGGTATTATGGAGTTACATTTTGGCTGGACTATATCCCTATGCACAGTCCAATCAAAATCACGCACCGAAATCGAAATCCGGTTCGTAAACTGTCGTGCAGATTTCGGTCGATTGAAGGATTTGCAAATCATGTACACCGCTAACTCGTGTCAGCAGATATTTTCCAAATCTTTTCATGTTTTTAATTAAGGTGCTCACGTGATTTGATGCATTTCGCGATGTAAGACCCGTTATATCACGATATAGAACTTGATTATCGATCAGATCGTCCTGACTGGGCGCCACCATTTTGTGTGAAGCAAACGCAAGTGATACCAGAGGTGGAATCTGATTGGTCCATAGGAGAGGTTTAGAAGGGACATAACTGGTAATAGCCACTGGTGGCGCTACGATCGAGCCCAGGAATTCCGGCCTATTTCGGCAAGGGTGGAAACTGGACGTTTAAAGTCAGTTAACTCTCTTGCCTCGGGAAGATGCCATTAACGTAGCGTAGTTTGTTTGAAAATGTGAATGTTAACATTGTATCAAGTTCGTTTTAAGCCCTGGTGGTGTATTTATTATTCAAGTGCCCCTGAATCTGATTTGCATCTCTAATTTCAATATAGACTCACTACGCGAATAACATACATGTTGGTTAATATATGAAAAATCACCCATATTCAAGATATATTACATTGGTTCGATGCACAAAAGAACATACTGGTCTGTTTGTGAACCGACGCTCATGAACGCAGCACATATGGCGCCATAGATCCGTGACTCAAGATGCACCTTTTGTCTCGAGCAGGATTAACGTGTAACGTTTTGAAATCACATGCAGCATATCGTCATCAGAATAAAAACATTTTGTGGTAACACTTGACTGAATGTTAGTTTTGTCATTAATTGGTGCACATTGAAAACAGCTCTTTTTAACACACATTCCTCTCCATATGTTTCTATGGTTCACGTTTCTTTTGGTAGTGAGGTTCGCGCCTCCTTTTGGTAGTGGATATATCTTAAACAATGTCATCTTATCCATATCTGACTTGGTGCCTATTAATATGATAGATTATATTAGATATGATGTCTTATGTTTAGACCCCGAACGTGTGAATAAACATGCCAAATGTATGTTCCGTTTAGTATTTAAACATTCCTAAACATGTTTAGATTTAAGTTTGTCTTGTATAATCGTGATATGGTCGGAATCGTACGACTGCCTCGACTTTAAGCAGAGGTGAGGTGAGGGGAAATGGGGTTTAACGTCGCGTTCAAGATTATTGCACTTTTATAGCGACGTGCTTTTAGCAGAGATTTCTTATGATTATGGAAATTATTTTTACGCTTTTATTTACAGCAAAACTTGAATTTTAGCATATCCAAGTGTTTCTGGATACATGTTTGGTTGTGCTTGATCCGCAAGTTGATAATGACTGCAAGCACTTTTATTCTGTTTTCGTCCCTGTTTTATTGTTAAGAATGTTTTAAGAACTTCTTTAGCAATCGTTATATAAAAAAACTTTCGCCTCCTATACAATATGGGAACACGCGCTCCGCCGATTTCGTGATTAAATGCTTTCATGGACACAGTGATTAATGTGCATATGTAATTTTTTCACGGATTTTTTAAAAGAAAATTGTTACATTAAAACATGAACAGTACGCATAATGGACTTATAGTAAATGTATACGAGGGATAACAAACAGTTTGTCTGGAGGGAGATCATAAACCTTTCATAATATGGGCAAGAACTAGACTTTATGATACATGCATATTACAGTTTTCTACAAAATTCTAACTCAATCCCTCTCAATCTAACAATTTAGATGCATGCGGCATAATCTCATTGCACTTGTTCACAACGAGGAAATAGCAGGAATTGCTGAACGATTCTTTTTCAGCTGCACTTCAGTAATTCGTTTTAATATTGGACATGTGGGTGTAGTTCATTGGAATGACGATGTGTGATAAATCATGATGGAGAATATTGTGCAAAACAGGTGGGGAAATCACGAAACAAATCCAGATTTCAAACCGGTATATATAGAATAGTACCACGGGCATCTCGGCCTTTGGAAACAAGAATGTGAGATGGTGAGAACATGAGATTTAAAAAAAATGAAATTTCAGTTTCTCTCGATTTCGTGTTTCTTTTCAGCCTAATTTTTCAAGTGGAGATTGAAATATTTTTAATCATGTCAAAATTTCGCATTACCGTTTTCTTGACATTTTAGAAATATAGTGCCACGGCACTGTAGCTCACCTGGATATCTCTTTAACAGTTAAAAATGTCAACAGAGACAGCCATTTAATAAAAATAAATATAAATATCACCTTAAGGCGAAACATGCAAGCTCCGTCAATCTGGCAATTTCAGAAATATTCCTCAGCAACATCTAGTTTCAATATTGGGATGGTATGTGTTCTATTGCACATAGCACAAGGTCCCAACATCAGGTTTAAATCAAACAACGGATGGATGAGTGAACGCTTAACTCATGACACTGAAACGCCGCAGTAGAGTAACACTGCGGGTTCATTCTCATCCAGGTCCGAATCTTTCCACCGCACCTCAAAGTTAGCCACGTGTAATAAAGCGATTCGTTGGCATTTCTACAGCCAATTTAGCTGCGTCGGGGTCCAGAAGGAATACAGGCCATACAAATAATACACACATTATTCTGGGAGGATAATGACACAATGGCCCCTTGACAATAAACCAGAATGTTCTTTTGCATTTGGTCTTTTCAGGGAGGGTCGGAAAAGATGTACAGGGACATGTTATGAGTTCAAGGTCAAGTTTCTATACTTGATGAAACATACTCGTGAATAGTTCGTTCAAAGTGGACATTCTCATTTTGAGCGTGGATACCATGCATCTTGGGATCGCCACTCTTTTTAATTCTCATCGTGCACCATAATATTAGGAACAAACTGACATTTCACAGCTTGAATTAGTTTCCTGAGAAACAACATAATTGTCCCAACGTCTTGATTGTTTGTGACATTTCCATTTTCTTTTAATAAATATGTATGACAAGGATATAATTGTAATATGCCCCGATAACAAAAGTATGTCGACAACGATATATATTCTGATACATATAATATAATGACCCTTTCACGGTGTATAGAATACATTTTTTTCATGTGAAGGATATATGACTTTTTCATTGGATGAGAGGTCGGTCATATACTGACTCAAATTAAAAACTTCACATTTTTAAAAGTAATCCAATATATGATATACAACGGACAAGTGTATCAGTGAAGGTAATTTTTAAGCCTTAATGTCCAAAGAAGGATTTTAATTAACGGTGGTAACCATAATTTGTTCCAAGCACCTACGGTATTCGGTAATAACATCAACAGTTTAAATCATAAGTCCCAAGCACGAGAATCTGATGGCACACAAGTTCAGTAGCGTGTATGGCCACCATGTGCGTTGACAACTGCCACACAACGCCTCCGCATGGACCTTGTGATGCTTGTGAACACATGATTGGGAAGACGGCGCCATTGTAGCTGCAAAATGGTGCCAAGATCTTGCAAATTCTGTGGTTGGTTCTGGAGAGACTTCTGCACAGAGCATCCCAGACATGTTCGATGGGATTGAGGTCGGGAGACCTTGACGGCCAGTCCATGACGTTGACTCCCGCATTCTGAAGGAAATTCCTTGTCCAAATTGCTGTGTGGGGTCTGGCATTGTCGTATTGGAAGATCAAACCGGGTCCATGTGCTGCCATAAAAGGCAGAAGTTCTGGTGCCAGTACCTGGTCGCGGTAAGCAGCAGCGTTGAGGTTACCACGGATGACAAGAAGCCTGGAACGTGCATTGCAACAGAAAGCACCCCACACCATGACTCTTCCGCCTCGAAATCTGTCAACTTCCTGTACACAACACTGGGCGTAACGTTCATGACGGCGCCTCCACACCCTCGCCCTACCATCGGCAAATCGAAGATTAAATCGGGATCCATCACTGAAGACGACTTGATTCCAATTCCTCTGAGTCCATCGTAAGTGTCGCTGTGCCCACAAGTGACGTTGACGTCTGTGTAATTGAGTCAGAATCGGCCCACAGTATGGCCGTCGTGCTTGAAGGTGAGCAGTTCTCAGACGGTTTCGAACAGTTTGCGCACTCAGTCTACCCCTAAACAGTTCATTTCTGGTTGATGTAGCCGTCAAAAATCGGTTACGGAGGTGACGTAAGACAATCTGACGATCCTCTGCATGTGACGTCAGACGTGGTCGACCTGGCCGAGGGCGATCAGTGGTGGTACCCGTTTGCTGTAGACGCGTCTGTAAATCATAAACAGTCCGTCGACTACAACCCATCGCCCTTGCCACTTCAGCTACGGACGTTCCCGTCTGCAACATGCCGATGGCACGTTCACGTTGCACATTTGGAAGGCGTGGCATGACAAATGGCCGTAAAGACTTTTGTTTTCTTATGTATTTTTTTTTTTTAATGACTGCTAACAAGTATGGCTGAAAACACGTGCGGTATTATGGCCACGTGACCAGTTGCACGTGAAAAACCACTTTTGCAACTATAGTGCTGTGCACATGATTGTGATCGATTCACCTGCACAAAAAACGGGTGTTGTCTGAAGACCATACGTGGCCATTACTGTTTAAATACACAATAAGGGCCCACAATGATAACTAGTCAAATGTTAAAAGTTTAGGATTGTGAAGTTTTTAATTTGGTTCAGTATAAAACAGCAAAACTGACGTTCATAAGTGTATGAATAACACATTTTGATGTTCACAAGTGTTTCACGAGACTGTATTTTTGTTTGTTTGTTTGTTTTTTATAGCCGCACTCAGCAATATTCCAGCTATATGACGATGGTCTGTAAATAATCCAGTGATTGACATTATGAGCATCGATCCACGCAGTTGGGATCGATGACATGATGGATCAACCAAGACAGCGAGCCTGACCACCCGATCCCCTTAGTCGCCTCTTACGAAAAGCATAGTCGCCTTTCACGGCAAGCATGGGCTACTGAAGACCTATTCTACCCCGGATCTTCACGGGTCGATTTTATTTTTGAAATGACGTAAACACTGACGGACTACTTCCACATTCCTGTATAATTACAGAAGCGTTGTTTCTGAAAAATTACACCCTGTTATCTTGCACTCGTCATTTTGGCATACGTTGGGAAAAGTCAAGGAGTCTGTCTGTAAGCCCGTGTTCGGATATCCTCGCTACGACCCATCCTTGTGAAGAAAATGAAGAAATGCACACCCAAGCTATCGCCTCGATCTAGACAGACAGTGCCAACATACAGTCTGTGAATTTACGTCAAAATCTATGTTACACCTCTTCAGCACCACCTTTTACTGTTCGGCCAATGTGGCAATGATGACCAACATGGCAATGACAACATGATCATTAACTTCGGAAATCTCTCACGATTATCATGTCGGCCATTTTGACGTCCTGTACTTGAAGCAAATGTATTACTACGCCGGTTTCCTTTTTCTCTAGTTAAGATAGGTAAATCAGCGGATGCCTAGTCCTCAACTAATTGTCTTTCATCCAAACGTTTCATGATTTTATCAATAATAAAGTCCAACATTTTTCAGTAAACTTCAGATGGCATGAATTATTTTGCTTTCGTTTTTGACACGTTTTCCTAACCTCTGAAGATAGAAAAGTCACTATATCCATGGTCACCACGTTTGGTGACAAATGCCCCATGGATCAAGGAATGAAGGGTTTCCTCAATTGTTCTTGGCTGGAGCATGCTGGTATCACAGCGAAGATATCGGGGACGGATGACATTTTGAAATTGATTTCCTTAACGCCCCTTAATTATAATTTTACATAATGTGTCAGGTCAGGGGCGGTGGGGTATCCAAGTGGTTAACGCGTTGACTCTGGTTTGATTCTCCAAATGGGCACGATAAGTCTGGTGTGAAACGCCTTTCTACCACCAACATAATTAGGGATATCGCATGAATATTGCGCTAAGCCATGTATAACTCATGCAGTCACGTGTTAGGGATTTTTCCTGGTTTGCACAACGTACTGTTTCGTTCTTACATCTTTAATTCTCCTTTCACTTGTACCGATTCCCTAGCCTAACAGAGTATCTTCAAGACTTCAAATATTTGTTCCTCAGATAAAATTATGAATAATTGTCAGGAATTATATGTAATCGGGTGAATGGGCTCTCTCTTTGATATAGGCTGTGTTATTAACTGCATGATACCCACTTAGTTTGTGATTAGTATCTAGCTGTTATAATCAGGCCTAATAGGTAAGTTTCCATTACGTCTAGTATCATAAATAGTTCTTGGCTTGTATATGGATTTATTCATATCATTGTTTTTCTGTGCAGTGTTGAGAAAGGATAGAATTCGAAGGACAGCAGTTTGGAAACTGAAATTGATAACGACAATTGAGTGATTTTATATATCATAATATTAATTAACCTAAATTTACAGACTTTGAACATAGTATCATCTAACGAATTTCTATCTCAGTTTCTGAGTCAATTCACTCACAGTTGCATCCCTTTGTCGTCCATTGAACCACTGGTCGTAAACTCGATTTCCAGAATCAAAGGTGTGGGTTCATGGCCTTCATCAAAACGGTCTGTGTAAGATTTGGCTTTCTCCACACATTACATTTGTGCGAATGGAAAACGATGACTTTATTAGCTAAACTATGGTCATTGACAGATAAAAGTCAGCGTCTAAAATCGATTGTAACAAAACATAATCTATGCAAAACGTCCCTCGGTGAGCCGACGGGGGTGCTCTGGACGGAACGTGGTTACTCGACACTATGTTGGCAGTCTCCCAGCGCACAACGTTTTGTATGCCCAGAAGTTGATAAATAGTGTTCGGAAAGAGAGGCATGGATGCTTTATTATTGCCCGTGTATAGAACCAAGTATTGATTTCAAGTTATTTTACCTAATTACATCTCAAGTAAGAAGATGCTTGACACATCGGCACAAGCTGATACTATTGAAAGTTGACATTAGCATAATGCGTGCAGCACAGGGAAGTCGGGGAAACGGGTGCCACTGGAGTTAAATTTATGAAGTTGTCCTTATTAAATGCATAAAACATGCTTCAAAATTGCTGTTTTTTAGAGGAAGATGACATTTTGAAGTCGGGTCTCAATGAAAATTTACACAAAGTGGTATTGTATGGACAGTTGATCCCTCGTCTACACATGTAGATGAGACAGCGTGTATTTTCAGGTAGACAATTGACTTGCATTTGCATGTGTTTGTGACGGGTGACTGGATGGGTAGCATACACTCACCCTTATGTGATCACTTGGTATCATCACTATTTGATAGTGATTCATAAAAATATATTCAAACTCGCAGAATAGACTCTGGAAACGATATTGTGTCGTTCTATTTCAATGGTGTTTTTCTTGAACAGAGATTCGTGTAACTATGAATAGCCCTGTCTCTGAAATATGTTCTGTAGTAGCAGTATTGGGTATAAATCTGGCTCCAGTGGGGTTGCGGTAGAACCATCATTGTCTATACTACTCCAACAAACAGAAAGGACACAAGAATTGACACATGTCACATGAGACGAAAAAGAATTCTTTATTTAGGGTTAATCAAAGTTTGACATCAACTACGGGACTTGATGCCAAATGTAGAAGAAATGCTTAAACTCGATTAAAGCGTGTTCTCTTCGGAACTCAATAAAGCCGTATCTCAGAAAGTGTGATGGTGTGAGATGTAAAGTTCGTCTCACCTAATCATGCAAAAATAACCGAATCCCCATTGTGACAACCCCCTTGAGGTTAATGTTCCATCAGGATGATGACGATATATAACATCACCTTTTGCCATTAGGCATCCATGAAGGGACTTGAATCTCAATGTTCTTTATTGTAAGAGGTGGATATGCGCACCAGTTAAGATCAATTTTGCAACTATCGATACCTATATTTCATACGATCATGAAACAGTCCAAGACGTACTGACATGAATAATCATGTTTAGTTTAACTTGATCGAAGGTATCTGCGCAGTCAGTTAAGCGTGCTAGAAGCCCTAGTCGTGGGTTCGATTGGAGGTTTCTATTATGTATGTCAGTGGTGTTAAACTCACTCACTCACGACGTTCACTTGAAAGGAAGTTCAAAGTAGCCACTGGAATTGTAATGTTGAATAAATATTGCATGAGTCATAACTTTCACTCAATCAATCATATTCATTGCGAACATTCACGCTCATAATATAAATATCGGGTAGTGTATATTTTAAGGTCGAGTAATACCCTATAATTTAAGGGTCATACAGTTGAGCGTTTAAAGGTTGTCTTGTGTGTAATTCATCCAAATGAACAGTTCTTCGGTATTATATGGTTTGTAGTTCAACTAAATTAACAGTTCTTTGTTATGAGAAACACATTTTCTGATTAAAACCTGAAATCAGATACTAGTCTCTATTCCAACCCTTTTCAGAGACCACCTAGATTAATCACATTCTTAAATCTCAGACAAATTCTTATTGACTACTCTCTAAGAATTTAATTTGAGTGGGTCCGAAATGGAAAATATCTGCCTCTTTGGAGATGTTTCGAAGAAGGCATAATGACCAACATCCTTCTCCAGGGTTAACAAGAAATCTCTGTTAAAAATTAAAATAGAGAGGTTTGTTAGGCATTTCGTACCCGCGAATTACAGGGAATGCCACGTAGAAGATACAATTTGACGTTGGCCAGTGGCAATGGGCTGTTACGCAAGTTGAACTAATGGATAAGATTTCATTAGTTCGCAGGGAAATGACGTCTGAAGAGGCCATCGTTTAGCACATCCAGAGTGAACATTTTCTGCCAGAGGTTTCTGTTTGGTAGTCTGCAATTAGGAGTGTTTGTAGTTAAGGTTCCTTCACGCTGACTTTCTGTTATCTTATTTAGCTTTTTCCATTCATTGATTTTCACCTTTTGAGGCAAGTTGGTGGTGTATTGATTTAGTTCTCAGAGACAATAATTTGTACGGTTTGTGAGAAGAGGAATGCCTTCTTGTTAATGTTCTTCGTTCTACCGCACATATAAAAAATATTAATTTTGACCTTTTAGTGTGTTATATTCTTTTTACCGCCCATTTGAAGAAAGATTAATTTTTGAACTTATGGTGTGTTTTTTCACCTGGCTTCCTTGTTAATGTTAGCAGTATCTGAAGCTCTTGATCTCACGATCAGCTGTGTTTTAAATGAACCCATACATACCATCCTAAGATGAGATTTCACAACCGTACGCGCATCAACTTAATCCTGTCGCCGCCATGTCCATTCCCTATAAATATTGTCTGTTTGTTTTCTAATTTAACTCACCAATTCTGGTAGTCTCCATGATCTATCACTGAATATATAAGATGCATCGTTCGTCCATTGTGTATAGCTTAAACATTAGTTGGCAGGCTCGCAGAAGTTTTCTTTATCTCATTTCTGAAAATATGTAATTACTGCTATATATTTGTTGAGGTAAAATGACCTCTGACTATCCCTGGTTAGAATTAGTCTTCAGCAACCTATGGTTGTCGTAAGGCGCCACTAACAGGATCCTTTGGTCAGGCTCGCTGACTTGGATGATGCATGTCATCGTGTCATAACTTGCGCAATTTGATGCTCATGATGTCAATCACTGGATTGTCTGGTCCAGACTCGAAAATTTACAGACCGTCGTCATAAAGCTGGAATATTATTTGCTGAGTGCGCCGTTAAACAACAAACAAAAACAAACTCAAACAAGCTCACAGCTCATTAGGCGAACATTTTAATGGAAACTTGTGGTGTGATCAAAAACATTTTTCGATGGAACCAGTCTGATATGTAACCTTTTGAAATCATATGTGAGTGTATATTATTATTTATATTTGTTCCATTAGGATTCTCTTCTGTGACCGAGATACGAGTATTCGAACGCTAAATCAAAGCTGTCTTCATCAAACACAACGCTGAGCTTAATATGGAGTTTTATGAATCGAACTAAAGACACTGACAGTTTAACACACTGTGGTAACAAATTAGTGTCACTGCACAATAGAGTTGGCGCCTAAACGTACATCACGAAACATTACACTATCAAGATACTGACACACTGATACAAAAGCGGCCGCATCTGCAGCGATCGCTGAACAGGCACTTGTTATAACCCAATATATCTGCGCGGGGAAAGTTTCCTTTTGTTAATGTCTTCGCATTAATAATAACAAAAAAACCCCTGTAAAAGTAGTTACATGTGACTGTTTAAAAGCGTTTCGCGGCAGCGTCAAGAATGAGTTAATTATCGAGTTTTCTATCAAAACGTCCAAAATCTTGAACAAAACGTTACAACATGATTGTTTATCGATGAGTAAATTCCATGTTCAAAGAGTGCTTTCAATCAGTGCACATTAGCGTTGGCGGTTTGGATTGTTCGTGTGAAAACATAACTCTTTTCGTTCATTTTCCTGTTTCCTGTCTCTTTCACACAACGTTAACGCTGTATTGCAAGTATGGTGAAGAAAAAGAAACCCCAGGAGAGCCCGTTAGACATTTTGTTCATATCGTATTATTCACGAGAAATAACACGTAGTGTTGTGGTTATTATTATTTGTCATTTTTGCCAAACAGAAAATCTGTCATTTCCTGAGCATGACTTGTAAACGAATATAGAATGTTGTAAAGTTAAAGGAACCTTTGTTTCTATTTATAACATGAATATTGCAACAAGGAAAATGCCCCAATATAATCACCACTACAAGAGGTTTGTATGGTGCCCAATACAATGCTTGAAACGTAAACATCCGGATAAAATACACTCAAGAAGATAATAAATGAGATCAAAACGTTACTAGGCTGAAAACAGTCGCCGGATCGTGGAACACTGCAAAGTCAAAGTCCAAAACACAACTACGGTTTTCTGTTTGTATAATTTTAGCCACCATCAAACATGGGTCATAAAAAAAATACTTAAAAAATTATTAGTTATTTTACACAGCGTTTTATATATATTTTGTGTTTTGGTGAACTTTTTCGTACCATCAGCAATAGCTTATCCCTTATCACAAATACCCGGCTAAAATCACCGTCTCGTTGACAGTAACATAGCCTATAAAGACATGTGTTAAAGCTTTCTTCTTTTCATATAATCATACTTGTTTGTGTTACGTTCAAAGACAGACTTTTACTTATTTTGCTTTAAGTTCCAAAGGGTTGGTAGAATCTGCTCAATATATTTGACGAGTGCATTATTTATATAGCAAGGAAACGTTAAGTCATAACACACACCCGTTGTCCTTTGATGTGTGAGATAATTAATGACGGTTCTTGGGAAAGGCTCCAGTTTTATTAATCTTGTCGTCACTTTCTTACACATTTCATCTCAATATTGTGAGAAATGGTCATCGATCGGTGTCTTCATACATCTCGTGTGTTTCATGTAATTGATTTTCTTTCATATTGTGGTTGTTTTCTCGAACGTACATGTGCTAACTTTCAATACCATGGGCTGGACAAACATATATAATGATTGTTATCGAATGATACGTCGGTAGTACAGCCATGTTTCATCAGACTCTTTCTTTGATGGTTTGCTGATCAATCTAGAAAATGTAAATGGCTTCTTTGTTTTAACAGGAGACGTGTGGCAATACCAGTATGCAAGTGAACAACTATATATTACATCCGTTCGAACAATTCTTGAACTGGTGGTCTTCAGGAATTTGAAAGTATAAATGAAGTTTCGGTGTCGCTAAGACTCACTTGCAATAACGTGTTAATCAATTAGGAGTTAAACCCACTGTGTTTTGACATTTGAGGTAGTGTCACTCTAGATACGATACCACTAATTTTGAGACTTTTAGGTGTTTCTCCATCCTGTTTTGACCATTCAGAATCAAACATTCTTCAATGTCATGGTAAAAATATCCCATTTCACACACTGTACCCATGTCGGGAATCGAACCCGGGTCTTCGGCGTGGAGAGCGAACGATTTAACCACCAGGCTACCCGACCGCCTTCCACAATATGAGATGGCCAAGTCATTGCGACCATCTTGAGGCGTATAGAGTGTTAGTACAACAACTTTTCATCAGGTATCAATGCTGATTGACATTTACCAAACTGATATCAATGTCATTTACAATTTTATTTTTACCAAATGATATTTTGATTTGGAACACATGCAAATTGAGACGGAGTTGTGCGTAACCTTCTTCAAATGTAATTTGTATATATGTGTCATATAGTCCTGTTTGTCACTACAAATAAAACCTGTCGAAAAAAACGAGAAAATAAACTTTAACGAAAATACATGTAAGCTGAAGAGGCTAAAACCAATATCATGTTTTTATGCCCATCATGAACACACACGATACGTGTACGCATGTATGTGTTTATTCTACGTTATGTAATAATGGTCGGAATTATGTGGACGGTGTCTATTTTTACTGTCAAAGAAGGAAATGTGTTATGTTTAGCAAGATACCATAACAGAACACGGAACAATGTCGACAAATACAATTTGTTGTAAACAAATCAGACACATGGCCAGTACGGAATTTCCATTGCTTTAAAAACCATTTAGTGCTAGGTTAGCCCCAACCTATTGCTGGCGCTGCACGTTTAAGTTAAAAACCTTGAAACAGCAGTTGTGGGTAAATAATTAAAATGTGGTGATATTTTAGTCGAGGGCGGTTGCCTTGTTTTTGTTCTAATCATACATCTAAACTCGACATGCCACGTTAGACAACACGACTGCAGTCAGGTTCGATCAGATAATCTCGGGGATGTCTCAATGCGCACCTCTCATAAAGTTCATCGCATCTTGTAGGAAGGAAACAAACTTGACGTAATGTTAACAACACCCACATCTAAACGAAACCAGTACACAACTGAGAGTTGGCGAGAGCTCGTGGTATTGAAACAGGCGCACCATACGCCCTCAATGTGTACACCATATATCAGATAGAGATACGCTCAATAAGGCTCAAAGGAACAATAAGTTCACGTTTCACTGTACGTTGCCACCATCATCGCTGCCAAACTTCAATACTCATTCCAGAACCTTATCCTGTAAACATGGATATTATACGAATGCATCAGGTCTTGTATTGCACCACAAAAAGAAGAAGTCATAGATATGGTAAGGAGGCTAGGTATGGATCGGGTTTATACATAACGATTCCAAAGTCAACAAACTCTGCTGGGTGATCGCTGTCATCCTTCTCCAGGGCGTATTTATTTTCGAAACTGTCTACACGGTCAGTCCACTACGTGTACCGAAAAGGCTTTGCTGGCTATTAATTCATATAAACCCAGTCTGTCTGCGACCGATGCAGTTTGACGCCAGATTAACATTGACCTGAACGTTCAGCGTCTCTGACTCCATCCAACAACAAAGGGACGCTTCATCTGAACTGGAAATGAGCGGTGACCTGTAAAATTAAAGCCTTCTTAAGAGAGTTAAGTGAGTTTTTACCCACTTTGGATTCTGATTTTCGCCAGATCTTGATTAACATTCCTCTTTGCCATGATAAAATTGTCAATAAATCCTGGTTATAGCAGAGACAGATTGTCATGACCTTCTCAAAGAAAACGTTTTGAGTCTTAGTGCAATATCGATATCAACAAAGGCATGTAAAAACATTAATTGAAAATTTTAGAAGTTTCGTTAATGAATAGGGTCGTTGTGAAGGGCGGTGTGTATTTTTGTCAATCCTTACAAAGACTATGTTTTCTTTATTCTTCAAAAATATTGGCCCTGGAATTTGAAGCCCCGGATAGAAATCATCCGAAGAAAACCCAAACGAATTAGGTAGTCAATTATTACTACGCAAATTCAACCAGCTCTTCTACCATTTTTCGATTGCGTCAAACATTTAGCGATAGAATAACCAATTAAACTACTGTCTGGAAGTGCCCCTTACGCATCAAGAAAACAAGATGTAATTGTAACAGGAAATGGTTCTTCTGAAGAGTTGATTCCAACGGATTCTTGCTTGTTTCATTTTCAGCCGGCAACAAAGAATGAGTGTATATTTCTTTTGCCCGGCTGTAAATATATATATTATAAACAAGATTCACCTGTGACGTTTTTAACAAGGTTCGGCTGCTTGTAATACGCATTTTGAGATCATGTCAGACGTTCTGGAGTCCGAAGTGCTAACTTTAAGGTGAGGTGAGGTGAGGTGAAAGTGGGTTTAACGTCGCGTCCAAGATTATTGCACTTATATAGCGACGTGCATGCACGTGTGTGTGTGGCTGCTTGTACTAGTCCGGACTGATGCCGATTTACAGTGCTAGCTCACTGAGATACCATGCCGCAGTTAACATGAATACCCCACTCAGACACAGTATACTGACTTAGAGCCGACCAGTCTTTGTTTTAGCCCCTTAATGTCGAGCGCCAGACTGGGTAACAACAAGTACCATCTTTTAACGTCTTTTGGTATGACGCGGCCGGGGATCAAACCCCGGACCTTCCGCTTTCCGGGCGGACGCTCTACCACAAGACCACGGAGGCGGCGCTAACTTTAAGGACGCATGAATAGAGATTTAAACTCCCTGGGTTACTCTAGATCATAACGACACTGTATTACGTTAGTAAAACCATGGGCCCTTGTGTCCTTGCTTAGATATCTCTGGATCAATCACGAGTGTCAGAAATGCACAATCCTATTATACCTTTCCACAAGGCCAGACACTCCGTACGGCTTTCGGTCGATATTATTTCATAGCTATGAAGAATTGGGGGATGTCATGTGTTGGAATCGATAAAAAATATCTCCCTAGACAAGGTAGATATGAAGTTTTTGTGCCTGAATTGCGATTTGTTATAGCAATGTCTTATATCTGATATATAAGCTGACATACCTATCCCTTATAGGTAATAGGTGAGGTGAAATGGGGTTTAACGTCGCGCCCAAGATTATTGTACTTATATAGCGACGTGCATGTACGTGTGTGTGTTTGTGTGGCTGCTTGTACTAGTCCGGACTGATGCCGATTTATAGTGCTAGCTCACTGAGATACCATGCCGCAGTTTAACATGAATACCCCACTCAGACACAGTATACTGACTCCGAGCCGACCAGTCCTTGTTTAAGCCCCTTAATGCTGAGCGCCAGACAGGGTAACAACAAGTACCATCTTTTAACATCTTTTGGTATGACGCGGCCGGGGATCGAACCCCGGACCTCCCGCTCTCCGGGCGGACGCTCTACCACTAGACCACGGAGGCGGTCTTATAGGTTATAAATATAAGCATACACTTTAACAAAAACAGACAAAGCAGGAGTTAATATTTTAGTTTCGTACCCGTTGTTTCGTACACATGTGTTTGTAACTACTGGTTGTTAAGTTTGTATAATGGACAGATGTCCCCATAATGACTGATTCTTTCTCGCTGCATGATTACAATAACGAAGAAAAGATATTTAGAGAGTATAAAAAAAGATCACACAATATTTATTCACGTTGATCAGGAGGAAGATACTTCAGAAATCATAAAATAATCCATATTTCAGAAAGCTGTACATTGAATGGATGGGATATTGAAAATGAAATCTCACCTATGTGTGTGTGCGTGTGTGTCTCGCTGCTTGTACGAGTCCGGACTAATGCCGATTTTATAATGCTAGCCCACTGAGATACCATGCCGCAGTTTAACATGACTACCCAAATCAGACACAGTATACTGACTCCGACCCGACCAGTCCAATGCTTCGGCCTTTTAATGCCGAGCACCAGACAGGGTAACAATAAGTACCATCTTTAACGTCTTTTGGTATGACGTTGCTGGGTTACGAACGCCGGACCTTCCGCTCTCCAGGACCGACGCTCTACAACGGATGCGGCCGATCTTTCAGAAGAGTACTTAAAACATGAGAACGTGCTATATTTTAACGATCTCTAATTTTCACACTTTTTGAATATTTAGCTCAAGGGGAAAGGTCGACATTGCAATAACTTAAAGGTCCTTTACAACCGGAGCTGGAAGGTTTACTGCCCCATCTCATCCTACCGGATACGACCCGTGAAGATCCGGGGTAGAATAGGTCTTCAGCAACCCATGCTTGCCGTTAAAGGCGACCATGCTTGTCGTAAACGGCGACTAACGGGATCGTTGGTCAGGCTCGTTGACTTGGTTTGATGCACGGTCGTCGATCCCAATTGCGTGGATCGATGCTTATGATCTCAGTCACTGGATTGTCTGGTCCATGCTCGATTATTTACAGACCGCCGTCATACAGCTGGAATATTGCTGAGTGTGGCGTTAAACAACAAACCAACCAACCTACCTACCGGATGCCTATTCATTACTATCTGAAAGATGGTGTATTTCTAAAAAGGTCATTTGCCTTAGACTTCACTCGTAACATGTGAGTGCGAAAGAGAGTTGAGGTTAATACCATTTTGGAGAGTGAATTAGTCATACTAAGGCTGTGACCCAAAGGAGTGAAAGCGTTGACTGATATTGTGCCGGCAAACTAAGGACCCTCGTTAGTCCGAATATGGGGTTTGGAAACCAAGATCAGCCGATCCTGGTGAGTCTGATCTCACAATAAATATTTCATACAGTCGCATGTTGGCACGGCAATTCATCAATGTATGTTTAAAAACGTTTGCGAAATGAAGTTCATCTGAAGCAGTTTAACTCCAAAAGGATGTCTGAAAGTGTATATAACATATGTGATATTCAGTAGTATCTAACTTTGTAGAACTAAATTAAAATAATTTTAAGTCGTGTACATTTCGGTACAGTGCCATTTTGTGTCACGTAAGCTATATGCCATGGGTTTCGTGGCGAACAAAAATGGTTTCATAACAATAGCGTGAGAACATCGTAACCATACGACTCTTGCTCAGCAGTTGTTTGATCAAGGTTACAACATTCAATGCTTCGGTTTGATCAAGGTTACAACATTCAATGCTTCGGTTTGATCAAGGTTACAACATTCAATGCTTCGGTAAAGCTTTCAAAAAATGGTTTTCCTATGCAATTCACTATTGACACATGACCATATGTTCCCGTGTTGTTTCAGGTGAACGATTGACTTCCCCTTGCATGTGTTTGTGACGGGTGCAACTGGTAGGGCAGGATAACGTGAACACCTGGTATCATCACTATTTGATAATGATTCATAAACACATGCTCATTGTTGAGTCGGAATCGTACAATCGACTCGAGATTTATATTGAATAGGGTGTTTTCGCTTATATATACACGTGTAATTGCAATACTCTCAGGAGAGTGTGTTGGGAGTTCTAGCCTTCGATTTGACTCCTACAGAATAAAAAACTGAATTACACGAAGCAGCAATAATACTAAAATGAAGTTTCACCCGAATGTGTAAACAAGATAATCGCGGTTCATAAAACATTTAATTTTTCATTTAGATAGGACTTTAAAATTACGTCTTTCTCGAAAACAGCATTGTTAAAGCAGGCTCTATTAACAGCTGATAACGAGAGAACATTTGAGTTCAATTTCCTGTGCATCCACAAGGTCAACCTCATGAATGTAGCGTCAGTAATCCCATCCGCTCTTTCATTTCCCCACGGTCCTTGTATTCAGGTCATATCAACTGTCAATGGTGCCTTCTTTGTGCGGATTTGTCAAGCATCTTAAATGCAATGGAAGATTAAAATATATGCAACGCTTTGTTCTTTATTCTTATTATTTAACGTGGCCTCCAGCCAATTCTTTTAATATTATTTTGCATTTAGCAATTTCTGCATGTTTACTGACCGTCTACTAATCACGTTCCTTCCAGGGAATTAATTGTATCAGCTCACCGAGGGGCGCCTTGCATATAGTCATCGTTTTGTTGCAATCGATTTTAGGCGCTAACAGTTATCTCACAATGATCTTAGTTAGCTAATAAAACATCGTTTTCTATTTGCTCAAGCCACACATTTTCAAATTGTTAAGTATTAGTGTATTTATTGGGATAGTGAGAGAGCTATAAAAGCGTATGAGCATCTGCATGGGACGAAAGAAAAAATGGCACTGGCAGTAGAATTTTCCCAATCCCATGTGTCACGTCTTTGCTCGAGTTAATCATTTCAGAATATAAAACTTGGTCCAAAAAACGTGTTCCTTAACGTGAAAATGGTACTAGTTTCTTAAAGTAATTTACAAATTGGTTTGTACTGAGTAACCTAGATATATATAATGTATATCACTTACTTATCATTCTGAACTGACGGCAGATATTTGAAGATAGAAGCACATCTGTGTACTGCCTGTCGTAAGAGGCGACTTACGGGATCAGGTGGTCAGGCTCGCTGACTTGGTTGATGCATGTCATCGTATCCCAATTCCGTGGATCGATGTTCATGATGTCAATCACTGGATTGTCTGGTCCAGATTCGATTATTTACAGACAGCCGTCATACAGCTGGAATACTGCTGAGTGCGGTGTTAAATAACAAGCAAACAAACAAAAAATATCTGTGTACAATGTCTTGCCTGTACAATGAAGTCCTCCTGTACTTGACCTCCTGTGATTGCACACAATTTATTCACTAATTCGTTTCCACATGCACGTAGTTCCGCATTATCATTACAGCAAATATTTCTCTCCTTATGCCAATCAAGTACTACATGTATATATCACACGAAACCAGGCATGGGCTTCACAAACTGTATTCACGTGGAGACTCCAAATCGGCTCTTTGGCGTCTCCACCAGCTTGCATATCCCTCTGCTTCTGACCTGACATGTGAAACATGTAATAATATTGGGCGTTAAGAAAATCAGTTTCACAGCACTTACATCTTCTGTTCGTGATGCCTTCGCTAAGGAAGGATTTTGTTTGTTTGTTTGTTGTTTTACGCCGCACTCAGCAATATTCCAACTATATGACGGCGGTCTGTAAATAATCGAGTTCTGGACCAGACAATCCAGTGATTGATATCACTAGCATCGATCCACCCAATTAGGATCGATGACATACATCAACCAAGTCAGCGAGCCTGACCACCCGATCCCGTTAGTCGCCTCTTACGACAAGCATAGTCGCCTTTCACGGCAAGCATGGGTTGCTGAAGACCTATTCTATCCCGGATCTTCACGGGTCCGCTAAGGAAGGAACGAAATAATGCACTGCATCATACCACTTTACGAACTGCAAATGCAAACGACGAATTCCGGCTAAGAAATAACTTCTATTAGTTTATACCTCGGTAATAGTTGTTAAATAAGGGGTGCGTAGTGATACAACAAACCGAAATTTAAAAAAATGACACAAAACCCTTTCCATAATCGAAATATTCTTCGGTTAAAATGT
Organism: Haliotis rufescens; assembly: GCF_023055435.1. NCBI lineage: Eukaryota > Metazoa > Mollusca > Gastropoda > Lepetellida > Haliotidae > Haliotis > Haliotis rufescens. The sequence goes on from NW_025964024.1 coordinate 1,281,828, forward strand.
TATGACAATCTTTAATCTTGGTTCCCAAATGAGTGTTACATTTATCATTGATTTAATCCTGCAAACCCGATTTCGCAAATAAAGTTTTGACCCGGAACAGAGATGGCATAAGTACATCCCCGTGTAGTAGAAGTACTAATAGACATGTTTATGAAACGTAATAAAGTTACTTGCCCTTTCCGTGATGAACGTCTGACAAATAGAACTGACACGACGGACAGAACATGGCCCACGAGACGAAATTATTTCATTTGTTTAGGGTTAATCAACGTTTGACATACTTCTGGACATGTATCAATGATACACATTCTTCAAACTCAAGCCCAAAAGATTCCAATATAATATCGAGTAGTGTTCGTCATAAGGTCAAGAAATGTCACTTCAATATAAGGTTTGAAACGTTTAGACTGTTATAGGTTAAATCTTGCGGTTTTTAATAAATCCAATGGAAATCCATTTTCTGATTAAAACCTGGATTTAGATATCTATTCCAGACCATTACATATCTCACGTAGATTAATCCGAAATCGCGGACAAATTGGAATGGTCTAAAATCTTAGAATTTAATTTCAGTGAGCCCGAAACAGAAAATCTACCTCTTTGGGGATATATTTTAGGAGACATAATGACAAACACCGTCCTCCAGGGTTGACAAGAAATCTCCTCATTTGAGGAAAAAGCGAAGTAGAGAGGAGTTTTTTGTGTATTTCTTACACACGACTACCAGGGAATGCTACGTAGAAGATACAATTTGACGTCACCCAGTGGCAATGAGCTGATACGCAGGTTGTAAAATGGATTAGATTCTATTAGTGCGCAGTGAAATGGTGTCTGAAAAGACGATCGTTTAGCAAATACAGAGTAAATTTGTGGCTTAAGTTTGTTTAGAAATCAGCCATGAGCAGTGTGTTTGTTTTATAGAATTTGTTCCAAGTTTATAACCTTTTGTGGCAAGTTGTTATCATTTAGTCTCATAGACAATCGAGACGGTCGGGTAGCCTAGTGGTTAAAGCGTTCGCTCGTCACGCCGAGGACCCGGTTTCGATTCCCGACTATGTGTGAAGCCCATTTCTGGTGTTCCCCGTCGTGATATTGCTGGAATATTGCTAAAAGCGGCGTAAAGCTCACTCACTCATAGACAATCATCTGTGTGGTTTATAAGAAGTGTATATCCTTCTTTTTACCTATATGTTGTTCCTGTTACCGCGTATATGAACAATATCAATTTTGACCTTTTAACGTAACAATTTCTAACATGGCTTCTTTGGGCACGCTGTAAATGCATCTCAGTCAGCAGTCTTGTATAGATATCATTATCTTTCTAGTAAAATGTTTTACAGTAGTCCTGAATCATGTCGCCGTCGTGTGCATTTCATGTATTCGTAATACTTACCAGTATCAGAGGTCAGAGTACAACAATATGCATTTTTATGCATGAATTCCTGTTTCTGATAACTGCAATGTTTGGAACAGAGAACGGCGTCCTATGTGAGTATTTTACCCCTCAATTTCATTTTCATTGTCTCATCGGGCGGTGGTGTAGTGGTTAAGGCGTTCGCTCATCACGCCGAAGACCCGGGTTTGTTTCCCCACATGGGTACAATGTGTGAAGCCCATTTCTGTTGTCCCCTGCCCTGATATTGCTGGAATATTGATAAAAGCGGCGTAAAACAATACTCATTCACTCATAATCTCACCAATGCAACGTACAGGTAAGCGCATCGGAAAGACCCTATTAAATCTTTGAGCTAATGAATGCGTTTTACACAACACCCATCCCTATACTAGCAATGTCACGGATGAGGGGAGTTCATTAAGGCAAGACAAATCAAGGGTTGATCACACTATTGGGGTAGGACGGCACTCGGTCAGTCTGGCAACACCAGACCGCTCCTAACCTTTTGTAGATATCTTATCCAGCACGCTTGGGGTACGGGAAACTTTCTCCACAACGAAATGCCCTTGCATCAATTACTTATTCAAGTGGAATATTGAATTATAGTTAAACAGCACATCACGATATCAACTGAACTGTTTCAGCGTTATTCAACGCTCGCCAGAGTTCCGGCTGCAAACTGCAAATTAAGCACGACGTCTTCTACCTTTGTAAAATATTCAGTTTGTTGTTATAGTCTCTTTTTTTAAACTTTTAGGATAAAGCAGATGAACCGTGTGTCTGTCCCATCTAAAATCAAATGGAATATAATGTACGAATCTTTGAAGCTACTACTACACGGGCTGTTTCCATGAATGAAATCATTCATCATTTTCGTTCATGAGCAACATGTCCACATTGATAGCATGATGGCATATTTCTTGTCCTTTTCTTTTCAGTTGCACAAAAAAAATGCACATGACTCACTGGAACAGAGTTTGTTTCCTTTGTTCCACCACGTCTGCCTTTATCTAAGAAAACAGGAATTCATGCATTAGAAAATATATTAGTATTAATACCTTATTTATTGTTTTGTTTGTTGCTTAACGCCACACTGAGCAATATTCCAGCTTTATGACGGCGGTCTGTAAATAATCGACTATATAATCCAGTGATCGATAGCAAGAACATCGATCCACGCAGTTAGGATATGATGACATGCATCAACCAAGTCAGCGAGCCTAACCACCCGAAACCCATAGTCACCTCTAGATTTTACAAGCATCGGATGCGGAAGACCAGTTCTAACCCGGATCTTCACCTGTCGAGTTTAATGGTAAGACGCGATGTAATTTGATAGACTCTTTTTCCTATTGAATCAGTGTAATAGTTGTGATTAAGCATTGTGTTTGAATCCTTCATGTGACATCACCGCCTCCATGTTCACATGGATAGAGTATCTGCCAGGATAGCGAAACGACGGTGGTTCGATCCCCGGCCGCATTATGCCAAAAGACTTTAAGTCACTCGGCATTAAGAGGCAAGGACTGGTCGGCTCAGAGTCAGTATACTGTGTATGTTAAACTGCGGCATGGTATCTCAGTTGGCTAGCTTTACACACACACCCCACCACAAATCACGTGGCAGCGATAACAGATGTGGTGGCTCCAATCATAATACATTGTCATCATTATGTATCATTCACACCGCTGCATGTCATGCATTAGGACAACTCAACCATACCGCCACTTAAGCACTCCATACATGTATACATGTGTGCATTATTATCAAGTCACAGTCATGCCGGCGCAAACGTTACATTACACCAGTTACACGCACACATATTTCATGTAAATAAAGAGAGTAAGAGAATATTGCTTTACATATGATCTTAAAACCTTTTTTAAAAGGAAATTGTTTCATATTTATTGAATGCCAAAGTATGACATAAAATCAACTTCAATGTTTAATAACAAAAATACAATAAAACTAATCTATTTGCAAATGATACGATAAACATGAGTGTCCACGTGTTATCCTAACTGGAATAACAAGATACACGAGGACGTTATATATATCAAAACTGTTTCAAAATACAGAACATTTACATGTGATTGTTTAAAAAAGACTTTCGCAGCAGCAGCCAAAAATTTGACAGTTACCAAACTGAGCGAAATCTCCACGAACACTATGTTACAACGTCATTGTTTATCGATGTATCACTTTTCGTGTTCACAGAGTTCCTGGCAATTAGTACACATTAGCGTTGGCGGTTAAATGGTTCGTGTTAAAACATAACTCATTTTCCTTAGTTCATTTACCTGTTTCCTGTCTGTTTCACACGACATTAACGCTGTATTTTAAGTAAGGTTGAAGGAAGACACACCAGTCGAGCCTGTTCTTGTTGTTTTAGCGAGTACATGCAGTGAAAGATGTGGCTTTGTAGAATAATAATATAACACGTAATTGCTGAATATATTTACAATAAGTATATTTTGCAGGGAGAATGGTAAAAATGGTGCCTTTTCTTGTTCAATGTTTTAAAGCAATGGCTCTTTTGTCTTTGATTCCTTTGTCTTACAGACGTTACGATATGGCTGAAATATGTGACGTAAAGCATAAACTCACTCACTCACTTGTCTTACTGATTTGCTAGTGACAGAACACTGCGTTATGGTATTTTACTCAAACATTTACCATGATGGTAAAACAATTTGATCAAAACAGTAAGTCTTCAGTGGTAGTCGAACAAATATGGAAATGGAAGAAATTCTGTGAAATTATCACTTGAAATTTTACTTAGCAACTCAAAGGAATTGCTTGAATGTTTGCAATCTCACAAAAGAACCGATTTTAATTTTGTCAACACATTCGATTTTTCAACATTGTACACACTGTCCCCCACACAATACTTCATTCCTTGATCGATGGGGCATTTGTCGCTATGTGAATGCTGGACTTCCTCACTGAAGACAATTATGTAAACTTTCGGGGTAAGGCATGTTGGCAAGAAGTAGGCATCCCAATGGGCACAAACTGCGCTTCGATTCTTGCTGGTCTGTTTCTTTGGCATAAAGATCGGAATTACTGATCGGATTGGCAAAATCACAAGGCAATTTGGCCAAGAAGTTTAAGTTAAGGGTCAGGTATATCGATGATCTGATATCGTACATTAGCGATCAAATAGCCAATTCCCTTCCACTGATGTACCCACCTTTACTTGAAATAAACCATACAAGTGAAACCGCCTCATCTGCTATGTAATTAGATCTATGCATAAAGAGGTAGAGTGACAAAACACTATCCACAAGATTGTATGTAAAGAGGGATGACTTCCCACAAGATTGTATGTAAAGAGGAATGACTTCCCACAATATTGTATGTAAAGAGGAATGACTTCCCACAAGATTGTATGTAAAGAGGGATGACTTCCCACAAGATTGTATGTAAAGAGGGATGACTTCCCACAAGATTGTATGTAAAGAGAGATGACTTCCCACAAGATTGTACGACAAGAGGGATGACTTCCCACAAGATTGTATGTAAAGAGGAATGACTTCCCACAAGATTGTATGTAAAGAGGGATGACTTCCCACAAGATTGTATGTAAAGAGGGATGACTTCCCACAAGATTGTATGTAAAGAGAGATGACTTCCCACAAGATTGTACGACAAGAGGGATGACTTCCCACAAGATTGTATGTAAAGAGGAATGACTTCCCACAAGATTGTATGTAAAGAGAAATGACTTCCCACAAGATTGTACGACAAGAGGGATGACTTCCCACAAGATTGTATGTAAAGAGGGATGACTTCCCACAAGATTGTACGACAAGAGGGATGACTTCCCACAAGATTGTATGTAAAGAGGAATGACTTCCCACAAGATTGTATGTAAAGAGGGATGACTTCCCACAAGATTGTATGTAAAGAGGGATGACTTCCCACAAGATTGTATGTAAAGAGGAATGACTTCCCACAAGATTGTATGTAAAGTGGGATGACTTCCCACAAGATTGTATGTAAAGAGGGATGACTTCCCACAAGATTGTATGACAAGAGGGATGACTTCCCACAAGATTGAATGTAAAGAGAGATGACTTCCCACAAGATTGTACGACAAGAGGGATGACTTCCCACAAGATTGTATGTAAAGAGGGATGACTTCCCACAAGATTGTACGACAAGAGGGATGACTTCCCACAAGATTGTACGTAAAGAGGAATGACTTCCCACAAGATTGTATGTAAAGAGGGATGACTTCCCACAAGATTGTATGTAAAGAGGGATGACTTCCCACAAGATTGTATGTAAAGAGGGATGACTTCCCACAAGATTGTATGACAAGAGGGATGACTTCCCACAAGATTGAATGTAAAGAGAGATGACTTCCCACAAGATTGTATGACAACAGGGATGACTTCCCACAAGATTGTATGTAAAGAGGAATGACTTCCCACAAGATTGTATGTAAAGAGGGATGACTTCCCACAAGATTGTATGTAAGAGGAATGACTTCCCACAAGATTGTATGTAAAGAGGGATGACTTCCCACAAGATTGTATGACAAGAGGGATGACTTCCCACAAGATTGTATGTAAAGAGGGATGACTTCCCACAAGATTGCTTGTAAAGAGGGATGACTTCCCACAAGATTGTATTTAAAGAGGAATGACTTCCCACAAGATTGTATGTAAAGAGGGATGACTTCCCACAAGATTGCATGTAAAGAGGAATGACTTCCCACAAGATTGTATGTAAAGAGGGATGACTTCCCACAAGATTGTATGTAAAGAGGGATGACTTCCCACAAGATTGCATGTAAAGAGGGATGACTTCCCACAAGATTGTATTTAAAGAGGGATGACTTCCCACAAGATTGCATGTAAAGAGGGATGACTTCCCACAAGATTGTATGACAAGAGGGATGCCTTCCCAATAGATGACTTTCAGTGTCAGTATCGAGCAATATTCCAGCAACGTAAGCCTTTGGTGTCTACATATCACAGTTTGTGAAGTACTATCGAGCCCGTTCTTTCTTCCAGAATTTCAAAGAATGTCAGACAAATCGCTCAAAAAATGTCTGATCAAGGTCACACGATTCAAGGCCCCGGTTATTTTTTTAACAAGTACCATGGTAGACAAATGGAGGACATTTCCAAATTTGACACATAATTGACAAAACTGATGTGGGATGCATTTTGCTAGTTTGACTTGTTCCATACCTTTCTGTGTGTTTTAGATGAACAATTGACTTGCCTGTAGATGTGTTTGTGACAGGTGTCCCCGGTAAGGCAGGACACTCTCACCTTTTTTGCGAACACCTGGTATCATCACTATTTGATAGTGCTTCACATAGTCAGAATCGTTCAATCGACTCCGTTTTAACACAGTTTTTTTTATGAGTATGGAATGGTTTTGTCTCTTTTGATTACATGAAGATTGAAAGTTAATCCGAGTATTAATATGAGTATGTGTGATGTATTATGAACTCTATACAACATCCGTATGATTTGAATTGAAAAGTTAAAGACAGTATTCTTTGCTTCATCAGGGCTATATGAGTTCATAATAGGTCTGTTATTTTTAGGTAGGCCAAACATATGCGACCCATGAAGACCCGGGGAGGAATAGGCCTTCAGCAACCCATGCTTGCCGTAAAAGGCAACTATGCTTGTCATAAGAGGCGACTAACGGGATCGGGTGGTCAGATGTAAGTAGAATGTGCAAACGCAACTTATGGTATGGATGTACCTAAATATATCACGCAATAGTATTATAGTGATGTAAAGTTAGTCTAGTGTGTTACACCGCTAGAATATTAGAACGGTTAAGTTAACATTAATCTACAAGCGTGATCTCCTGTATCGGACTTTTCAACTAAACTAAAATAAGGAATCTGTACAAGGTAATTTTAAATAAGGTTTAGCTGCGACGTTTGCTCAACAAGGATAGGCTGCTTTATAACATAGATATTTGTCGTTGAACCTTAGAGATGCCTGGGGTTTAATGCCTCTAGGAGAATAAAGGTTTTCAGCTTACAAGAACAATCAACCAATCAATACCTTTATTCATCTTGGACAGTGTGATAAATTCTTGTAGGACAATACGGGATAGAAAATGCTTGAGATCACGAATACTGTACAAAGCAGTTCGAGAAATCACAAACAATTCCACAATTCAGGAATCCGTAATTTAAATGCCCTAATGATTTTGGAAAATGAAATCTCGTGCTGTCGCGATTTCTTTTTTGTTTTACCTACTTTGATAATCCGAGGGTGAGAGTGAGACTGGCTTTATGTCCAAATGTCGCATTCTCTATTCTCGCGTTTTAAATAAAGTACTTAAAACATGAGAACGCGAGATTTTGGCCAAATGTCTCTTCTCGTGATCTCCCATGCTCTCACCTTTTGCACATTTAACTGGTGTCGTAAAGCTGAACTCGCGATAACATGATCAGGATAGTATGTAGCCCATAGCAGGGCTACTATCAGTCGATTTCAACCAATGTTGGCAGCGGAAAGTATCTGAACATAGATGAGAGACTGCCTGACTCCTGAGACCAGTGAAGATTCGGGGTAGAATAGATCTTCAGCAACCCATGCTTGACGTAAAAGGCGACTATGCCTGTCGTAAGAGGCGACTAACGGGATCGGTGATTTGGTTGATGCATGTCATCATATCCCATTTGCGTAGATATCGAATATCGAAAACCAAAAGCCTGACTCTTGAAACTAACATTTCTCAATACCGTAACGCTGTAAGGGAGAATCTTCTCATCCTATCGGATACCCGTTCACTGCTATCTGAACAGAGATATTTTTCGAAGGTGCTTTGCCTAAGACTTCACGCGTAACATGTGGGTTGGGGTTAAAGTGCACGTAAAGTCAACATAGCTATTCTGCAGATTTTAATGCTTTAGGGAATACGTGATCTCAAATGCTTGACCAAATATTTATTTTTTTTTTAAACGGAAATAGCGTAAAACAGACGATTAAAAAATGAAAACGTCCGCCACTGAGGGAATTTCCCTTACTGGGATTAAAACGGGTTCCCAGTGTGTGACCTGCTGCGCAAATTCAAGGATCATGATGACGCTCAGTTTGCCTGCTTCTGCCTCGGATTCTTTTATATATTACGTCCTATTTCTGACCGTTCATCCATTTGAGTACCGTTTCCACAACTTATGTCACTTGAGTAACAACAATGAAGAAGCCTTCAGTTGTTTACTCAGGGGATTAATTCCTGACGGACTTTTATTATGGGGAATAGGGCCGGGGGCAGCTGGTGTTTTATTACCCAAAAAGGACCGATTGAAATTGACTAAATGTACGAAGGAACAATGGTATTCGCACCAAAGTCATTTGACGCCATTTGAAAGAGTAAATAAGTTATGACAATTATGACTGTGCCAAAAACCCTGAGTGGTTCAGGCCGTAGACATTTACCACTGATATGGTGCCTTCCGTCATTTGCCCAAATATGAATTTGATCAGCTGATCCTGGTGAAACTGATCACTTAGAAAATAGTTTATACATCATGTTGGCTTGGCAGTTCAGGATCTAGGATCTATTCAGCAGTGGTGTTTGCAGATATGTGACATTCAATATTATCTAAATTATTAGGATTAAATTCATAGCATTTCAAATCGGTTTTCGTTTCAGCACGATATATGTACAGTGCTATTATGTGTAACATAAGCGATGTTTCTTTGGATTATTACTGAATAAAATGGTTCCATCATTTTAATAGCTTGAGACCATCGCATAATAATGAATTACATGTGTTATTGCAAATACTCAGTTCTCTCAGTTAAGCGTAATTGTTGTTCTAGCCCTCGATTGTAATCTGTATTCTGTAACACATCTCCTGCAGCAAGAAAGTAAATTACATGAAGTTGCACTAATACAACTAAAATGGAGTTTCATCTGAATGTGTACACAGGTCAATCGCGGTTCATTAAACATTTCTTGTGTAAATTTCATTTAGACTTTAAACTTACGTCTTTCTCGAAAACTGCAATCTTTAAGCAGGCTCTATTAACAGTTGATAACATATGGGTGTACTTTCCTGTGCATCCACAAGGTCATCCTCATGAATGTAGTGTCAGTTATCCCATTCGTCTTTAGTTTTCCCCATGATCCACGTGCTTTGCTTGTATCAACTCCTAATGGCGTCTTCTTGTGCGAATTTGTGAAGCATTTTCATATCTGAGATGTAATTACACGTAGATTAAAATATCTGCCAAATTCTCTAAGCTGATTGTTTATTGTGGCCTCCGGGGAAATTCTAATTCTATTTTAAGCAAATTTCTACATTTATGAGAAAAACAGTGTGTGCAGTTTTTAAAGGGAAACTGCCCCACAGAAGTTGCAGGATATTGACATATACACATCATTTTTCGTCCAGAGATTTCATCGTTTAGGCTCACCAAGGCAAGCCTTGCATATGGTCATGTTTTTGTTACAATCGATTTAAGCCACAATGACCATAGTGTAGCTCACATGTTTTTCAATTTGCACGAGCCCCACATTTTCAAATAATATAGATTGAGTGTATTTTGGGGGATAGTGAGTGGGCTGGGCTTGAAACAGTATTTCAGCTGTATCACAGCGTATGATCAGAGTGGGAACAAAGTCACAAGTGACACACTCCGTAGCTTTTTATATTGCTTTTGTGGAAGCCACGAGCACATACATGGAATCGTGATTTCGAACCTACGACCAGCGGCTCCTGGGACGACAATGGGACGCAATTCCAAACAGCGAATTGACACGCCTTGATCAAGGTCATAGCTGAGATGATTAATATAACCTGATAAGAAGTGACAGATGACTCAATTACAAAGCATTCCACAAGATCTTCCCAGTGTATATAAATAAAAGTATATAAAATTGTATGAAAATAAACAAAAGCGACAAAATCATTCCATATTCAAAAAAAATCTCTGCAAACAGCGTGTATCGCGTCGTTGCTCGAACCAGTCATGTCAGAGTTCAAAATAGTACAGGCAAAGCAAAGACAAATCTGGACAAAAACATGTTTATGCCACACATTAATCAATGCAATTTGAACTACTCAACGTCAAAATAGTACTCGTTTCTTAAAGTAATTTTCGAATGAGATTACTATTGATTACTATTCCCTAATTCTGTCATGTGGGATGTGATTTTGACAGATTTAACCTTGGTTCTTTTCTCAGACTGCAAATGTTCAAGCAAATCCTTGGAGTTTTTGAGAATCCACATGGTATTGATTCCATATAATATATACAATTTAAAGAAAGTCCTTCATTGATTATTTTAAGGATTGTGGTTAATATGTTAGACAGGTATTTGGTGGTGCATTTTCTGGATTCTGCAATATATATATCTTTGAAATCCAGTACAAAAGAGGAAAGTTAAAAGTCCAAAAATTGATAAAATTTAATATGGTGTCTTAAGATCAGATATTAAACTCTTTAAGAAAATATTAATTTCATAATCAAAATACTCTTCGTTTAAACTGTTGTGTCAATATTTAATCTTAGCTCTTGAAAGTTGTTTTTTTACATTTATCATTGATTTAATCGAGCAAAATCCTTAGACATCGCCCGACACTACACAGCAAAAATGAAAACAGGAATAGAAACATTCAGGTCCTGCCATGGCCCTCCAGGTCTCCAGATTAAAACCCAATCGAAATTGTATATGATGCACAGATCAACGACTGCGAGCACGCCAGCAACAACCACAGAACCTCCAACATTTCACAAGCACTGAAGTGAGAGTGGCTGAACATTCCCCAGGCCACAATTCGGGATCTGATTGCTTCCATAGGATGACGATGCTAGTCTGTTTTGGAGGCCAAACATGATATTGAGAACAGATGACCATCATCTTGAAAATCTTCTGTTCCATGTGTGTCATGTGGAACCTGTCAACAACAATCATGTGTGCCAATTGTGAACAATCGATTACCATCTGTTGATTATTTATGTGATATAGAAAATATACATTAAATTTTAAAATAACTTTTTTTTGCAGAGTATATCAAAGCTCTTGCCGAATTCTCAATCAGTATGGTTTTAAAGATAACATTATCATTCTAATAAAACGTTTTTCAGTATACCTTAAACTAATCATGTTGACGCCATGAGAATGTAAAGTAATATCATATAATGTCAGAAAACAACAATATCTTTTATGCGTGAATTCGTGCAACGTTTGGAACAGAGAGAGGTGTTCTGTGTGGGACGTCTCAATTTCATAAGAACGGCGTCTGTTTTCATGGTCCTACCAATACAACATATACGTCAGAGCATCAGAAAGCCCATACTGTTCTTTGAACAAATGAATCCATTATTTGCTCTACCCCCTAGCACAGTGTAATAAAGGATAGTTTTGCCCTGAACTATTTTATAGTAAGGATACGATTTACGCAAGTGATCACTTGCTTTATAACGGTGCTAGAACCTACACCGAAACGTCGCTCTTAATTGTAATAAAGCAGTTGTTAATTCATAAATCTTACCCTTACTTAGTACTCCAACAACTAAATGCATATCAAAGAAACTGACCTATTGCAGTTAAAGCACGAGGCCGCTTGCTAACACATGTAAACATAGACGACGTTTGTTGTCGCTGGTTATTATGAGTGACCTATACTTTGTTAGCATGGTGAAGCATCTGCAAGCCACGAAATACTGTGCTCACCGATTTGGCTGCATGATACCGTAACCGACGTGATATGACGTCGCCGTAAGACGTGATATGACGTCGCCGTAGGACGAACACGGTGGATGAAGAGCAACGGCGGTCGTCCCATTTGACTGCAGTATGTTGCTTAATGACCGACGCTGAGCAACAGGTACAAGCCTGTGTCCATACAGACATTATTCCCAGTGGTTTGAATGCGTTTGGGATAATCCCGCGGCATGAGAGATGGTTATCATCATCTTGCCATAGTTCTTCCCAGGTAATAACATTCAATTATTCGACAAGTTTAAGAAAACTATTTCGCCGATAATTGATGTAGCTTAGCCATCTTGCTTGACAGTAATGAAAGAACGATGTTACCAAGGATACGTCAGATCGCGCAGGAGATAATTTGAACAGCGGCTTGAAGTCAGCCAATTATTACGTAATTAAACAAAAGTACTTTATCGTTGGAAAGAGAACAATCTACGCCTTTGATCTTTTAGCGAAGCATCTTTGAAGAACAAGTAACACATTCCTATCATTAAACAGCTACACCAGACTGTTTTCGCCTTCTTGTACCAGAGGGTGGATTTAGATTTTTCACAACACCCACCAATATAACAGTAATATCACGGATGACTGATGTTTATAGAGGCCAGACAAATCAAGAGTTGATGGATACATTGTTAGAAACTATACAAACCACTTACAACCGTGTGTTGGTCTTCAATCGAGTAGGAACAGATTACTGGGATCTTTCTCCACAACGAAATGTCCAGTGCACCAATTAATTATTCAAGTGGAAAATTGAATGACGGTTAAACGGAACATCACCATATCAACTAAGCTGTTTCGACGGTATTCAGCGTTCGCCATAGTTCCGGCTGCAACCTGATAATTAAGCACGACGTCTTCTACCTTTGTAAAATATTCAGTTAGTTGTTTTTGTCTCATGTTCTGAAAGGATAAGGTAGATGAACCCGTCTGTTTGTGACAGCGTCCCATCTCAAATCAAAAGGAACGTAATGTACGAATCTTGGAAGCTACTACATATCCACATATGTATTCAGTTGTGAGGTAAGGTGTGTTTGTGTGGCTGCTTGTACATGTACTTGTCCGGACTGATGCCGATTTATAGTTCTAGCTCACTGAGATAATCGAACCCCGAACATACCGCTCTCTGGGCGGACGCTCTGCCACTAGACCACGGAGGCGGTCGTATTGAGTTGTGAGTGAGTGAGTTGGGTTTAACGCCGCTTTTAACAGTATTCCAGTTATATCGCGGCGTGTCAGCTTAATGGGGGAGGAAAGCCCGAAGTGATGCAGGTCTCAGACGTTTACCACTTCGGTGAAACCCACGAGCACGGGTATGGTGCTGACAAACCTAGAAACATGATCGGGGCGAACCGGGATTCGAACCTACAATCATAGGTTTCTGGTGTGCCTAAGAGACGCAACTCTGCACAGCGAATGACGGCGCCTTAGACGACTGGACCACCCGTGCCCCCGTATTCAGTAGTAGTTAAACGGGATGTTTCAATGTAACAAATCATTGTCGTTCAAGCAGGATGATGGAATATTCCCTGTCCTGTTTGTGTCAACTACACGCAAAAGGACAGTGTTTGATGATAACACGCGAGGTAATCTCTGTGTGTGCATGTTCTTCACAGTCTAAATTGAGCACAACGGTCAGGAAATGCAGGGACTAATGCACAATGTTTATGGGAAAAGCTATCTGACAATTACAGGAAGCGAAATGGCACAATAGCATTCCCACCTCTCTCCCTCACCAGAAATATTGTTCACACATGTACCCAAGAGGTGATTCGGCCCCATGCATTCAGCGTGACGAGTACTTTAACAACTAAGCTACTCCATAGTCCCTTTCACAAGTTGCGGGAATGTGTTACAAATTAAGATGAGATTGAAATGGAGTTTAACGTCGCATTCAAGATTATTGCACTCTGACTCTCTCTCTCTCTCTCTCTCTCTCTCTCTCTCTCTCTCTGTTCACCAATCAATGATTATATGGTGTTTATCCTAATTGGAATGACAGGATGCACGACAACGCTAGCTAATTATTATAAAACCATTTCACGATACAGGGCATTTACAGGTGATTGTCAAAATGACTTTCTTAAAAACATTATGTAACAACGTGATTGTTTATCGTTGTATCACTTTTCATGTTCAAAGAGTCCCTTCAATCAGTACACATTAGCGTTGGCGGTTTGAATTGTTAATGTGGAAACATAACTCTTTACGTTCATTACCTTGTTTCCTGTCTGTTTTACACAACATTTCGCGTTACATGAGACAATTATGCTGTAGATGTTTGTGTTATATTTAGTAGCCTATATTTTTAAAAGTAATCCCATATATGATATACATCGTACAAATGTATCAGAGAAGGTAATTTTTAATCATTAATGTCCAAAGAAGGATTTTAATTAACGGTGGTAACCAAAATTTGTTCCAAGCACCTACGGTATTCGGTAATAATATCAACAGTTAAAATCATAAGTCCCAAGCACGAGAATATGATGGCACACAAGTTCAGTAGCGTGTATGGCCACTATGTGCGTTGACAACTGCCACACAACGCCTCCGCATGGACCCTGTGATGCTTGTGAACACATGATTGGGAAGACTACGCCATTGTTGCTGCAAAATGGTGCCAAGATCTTGCAAATTCTGTGGTTGGTTCTGGAGAGTGCGCAGACTTCTGCCAAGAGCATCCCAGACATGTTCGATGGGATAGAGGCCGGGAGAACTTGACGGCCAGTCCATGACGTTGACTCCCGCATTCTGAAGGATATTCCTTGTCAAAATTGCTGTGTGGGGTCTGGCATTGTCGTATTGGAAGATCACACCGGGTCCATGTGCTGCCATAAAAAGGCAGACGTTCCGGTGCCAGTACCTGGTCGCAGTAAGCAGCAGCGTTAAGGTTGCCACGGATGACAAGAAGCCTGGAACGTGCATTGCCACAGAAAGCACCCCACACAATGACACTTCCGCCTCGAAATCTGTCAACTTTCTGTACACAACACAGGGCGTAACGTTCATGACGGCGTCTCTACACCCTCGCCCTACCATCAGCAAATCGAAGATCAAATCGGGATTCATCACTGAAGACGACTTGATTCCAATTCCTCTGAGTCCATCGTAACTGTCGCTGTGCCCACAATTGACGTTGACGTCTGTGTAATTGAGTCAGAATCGGCCCGCAGTATGGCGGTCATGCTTGAAGGTGAGCATTTCTCAGACGTTTTCGAACAGTTTGCGCAATCAGTCTACCCCTAAACAGTTCATTTCTGGTTGATGTAGCCGTCAAAAATCGGTTACGGAGGTGACGTAAGACAATCTTACGATCCTCTGCATGTGACGACACACTTGGTCGACCTGGCCGAGGGCGATCAGCGGTGGTACCCGTTTGCTGTAGACGCGTCTGTAAATCAAAAACAGTCCGTCGACTACAACTCATTGCGACTTCAGCTACGGACGTTCCCGTCTCCAACATGCCGATGGCACGTTCACGTTGCACATTTGAAAGGCGTGGCATGACAAATGGCCATAAAGACTTTTGTTTTCTTGTGTTTTTCTTTTTTTGTTAATGACTGCTAACAAGTATGGCTGAAAACACTCGCGGTATTATGGCCACGTGACCAGTTGCACGTGAAAAACCACTTTTGCCACTATAGTGCTGTGCACATGATTTTGATCGATTCACCTGCACAAAAACGGGTGTTATCTGAAGACAATGCGTGGCCACTACTGTTTAAATACACAATAAGGGCCTGCAATGATAACTGGTCAAAATGTTAAAATTTTAAGATTGTGAAGTTTTTAATTTTGTTCAGTATACATTCAAAACACGTGTGATTTGCTGACTCTTCTTTTAAAGAAAGGAAAAGATAGAAATGGAATCTCGTGAAATGTTCAGGAGATTAAGTCTTATCGCAGAATGACATTGATCCTTTTAATACAGTTGACAAAACAATGTTATTGGAACAATACCAGGTGCCTAGATGCAACGAATGTTGGCCATGACTAAATACGTTATCTGGAGCACTCGAACCATTTCTTATCGTTGAAATGGTTTGTTAAGATCATCGGCGCTGGGAATTCCAAAACGTCTGGATCAGGAAAGCTTAGATAATTCAGGGCAAAACTTGAATTCATGTTAACTGCATTATGAATGAAACTGTCCTCGTACATCCAATTGTCATTACGATGAAGATTTTCAGATTCTGCATTTGTGGTTCACGCCATAGGGGTGGCTTTTGGTTGTAATGGACATTGACACCATGTCTCACCCAGGAATTCCAGGTTATGATCGTACCCAGCAACCATGGCAATCAGAGGAGACAAAACTCGGTGACATGCGTTTATTTACTGGACGCTGCTCATAATATCAATCACTGGTTTAGTGTCCAGAGCGGCGTTAAACAAAATTTTAAAAAAGCATGCAAAGTAACTATTAAATTACTATTGCAGCAACACAAATGATCCCAAATAATCACCACTTCCAGACGTCAGTATAGTGCCAAAAACATCTCATGATATACGTATTTAAATATATCATGCGATTGTATCAAAGCATTGTAGCCTGGTTGACCTAACAAGAATAAAAAAGGTTAATCATTTAACTGTGTCACATATTAAACACGGTCCGACGCTGAGTCCCCAATAATCTGCAAGCGTGAGTTGATAATGTGAATCTCTGTCACGTACCGTTGTATCCAATGTGTGGATTATTTATTAAGATTTATCACTGTCGGCTCCACATTTCAGTACATGCTTACGCTTTTCGCGAACACGGATTTTTAAGAGGTCCATTCATATAATTTCCACAGGTAATTTCCCTTTATGCCCCCTTCACATACACGGATTTTTCTTACTAGTCCTTACGGATCGCACAAATTCACGGATCCTTACGATTTGGCCACTTTTGCGACCGATTTAACAGTTGTTACGCGTTATTACGAGCTATTTACGGTTTATTACGGATTATTGCGAGTTTTTACGATGCATTTACGCAAAATTCCACGATTTGTTACGAGTTGTCACGGATAACTACGAGCAACTTCAGGGCATTTTACGAGCAACTTACGGATTGTTACGAGTATATTACGGAATGTTACTAATCATCGAAGCTTTTACGTGTTAGTTACGACCTGTTTACGTGTTGTTACGATTAGTTACGAGTATTTACGAGTCCTTACGATTTTTTGCCAAAAAATATATAAATCCCGCAAATCTCAATGGGTCATCATTCGACAACTGACATCCAGAGGGACAACATGGCATATGAGAGAAACAGATTGCAGTTATATATTTCGAAGAGCAGGAGACTTCTTGTTGACTGCCTTTTCTTTGGAGCCATGCATGTAGATATTGTAGAGTAGATATGCAGAGACTTCTATGACTTCTTAATAACAAATGAAAATGAAGTGTTCGATTTTGCAGTCTTTATACTTTTCCCAAAATCGTAAACAATACGTAAGAATACGTAAACTATACGTATCTATTCGTAAAGTACTCGTAATAACTCATAACAATCCCTAAAGCCATAATAACACGACCCAAATGAAATCGTAAACAACACGTAAGCACTCGTAATAATCCGTAAATAATCCGTAAACAAATCGTAAAATAACCGTAACAAATAGTAAAAGAATTGTTACGAGTCATTTACGGATTCTTGCGAGCAGTTTACGGATGGTTTCGTGTTGGTGCGAGCGGTTTACGATACTTACGGATTGTTACGAGTTATTTACGAAAACATTAATCCGTGGATAATCGTAAGATGAATTTTGACGTGTCAAAAAACTCTCTCCTTTCACGGATCCTTAAGAGTGTCTGCGAGTTGTTACGAGTTGTGACGAGTTATTTACGGATACCAGCGAGTTATTTACGGAATAATAAATTCGATGCTTGCGACTGACTACGAGTTGGCGATCCGTAAGGACTCGTAAGAAAAATGCGTGTATGTGAAGGGGGCATTACGCCAAGTGGAATCTGTTTCGGCAGAAAATCTAGGCTGGTTATACTCTTGCATTGACAATTTCTATTGTCATCCCCATTAGTAAAACATTCTTGGATTTAAATATGCAATATGTGTGTACATATTAACCCTGCTTTAATAAAAAAATATCCCTTTTACTGAGAAGACCTATATCTCACTCTCAATACGAGTTTATTAAGGAGTAAGAAAAATGACATGATATTTAACTCCAAAGTTTTGCGCGTCCAGACCTCGAAAATTTCAACAATCCTGTTTTTTGAGCGAAATGAAAACGAGTTCCAAACTCGTGTTCAAATATTCCACATTTCAATACAGTCCATTCCGCTTTATCAAATAAAAAAATACAATTTCGAGACTTTATGTTCCCCTCTACGGGTTGAGCTATCTGGCCCGGTACGGCAAGGCAATACATATGACCAACAGGGCAATTGAAAATTGATTTCCGTCTCGCGCTGTTAGCGCTGCATTGAGGTGCAAATAGCAAACACGTCTTCGTGATATTGCCTTGTCCAAAACTTGTATTTGGATTTATTAGGATATAATCTACAGCCTTGCAAGATGATGAAACCTCTCAACACCGACCTGACACAACGTTACGTGGACAGTTCTCGAAATAAACCTGACACTGAGTGATCAAGGTATGTATACATTGACTAACAGACCAGTGTTTTCACTTCGTGATATAATAATAAGATAAAGCAATAGAATGAGGTTTACCTAACGTTATCATTCAAGTGATAACATATTTATCGATGAATAATAGCATCGGGAACTTCGGTTGGTTGGTTGTTTTACGCCGCAATATTCCAGCTACATGACGGCGGTCTGTAAATAATCGAGTATGGACCAGACAATCCAGTGACTGATATCATAACATCGATCAACGCAATTGGGATCGATGACATGCATCAACCAGGTCAGCAAGCCTGACCACCCGATCCTTTTAGTCGCCTCTTACGACAAGTATAGTCGCCTTTAACGGTAGGCATGGGTTGCTGAAGACCTATCCTACCCCGGATCTTCACGGGTCTCGGGAACTTCGGCGGGATGAGACAACGCTTTTACAACAAGGCGTCAGAGATTTTGAAATAAATATTTTCTACACTGAAATAATTTGTGGCGGTCGGGTAGCCTAGTGGTTAAAGCGTTCGCTCGTCACGCCGAAGACCCGGGTTCGAATCCCGACATGGGTACATTGTGTGAAGCCCATTTCTGGTATCCCCCGCCGTGATATTGCTGGAATATTGCTAAAAGCGGCGTAAAACCAAACTCATTCACTCACTCACTGAAATAATTTACACGTTTTAAAGGTCTTGGCAGTTCAGAAACCTATCCTGGGCCGGAGTAGTTTTGCTTACCCCTTGCAGACCCCATTAATATAGATAGATGTATCATTATTTGATGATTTGAATGAATCAATTCACCTTCCTGTGAGGAAGCAAGTCGCTAACAATGCCCATTGAAGAGAGTGTGATTGTGCACATTGCCACCTGATTCCGTCGTTCGCGATAAGGTCAAAGCGGCTGGAGGCTCTCCTAATCTTCAATTAATCCCTCAATCCAGACAGATTATACTAAATGTCTACGGGAATTGTTCTTGTGACGTTCCTAAAAGTCGCCGTGGCTCTGCACAGGCTCATTATAGCCAAGCACGCGACCGTTCAAGAGGAATCATCTCAAACCAAAAAAAATAACGAAAATTTGTTCAAAACTCAAATGACGTCATCGCTCAATAGGAGTCAAGGTTTTTTTGGATATGCGCCCAATGCTATATTCCGCATTAGTGATATACAAATTAAACATGACGCTACATAACGGGATTTGCTCTTCGTTCAGCAAGTTAACTCTATGGGGATTCCGATACAGAATGGGTGTTGTAAATTTATGATTTTCATGAACGGCTTTGGTAGCACAGACTTCTTAGCATAGAATCTCTGGACTGAACGGATCAGCTATGCAGGATTGATTTTGTGCCTTCGTATCCATCGTTTGGCGGTGCTCATAATATCAGTCACTGTTTTTTTCGGTCCAGACTATACTTTATTATTCTGCAGAGGAATCCCCAGAAGTATCGCTTTTCAAACACTACTATAGTCAGTATTATTTCACGAAATTCACCGTTGTGGACATTGTCACGGTGCATATATATAGTGTGGGCACATTACTTGTGTGTGCTTTAGAACTAGACGTTGCCAGGTACTTGCTAGGCCATTATAAATTTGTGTAGTATCTTTGATGGGTAAAGTTGGTTGGTTGGTTTGTTGTTTAACGCCGCACTCAGCAATATTCCAGCTATATGGCGGCGGTCTGTAAATAATCGAGTCTGGACCAGAGAATCCAGTGATTAATATCATGAGCATCGATCCACGCAATTGGGATCGATGACATGCATCAACCAAGTCAGCGAGCCTGACCACCCGATCCCGTTAGTCGCCTTTAACGACAAGCAGAGTCGATGTTTTCGCATTTTTGGTGATTTGTGACAGCTACCCAGGTGTATCGATGATCTAATATCGTTCAATGGTGGTCAAATAGCTAATTCCCTTCCACAATTTACCCACCTGAGCTTGAAGTAAAAGAGACCAGTGAGACCGCCTCATCTATTTCACATTCAGATAGTTATAAAGATTCAGAGTATCAACAAGTATGTATGAAAAGAGGGATGACTTCAACTTTCCAAAAGTCATTTTCCCTTTATGCCGGACTCGTGAAGATTCCGGGGTAGAATAGGTCTTCAGCAACCCATGCTTGCCGTAAAAGGCGACTATGCTTGTCGTAAAAGGCGACTAACGGGATCAGGTGGTCAGGCTCGTTGACTTGGTTGATGCATGTCATCGATCCCAATTGCGTGGATCGATGATAATGATTTCAATCACTGGATTGTCTGGTCCAGACTCGATTATTTACAAACCGCCGTCATATAGCTGGAATATTGCTGAGTGTGGCGTTAAACATCAAACCAACCAACCAACCCTTTATGCCGAGGAATATTTCATCAGCTCCAGCATTTTGGGTCTACATTTTACAGCTTTTGAGATACAGCCGGTCATGCTCTTTCTACGAAGATTTACACGAGCGTCATACGATTCTTGCTCAAAGGATGTTTGATCAGGGTTACATCATTTGAAGCCTCAGTAAGGCTTTGAAAAGGTTTTATGATAGACATGTGGATTCCATGTCTAAATTGAACTCATCACTGACAAAATGATATCTGATACAATTCCCTATTTGACTTGTGCCATAATTCCTTCTTCGTGGATTTATTAAGGTGAAGACATGGCCTTTTCGCGAACACCTGATATCATCACAATTTAAAAGTGATTTATAGACACATGCTCATCATGCTCATGATATAGTCAGAATCGTACAATGGACAATGGATATATCTTATGAATATGGAAAGATTAGATGAAATGGGGTTTAAGGTCGGGTTCAAGATTGTTGCACTTACATTGCTACATGTACGTGCATGTACGTGTGTGAATGTATGTGTGTGGCTGCTTGTAGTACCCCGGACTAATGCCGGTTACATAGTGCAAGTCAAATCATATAGTATGAAGCGGCCTGGGATCGAACAACCGACCATCCACTCTCCCGGCGAATTCTTTATCCAGTATGCCACGGATTATGGAAAGGGACCCGGTATTGTTACTTTGTTTAATTATATTGGGTAAAACGATCAATCGTGGGTATTTCTACCCCGAATTCCGCCATCACAACTAATTTAAAATGCATTGATGCTGAGGCCGAGACATAGGTCCCCTGACTCGGTTGATGCATGTCGTGTTCCAATTGCGTCGATCGATGCTCGTTACGTCAATCACTGGTTTGTCTGGTCCAGAGACGATCATTTACAGACCACCGTCATACAGCTGGAATATTGCTGAGTGCGGCGTTAAAAACAAACGAACAAACAAACAGATAAATTCATGGAAACCAATATTCAGTAATACTTTCAATTCAGAAAACGCACAATTTTAAATTTAAATGTTTTCAGTTATATAGAGTTGGTGTCATTTAACTTTCCATTTCTAAATCCATTGTTTCAGAAAACACGCATTTGTTTCAACGTTCCATCGATCATTCTTCTACCACGATACCACTTGTCTGATAAATAAATGTAAGATTCTTTACGGCTATAAAATGGTAATTCGTATGAACGAGATGTAAAGACTTGAATATGTCCGTGGCAAAGCTTTCTCCTCTACTGCAAGTGAAGCGGTAAGCTATTTTTCTCTAACAGTCTTCTAAAGAGATAACGGAAATTGAAAGTGTTTTCAGCCATGGCTCTAATTCATGGTGATAGGTAGTATGTCTGAAAGATTATCTTTACGGTTCAACTTTGACATATATTGTCTTCAGACCGATTTCCGGCATGTACCGTTCTATTTCCCCAGGGTAAAAAGACCACAAGATTATTCATATACATAATGGAATTGTTAGCGATGTTGAGGGTGTGTAGGGATTGTCCTACATGTATCATTTAAAAGTGAGAAATCTGTAATTCTTTAATGGGGCGTGTATGTGCAGAGTTGCCTCCTTTAAGCACGCCAAAACTTATACTTGCCTTTATCCAGCAGTTTATTTCAAGGTATGACAGCATCATAACTATGCTTTTGAGTCTCACCAATGCCTAAGACCGTCATAAATTCATTACAAATTCCCATAACAAGCTGTTGCACCGTGATAGCACTGAAATACTGTTTAAGGCGGCGATCGATAGACTCACTGTGGATCTCATGGGAAACCTGGGAAAATATATAAGCATGATGATTCTGTTCTGCGGATTACCATGTTAAATCTTTAAATACATTTTCAAATCATGAAATTGATACAATATTTAAGTTTGAAAACGTAGGGTAAAAGCAAAAGAAACTTATTTGGAAACATAATGAAGTCAGATTTCTGTTTCTCAAAATAAAAATATACGATGACTAAACAACCGTTTACCTATCTTTCTGAGGCTACAACAGGATGCGTGAATACTGTGAAACCCTGTAAATCCGAACTCTGTGGACGTCGACGAATTTCCGGAATCGTGACTCAGGGATACATAATTATATCTTCTTGTACACACACAAAAATGGATGCTCATAAAAGCAATGACACGGGCGTCACATAGTTCACTTTATTACTGTCAGTAATCGAAATCACAGTGTTCCTTGATCATTTTCATTTTTTTACACGTTATTTAATTTACCATTCGCAGAGAAGAGGTAACCTCAAAAATACATCAAAGCCTTTTATGAGCAGTAACCTTTTCTGCTTTCCGACGACTTTACAGTCGTAACATTAGTCTTTGTCATCCAATCAATGTCGGTTGTCTAGAATCAAATGACAGTTACCCCTTGCAAAACTTCTATCTTGATCCTTGATCAATGACGATAACGACCAAGTCGTAGACGTTTGCTAAGTTGATGAAACTACCAGTACAGGTAATGTGCTGACGAAGCAAGAATGAAGTCAGGCGATCACGAAGCAACAAAGAGATGAACCTATACACATCGAAGGGATCGTAGCCCTGGACAATGAAACACGTCGTCTTAGACCACACGATGTTCCTTATCGACAACGAACATATACTCAATCAAGATTTAACAATTTAATATTCATTTTAATACATATTACGTTTTTATTAAAGCATTACTATATAGAACGTCGTTAACTTGTACACAACGTGAGAAGGTATGCTTTTATGGACGCTTTCCTAATGGTCGGTACACAGTGATTCTTCTGAGATAATGATATACATTAGAAGGACTGTGATAATGCTTACTGATGGTTCCTGAAATCAGTACAAAGTACAACACAAAAACAGTTCCCTGTTTTTGAAAATATGCACAAGATTCTGTTATATTATTGATATAACGAAACGACGTGAGCATAATGTAAAACATTGCTCAACCTTGTGTTAATGTTGACACGAAACTTGTATGGTTAACAACTTCCGTCTTAAATGTGATATTTATTGTTACAAGCATAGTCACGGCAAGCATGGGTTGCTGAAGACCTATTCTACCCCGGAATCTTCACGGGTCTTTGACCACTTTCTAAATGGCATTGTGTGTTCATAACTTCTGTATTGTCTGTGATAACATTTCAGGGCTACGTGCTGAGTAAGCGTATTAAGTTAATATATACACACAGATTATTTATTAAAGTCGCACTTTATGTTCAACATAATAACATTAAAATAACACAGTTGAATTAAAATGCATATGCCATTCCTTATGGAAGTATGGGAAACTGTAGAAAAAGGAAACTATATAGAAATACTATAATCATTAATTATAACCGCAGGGATAAAACATGTTTCTCTGTCGTTGTAGAAGAAAGCAGGTTTTGGTTAGATATTTTTGTAGATTTTCACTGGACATTGCAAGGCATGGCTGCTCTAACTTTTAAATGAACTTAAAAATAACAGGCATTTTACAAAAGATTAAAACGCAGTTCATCATTAAAAGAACCATTCAATAAAACATGGACTTCGTCTTCTGTCACACAGTTATAGCGAAAGGGGCATATACGTTGATCGACAGGAACGTTCTCATGTATACATGTATGTGAGTTGGATTGAACACTGCTTTGATCCGGGTTTTGTGTGTTATGTCATGTCGGAGTGAGTGAGTGAGTTTAAGTTTAACGTCACATCGGCAGTATTTCAGCCATATCGTGACGAAACAAAATTTGATATGAACAATATATATTAAACTATATAAAATTCTGCTGACAAAGAGCAGTACAATAACTAGAACATCACAGAATTTCGTAAAACTAGTTTGAGAACAAGTAAAACTTGAGAACTAACTAATCATTTAACAACACATTATAAAAACAGGCTATAGATCGCCACCAACTGAAGGTTGATCACCGCGCTGGGGACCATGGGGACTTACAGTACTTTTGCTACCTGCATGGACCCCAGTCGGATTTACATCATCCCTTCAGTTGTTGACGACGAGTGACAAATTTAGCCAAACAGTAAAATAACACATATACTACTATTAAAAGCGTGGAAGAAATAAATATACCTTGAAAGATGTGGTCTTACATACCCTCTAAGGGGGACAATAATTTTACACTACTTTAACCCCCTTCGAGGATATAGCCACTAACAATCTCAGTTATTGATTAGTTCAACCAATTATAAGATGCATTTATTTATTTACAAAACAGAACAATCAAAACTTATGGAGCAATTCAATTTCCTTTAAAAAAGCAATAATTAAATGAGAACTAATAGTGTTAAAAAGATCCTTCATAGATTTAACCTTGAAATAGTTATCCCTTGTGATGGAAAAATCAACACAGTCAAGCAGGACATGCCTGACTGTGATTCTTTCATCACAAGGGATGCAGAATGGAGGATCTTCACCTTTTAAAATATATTCATGAGTGTAACGGGAATGACCAATACGACATCGTCTTAAAATGACCTCTTCAAATCTGGACTGACAACCCAAGTAGGTATAACCGATATTCGCTTTTATTGCATGTAATTTATTTATACCAACTTGGGTGTCCCACTTCTTCTGCATTAGATCTTTGATGTAAGATCTAATGACAGGTTTATAATCACTGTATGGTATCAGAAGTGGTGTCACAGATTTGTTGAGTGCTGCTTTTGCAGCAGCATCAGCCAGTGTGTTACCAACAATTCCAACATGACTGGGTAACCAACAAAAGACGATGTCATATTGGCCAGTCGCAAGGTTATTATGTAGTTCTATGATATCGAGTAAAATGGGATGCTGACACGAATTATTTCTAATAGCCTGAAGACAGGACAAGGAGTCTGAAAATATAATGAATTCTTTATGTTTAGATTGTTTATTTATATATTGTAAAGCAGTTAATATTGCTTTTGATTCAGCTGTAAAAATTGAAGATTCATCCGGTAATCTAGTTGATATAGTTCTGGATCCAATGACGGTGGCGCTGGCAACAGCATCACCGTCCTTGGATCCATCAGTAAAAATAGATTTATAAGTATCATAGTCACACCTTAACTGATTGTATTCTTGTTGATATTGTAATTGATTAGTGTCAGACTTCTTTAGTTTAGATAAGGTAATATCCACCTGTGGCTTTACCAATTGCCAAGGAGGAGACGAAAGCTGGCGGAAAGGAGATATAATTTCAAGTTTAATATCGGCAGCAGAAATGAAAGGTTTTATTCTTATTCCGAGAGGCGGAAGAGAGGACTTCTTACCGTACAGATCCTCATAAAGAGGATTAAATACACAACTGTATGCAGGGTTAGACTGATTAGAATATAATTTTGTGATGTACTGTAGACATAGTTTGATACGGCGTTGTTTCAGGGATGGCTCATCGGCCTCAACATATAGACTGTCAATCGGAGAAGTTCTGAAAGATCCAAGGCAAAGCCTCAGACCCTGATGATGTATGGGATCAAGTAATTTAAGATTACTTTTACAGGCTCCACCATAGATGATGGAGCCATAATCGAGCTTAGAACGGACAAGTGATCTATATAAGTGAAGGAGGGTCGTTTGATCACCTCCCCACTTGGAATTAGAAACAACCTTTAATAAATCTAGTGCCTTCAGACATTTAGCTTTCAAATATTTAATATGTGGTAAAAAGGTAAGATGACAACTTTAATTGGTGTTCCAGCTAGATGTAAATCAGGGTCCTTATGCGGTTTATATTTTCGACAGAAATGAATACAATTTGTTTTTGATTTAGAAAACTTGAATCCGTTCTGCTCTGCCCAAACATTGATTTTATTCAGACAAAGTTGCAATTGTCTCTCAATCGTGTGCATATTTTTACCTCGACATGATACATTAAAATCGTCAACAAACAAAAACCCGTCAATAGAGTCATTTAAAACCTTAGCTAAACTGTTAATTTTTATGCTAAACAACGTTACTGATAATATGCTACCTTGTGGGACACCTTGATCTTGATCGTAAAAATCAGACAAGGTGGATCCCACACGAACCTGGAAATTTCTAATTGTTAAAAATTGAGACACAAAATTGGGCAAACGCCCTCTCAAACCCATGTCATAAAGATCTTTTAAAATTCCATGTTTCCAGGTGGTATCATACGCTTTTTCTAGATCGAAAAATATTGATACCGCATGTTGTTTATTTATTAAAGCATTTTTCACAAATGTTTCCAGTCTAACCAAATGGTCAACTGTACTTCTATTTTTTCTAAAACCACATTGAATATTTGTTAAAAGATTATTAGTTTCTAAATACCATATAAGTCGGTTATTTACAATTCTTTCCATGGTCTTACAGACACAGCTAGTAAGCGATATCGGCCTATAATTGGAAGGATCAGTATGATCACGGCCCGGTTTTGGAATTGGAATAACGACGGCATTTCGCCAAGATGAAGGGAAATTCCCAGTTGTCCAGATGTGATCAAAAATAGTCAATAAAGTTTCTAATCATGACTCGGGTAAATGTTTGAGTAACTGATAATGAATATTATCAGCACCCGTGGCAGTATCATGAGCTTGCCCAAGGGCGGTATGCAGCTCATGGACGGAGAAAACTTCGTTGTAATCCTCACCATTATTAGTATGAAAATTAATTTTCTTTTTTTCTTGTTGGTCTTTAAATTTTTGAAAATTCGGTGCATAATTTGATGAGGAAGAATGTTGAGCAAGAGTTTCTCCCAATTTATTCGCTATATCTCTTTTATCGGTTAATAATGTGTCACCCTCCTTAAGATGATGAACACTAGATTTTGAACCTTTGCCCTTAATCCTTTGTACCATATTCCAAACCTTAGATATTGGAGTACGGGAATTTATTTTCGAGACATAGCGTTGCCAAGATTGGCGTTTATTCTGTTTAAATGCTCGACGAGCTTTCGCATTTAACATTTTAAATTTATTTAAATTATGGACAGTAGGGTGGCGTCGAAAATATTTCTCTGCCTTTTTCCTCGCTTTTCTAGCCTGTTTACATTCGATGTTAAACCATGGTTTGCGTATATGTGGAATTGTAGAGGATTTAGGTATGCATTCATCAGCAATTTTATTTAACACGTCAGAAAAATCCTGAATAGGATCATTAGCATCAGTAAAACATTCGGGTTGTATTTTAGTTAGGCACATTGTTTGAAACAAAGACCAGTTTGCCTTTGTAAAATTCCATCTTGTAGAAGGTGGAACATCAGTCGGATTAACAGTTGATAGAATAGTTGGGAAGTGGTCACTTCCACAAAGATCATTATGGACAGACCAATCGAAATCGTTTAGAAGATTAGAATCAGTGAGGGACAAATCCAAAGAAGAGTAAGTGCCGCTTGCAGGATGCAGATACGTATGGGAGTCATCATTAAAGATACACAGATCATTATTAGATATAAAATCTTCAAGTATTTTACCTTTGGTATTTGTAGTTGTACCACCCCAGAGTGGGTTGTGGCCATTCAAATCACCCATGATTACACAGGGCTTAGGGAGCTGATCGTAGAGAGTCTGAAGATCAGACTGCTGGAGAGCTGATGACGGCGGAATATACAGAGAACACAATGTAAATGCAACGTGTAAAGTAAGTCGCACTGCAACGGCTTGCAGATTAGTGTTGAGAACAACAGGACTGTGTATAACGTTCTGTCGCACAATGATGGAAGATCCTCCAGTGGCCCTATCCCCTGGAGGAGAAAACGAATGATATGCACTGAACTGACGTAAATTAAAATTGTCTGTCTGCTTTAAATAGGTTTCTTGTAAGCAGAATGCTGATGGATTAAGATCCTGGACTAATAGATGTAGTTCATTAAAATTAGTCTTTAATCCTCTACAATTCAACTGTACTAAATTTGTTGAAGACACTATCTTTTAGGGGGATTGACTGGGGACCTACCCCTCACCTTCCTTGAGGGCGACAAGCTATGTGCCCTGTGATGGCTCATGTCGGACACATCCATGTCCTCAAGAGATCCGAACTTATTAAAAAGTTGGATCTGGTTATTAGCCCCCTTTGAGGCTCTTCCACTTTGATACTTTTTACTTTGTTCTGTTTTTGGTCTAGATTTGTACTGTGCATGTTGTTTGACAGGGATTTCTGATTTAGACTGTTCAGATACTTTAGGTGATGACGTCGACTGATCCTGAGATGAAGCTGCAACTTCATCACAAGATGCCATTGACTTACTCAATACTGGTGATGTTTGAGAGCTGGAGTTCTCCTGTGGGTGTCTCATCTGGGCTGCTGCAGATAATAAAGTAGGACCAGATGTTTTGGTCCACGTATAATCGGTCTGGCAACCTGTGGAATGAGAGGTAACATGTTTGGTCTTGGAAACCTGCAGTGAAGCGGAAACAGCAGAAGCAAAAGATGGCCCTGGTTGTTCCTCAGCAAGAACAGCCTTCTTTGCTTCGAAAAAGGATATGTTTCGCTCAAATTTTACCCTTGAAATTTTTGATTGAAGTTTCCAAGTAGGACATTCCTTGGATGAAGACGGATGGTTACCAGCACAGTTGACACAGTGAGGAGTTTTGCTACAGAGGGCACTGTCTACGCATGTTCCAGCACATCTATGACATGCAGCTGGATCATGGCATGACTTTGAGCCATGTCCATACTTTTGACACTTGTAACATCTCAAAGGATTAGGGATAAAAGTATCCACCCTTAAACTGCAGTAACCAGCTTTAAGGGATTCTGGACGCAGTGGGAGACAGAATGTAAACAAATATGTGTTTGTTTTTATCACCTCATTATTTCTCTTTGCTGTAAAACGTTTGACAGCAGTTACTCCTTGGGAGTGTAACTCTGTCACGATTTCCAGTTCCGTCATATCAGAAAGGCATCGTCCCATATCACGAACGATGCCTTTACTACTGTTCAGTGACCTGTGAGGGGATACCTCCACAGGAACAGTAGCTAGTGATTTCGTCGAGAGAAGAATTTGTGATTGGATTTGTTTATTGCATTGGATCAGGAGAGAGCCAGATCGTAACTTTTTGATTTCCTTAACTTGGCCAACTAAACCTTCAATACCCTTTGATATAGCAAAGGGGTTAAGTTTAAGTGGATCACCATTTGGAGCATTCATCACTAGAAAACGAGACCATGCCTCAGGATTGACTAGAGGTTGAGGAGAATCTTCATCCCCAGAAGAGAGCGAATCATCTGATTCGTGTGAGCGTTTTTTGAGTGGGGGTGCCATGGTAGTTTTAAATGTGATTCGCCCTCCTAGCTCCCCACCCACCATGGAGTGTCTACATAGACGATGCCACACGTCTGTGGATCTCCAGCAGACGGCACCAGGGATACCAGGAGGGTATACTCAAGCAGAAGAACCGATCGAAGATCAATAAATCCACCGGATTGGCCCATGAGCCACCGCCTTCTGGCACTGGCATCTAGGCAAATTTTGAATTTATAAAGTATTGCAAAATTCAATAATCATGTATATTCAAACAATTCAATGACAGATATAAATTTCCAAGCCGGAATAGTGAGTGAGTGTGAGCAAAAAAAGTAAGGTGCTCAGGGCTTGGCATGACCAGCCGATTGATAAGACCGGGCCCATCTTACCACCCGTCTAGGCGAAGTAAGGGTCAAAGTGGTGTATTGGGCAAAGGAACACTATTCCTGGAACCAGTGCCCTCAACCACCAGACTCCCGTCCTCCGCCGACACAGGGACGCAACCCACGGCAAACGGGCTGCCCACTTTGGTCGCCTCCTACGACCAGCAATGGGAGGCTGTGGAAATATTCTACCCCGGTTCCACACGGGGGAAGAGCGATTAGCGTTACCCAGCACTCACCACGAGGAGGTTGCTCTTCACGAGTGCCATGTCATGTCGGAGGCAGGCCCACAGTGAAACCCGTCATAGACGTTAATCACATCGGGAAAACTACCAGCACGAGTAAGATGTACGGTGGATGACATTTGTTACAAATTAAAATGCAATATTGACTTTAGGGTAGTGTGGGGCTAAAAGTCGCCATAATTCGCAGCGAGAAGTCTGGTCGGCTGATCTGCTGGTCGTCTGTTGACAGGATCTGCTGGTCGTCTGTTGACAGGATCCACTGGTCGTCTGTTGACAGGATCTGCTGGTCGTCTGTTGACAGGATCTGCTGGTCGTCTATTGACAGGATCTGCTGGTCGTCTGTTGACAGGATCTGCTGGTCGTCTGTTGACAGGATCTACTGGTCGTCTGTTGACAGGATCTGCTGGTCGTCTGTTGACAGGATCTGCTGGTCGTCTGTTGACAGTATCTGCTGTTCGTCTGTTGACAGGATCTGCTGTTCGTCTGTTGACAGGATCTGCTGGTCGTCTGTTGACAGGATCTGCTGTTCGTCTGTTGACATGATCTGCTGGTCGTCTGTTGACAGGATCTGCTGTTCGTCTGTTGACAGGATCTGCTGGTCGTCTGTTGACAGGATCCGATGGTCGTCTGTTGACAGGATCCGCTGGTCGTCTGTTGACAGGATCTGCTGGTCGTCTGTTGACAGGATCTGCTGGTCGTCTGTTGACAGGATCTGCTGGTCGTCTGTTGACAGGATCTGCTGGTCGTCTGTTGACAGGATCTGCTGGTCGTCTGTTGACAGGATCCACTGGTCGTCTGTTGACAGGATCTGCTGGTCGTCTGTTGACAGGATCTGCTGGTCGTCTGTTGACAGGATCTGCTGGCCGTCTGTTGACAGGATCTGCTGGTCGTCTGTTGACAGGATCTGCTGGCCGTCTGTTGACAGGATCCACTGGTCGTCTGTTGACAGGATCTGCTGTTCGTCTGTTAACAGGATCCACTGGTCGTCTGTTGACAGGATCTGCTGGCCGTCTGTTGACAGGAACTGCTGGCCGTCTGTTGACAGGATCTGCTGGCCGTCTGTTAACAGGATCCACTGGTCGTCTGTTGACAGGATCTGCTGGCCGTCTGTTGACAGGATCTGCTGGTCGTTTGTTGACAGGATCTGCTGGTCGTCTGTTGACAGGATCTGCTGGTCGTCTGTTGACAGGATCTGCTGGTCGCCCTGGGACATGATCCGCTTGTCTTATGTTGACAGGATCAACTGGCCGTCTGTTGACAGAATCCATTTTTCGTCTGTTCACCTAGAATTTGAGTGACCGTGAGTTTAACACTTACATTAAACCGAGAAAATAAATATATGTAAATAAGTAAAAACAAAATGTTGCGAGGGTCATTAACACCAAACGACTCATTATAACATCATTGATCCTGCCCAATCCGATATGTTTTTAGCTTCAATCAATGTTCAAAGATATGGAGTACACTATGAGATTATTTATTGTTAATCGCGAGAGTACACAGCAGGAAATAGGTTTCCACCAAGTATAACATGTGAAGTCCCTTTCGAACTCTTCTTTGTGCTCATGTAAATGGCAGACATATCTCTAACCAGATAAATGTTTTTCAGTTCATTTTATGTCAGCTTGCAAAGTTTGTTGTCTGGCACAAACCGCATCAACCGACATTCTATTAACCGTTGATAGTCATGCTGTTGGGCTTGTCGTCCCGTGGACTTCCGATGCGCAAAAACTGGATAATCTGAACAGACGATGGCTGACATTGTGAAATCTCAGTGCGTGATGGGGCACAAATGTCCTGACAATTGTCAGATATAAATGAATCGTCGAGAGAGGGAAATGCCTAAATGAAAAAGGCTCGCTGCGAAATATCAGTAGTGATGGTATAAAACCAGCTTATCTGCTGCCAGTTGTTTGCAAGGAATGCAGGGAATTGAATCTTCTTGTGTATTTATCATATCTCAGACGACAAGGACATATCACAAGTGAACAAAATAAATATTTGAACTCAATGCATTTTAAAGTTATTGTTCCTATAGAACCATGACAACTTAAATCTATTACAATCTGTAACAGCACTAACGTTCGTAACCAGAATTCTTTATATTTTATTATGTTATATAATGGCAGGGCTAAATATAAATGTTAATATATGAGGTAGCTGAAACCACTGCTACACTGAAGTAATTTTAATAATGTTATCCAAATATCCACGTCTTTGAATGACGTTATGGACAATCCTGCACGCATCGTTTATTAATACATTTCACCCATCTCTGAAACTGCTTTAACTGAACATTCGGTTTCCCAAATACACTTTGCCACCGTGAGAGAGAGAGAGAGAGAGAGAGAGAGAGAGAGAGATGGGGAGAGAGAGAGAGAGATGGGGAGAGAGAGAGAGAGAGAGAGAGAGAGAGAGAGAGAGAGAGAGAGAGAGAGAGAGAGAGAAATAATTCATTTTCTGCTTCAAATATAGATACTTTATCTTGATAGTTTTTCACAAGAGTACTTGTACAACACATGTCGAAGTCAACTTTTATCGGTGATTGTTATAGGATTTGAATACACGTGAATGCCACGGTGTGCCTCTTCTCAGAAAGGGTCATTCTTGAAACATAATTCCCATAATGTACCGGCAATGTGTTACCCTGATCAATGACAGATACATGAAATCAGATTTACGACATGCAGGTGTTGAAGATGTACATGTTATTTGCGAGCTTGATACATGTACTTGGCATCGATGAACGCTACAGCTTGTCAATCAATCAATATCGATAAACTCAGAAGATGTTACAATATAGGACGCTTCTGTGTAAGTAAACTAGAAAAATAACGGTGCGAATGTTGTCTCTAGACTGTTGGCGTTGTAAAAAGAATACTTAAAGCGATTGAATACACATTATGACCTTGGACGATAACGATAATGAATACATGTGTTTGGAGAAATTATAATACCCATACCATAAGGTTTATCATTACTGTTGTTAGAATAACGTTACAAGCGCGCGTCATAGTTGACGTTTGTTTTGTTTTTTTGTTGTTTAACGCTGCACTCAGCATTATTCCAGCTATATGACGGCGGTCTGTAAATAAACGAGTATGGACCAGACAATCAAGTGATTGACATAAGTATCGATCCACGCAGTTTGGATACGATGACATGCATCATCCAAGTCAACGAGCCTTACCACTCGATCCCGTTGGTCGCCTCTTACGACAAGCATAGTCGCCTCTTACGGAAAGCATGGGTTGCTGAAGACCTATTCTACCCCGGATCTTCACGGGTATCATAGTTGACGTAATGTAGTCACTGGTAATATACATGCATGTTGTTCTTTGACGCCGCACTATGACGTCGGCCTGTAAAACCAGGCCTGTCGTAACCAGTGATTCGTAATCTTATCAAAGATCCGCGCCGACTGGACACGTGATCATTCAAGGCAGAGATATTGGCCACTTGATCCATTCTGGTATAATTTGCTGGGGCCTACTCCAATCAAGAATATTTCAATACCATCATTATATAGATATTGATATAGGCTTCTCGGCACCAAAAATGATTCTCAGCCACTCTCCCCCACTACAGCAATGTATGAAGTGTGAATGACAAAGAGATAATTCAATTCATGTGGGTATATTTGGATGTGTTTTATGATAGAAAGCGTCCATGTGAAATATATGGATAGGATATTTAGGCACGAAGTAGGCATCCCCCTGGACACCAATTGTGTTCGCGTCATAGCTAACATGTTTCTGTATCCAGACGAGTCAGAAGTTCTCGATATGACATAATCACCATGGACATTTGGGAAAGACGTTTAAATTAAATCTATGGGAATATCGATGATCAGACATATTTTAGTAATCGTCAAATAGCCAATTCCCTTCTAATGATTTATCCACCCGAGTCTAGTGAAACCACCTCGCCTGTTACTTTTTAGATCTTTTCATACAGATTCAGAGTGGCAACACACTTCTCCACAAGGCTGTATGACAAATAGGTTGATCTTTTCCTCGAGCAATTTTCTAGCAGCTTCCAGTCTTTGGTGTCTAATTTCATAAAGTTTGAGGTACCATCGAGCATGCTGTTTCTACTAAGATGTCAAAGAGCATCTTTTTGACTCTTGCTCAAGCGTTGTTTGATCACGGTTACAACATTCTAGGCCTTATAAAGGATTAAAAATGTTGTATGTTTGATATGTGGAGGAATTTCCAAATATGACACATGAGTGACAAAAACTATGCACTTTCTTATTTTTTACTTTTAACATTGTGTTCCCGTGTTTCTTCAAGCGCAAAATGTTACTTGCCTTTGCATGTGTTTGTGACGGGTGACAACGGCGAGGCGGGATACGTTCATCTTTTCGCGAATATTTGGTATCATCACTGTTTGATAGTGATTCATAAACACATGCTTTTGATATACTAGGAATCATGCAATGGACCCTGCTTTTAACAGAGCTTTCGTATAATTATGGAAAAAGTTTCGTGGCTTTTCTTACACCCTCACAGCCTAGTAACAAATAAGCTGAGATTTGTACAAACATTGCGTGAAGAATTAAAGTGAGGATAATGACGTATACCCTTTTGTAAAATGCGAAAAAATCACCCCTCAACCCTGAACAAAAGACGGTAGAGGAGACAGGACAGGCTTTCATCTGCTTCTCGTTTCCTGTTTCAACACCAAATAAAGACTGGTCGTTGTCCTCTGTAGCCTACTACCTAATCCCACTCCAGCCATCACTTCCTTACACTCATTCGCTGTTTCTTGTAAATGGTGTATGTATGAACCTTGTTTTCTTTGAGTAAGGAAGATATTGTTATTACGTACCAATCATTGA